>NC_137342.1:0-386401 GCF_965287045.1 Carcharhinus amblyrhynchos | reverse complement strand
GGGGCGGTTTAGAACGGAGTTGAGAAGGAACTTCTTCACTCAAAGGGTGGTGAATCTGTGGAATTCTCTGCCCGTTGAAGTGGTGGAGGCTGCCTCGCTAAATATTTTTAAGATGTGGGTTGATGGGTTTTTGATAAGAGAGGGGATTAAGGGTTATGGGGAGAGGGCGGGAAAGTGGAACTGAGCCACGACAGATCAGCCATGATCTTATTGAATGGCGGGGCAGGCTCGAAGGACTAGATGGCCTACTCCTGCTCCTATTTCTTATGTTCTTATGTATCGGGCAATGGGACCCTGTGCGAGAACCTCTCCGGCTATGTGGAGGGCATCCTGAAACCCATTGTACGAAGAACCCCCAGCTTTTGTCGCGACACTATGGACTTCCTACAGAAACTCAGCACACATGGAGCAGTTGAACCAGGGACACTCCTCGTCACAATGGATGTCTCGGCGCTCTACACCAGCATCCCCCACGATGATGGCATTGCTGCAACTCCCTCAGTACTTAATGTGGACAACTGCCAGTTTCCAGAAGCAATTTTACAACTCATTCTGGACCACAATGTCTTCATCTTCAACAACCAGTTCTTCATCCAGACACACGGAACAGCCATGGGGACCAAATTCACACTCCATTCACCTGATGAAGGAGCAGTGCTCCGAAAGCTAGTAGCGTTTGCTACCAAATAAACCTGTTGGACTTTAATCTGGTGTTGTGAGAATTCTTAATGAAGAACGGAAAGCAGTGCCATCACTAGGAGGAAGATTCCTGCTATTCATGCCTAATCTCAGGAAAGACTCCTTTCAGAGTTACTATGGTTTTTGCCCAGTGAAAGGATTCTATTCTATGAAAAGTCCGTCTCCAAATCAGCTCCTGCAGCAAAACACCCCCACCCCACCCCACCCCACCCCACCCCATCCCACCCCACCCCACCGCACCCCATCCCACCCCATCCCACCCCATCCCACCCCATCCCACCCCACCCCACCCCATCCCACCCCACCCCACCGCACCCCATCCCACCCCATCCCGCCCCACCCCACCCCACCCCACCGCACCCCATCCCACCCCACCCCACCCCATCCCACCCCACCCCACCGCACCCCATCCCACCCCACCCCACCCCACCCCATCCCACCCCACCCCACCGCACCCCATCCCACCCCACCCCACCGCACCCCATCCCACCCCACCCCACCCCACCCCACAGCACCCCATCCCACCCCACCCCACCCCATCCCACCCCACCCCACCGCACCCCACCCCCACCCCACCCCACCCCATCCCACCCCACCCCACCCCACCCCACCCCACCCCACCCCACCGCAACCCATCCCACCCCACCCCACCCCATCCCACCCCACCCCACCCAACCCCATCCCACCCCACCCCACCGCACCCCATCCCACCCCACCCCACCCCACCCCACCCCACCGCACCCCATCCCACCCCACCCCACCCCACCCCACCCCACCGCACCCCATCCCACCCCATCCCACCCCACCCCACCCCACCCCACCGCACCCCATCCCACCCCACCCCACCCCACCGCACCCCATCCCACCCCACCCCACCCCACCCCACCCCACCCCATCCTACCCCACCACCCCACCCCATCCCACCCCACCCCATCCCACCCCACCCCGCTCCACCCCACCCCACCCCACCCCACTCCACCCCACCCCACCCCACCCCACCCCATCCCACCCGACCCCACCCCACTCCACCCCACCCCACCCAACCCCACCCCACCCCATCCGACCCCACCCCACCCCACCCCACCACACCACACTCCACCCCACCCCCCACCCCACCACACTCCACCCCACCCCATCCCACTCCACCCCACCCCACCCCACCCCACCACACCCCACTCCACCCCACCCCACCCAACCCCACCCCACCCCATCCCACCCCACCCCACCCCACTCCACCCCACCCCACTCCACTCCACCCCACCCCACCCCACCACACTCCACCCCACCCCATCCCACTCCACCCCACCCTACCCCATCCCACCCCATCCCACCGCACCCCACCCCACCCCACCCCACCCCATCCCACCCCATCCCACCCCACCCGACCCCACCCCACTCCACCCCACCCCACCCCACCCCACCCCACTCCACCCCACCCCACCCCACCCCACCCCATCCCACTCCACCCCACCCCACCCCACCCCACCCCACCCCACCCCACCACACTCCACCCCACCCCACCCCACCCCACCCCATCCCACCCCCACCCCACCCGATCCCACCCGACCCCACCACACTCCACCCCACCCCATCCCACTCCACCCCACCCCACCCCACCCCATCCCACCCCACTCCACCCCACCCCACCCGACCCCACCCCACCCCACCCGACCCCACCCCACCCCACCCCACCGAACCCCACCCCACCCCATCCCACCCCACCCCACCACACTCCACCCCACCCCATCCCACTCCACCCCACCCCACCCCACCCCACTCCACCCCACCCCACCCCACCCCACTCCACCCCACCCCACCCAACCCCACCACACCCCATCCCACCCCACCCCACCCCACCCCACCCCATCCCACCCCACCCCACCACACTCCACCCCACCCCATCCCACTCCACCCCACCCCACCCCACCCCACCCCACCCCACTCCACCCCACCCCACCCCACCCCACCCCACCCAACCCCACCCCACCCCATCCCACCCCACCCCACCACACTCCACCCCACCCCATCCCACTCCACCCCACCCCACCCCACCCCACCCCACTCCACCCCACCCCACCCCTCCCCACCCCACTCCACCCCACCCCACCCCACCCCACTCCACCCCACCCCACCCCACCCCACCCCACCCCACCCAACCCCACCCCACCCCACCCCATCCCACCCCACCCCACCCCACCCCACCCCATCCCACCCCACCCCACCACACTCCACCCCACCCCATCCCACCTCACCCCACCCCACCCCATCCCACTCCACCCCACCCCACCCCACCCCACCCCACCCCACCCCAGTCCACCCCACCCCACCGCACCCCACCGCACCCCACCCCACCCCACCCCACCCCACCGCACCCCATCCCACTCCACCCCACCCCACCCCACCCCACCCCACTCCACCCCACCCCACCCAACCCCACCCCACCCCACACCACCCAACCCCACCCCACCCCACCCCACCCCACCCCACCCCACCCCACCCCACCGCACCCCACCGCACCCCACCCCACCCCACCCCACCCCACCGCTCCCCATCCCACTCCACCCCACCCCACCCCACCCCACCCCACCCCACTCCACCCACCCCACCCCACCCCACCCCACTCGACCCCACCCCACCCCACCACACTCCACCCCACCCCATCCCACTCCACCCCACCCCACCCCACCCCACTCGACCCCACCCCACCCCACCCCACCCCACTCCACCCCACCCCACCCCACCCCACCACACTCCACCCCACCCCACCCCATCCCACCGCACCCCACCCCACCCCATCCCACCCACCCCACCCCACCCCACCACACCCCACTCCACTCCACCCCACCCCACCCCACCCCACCCCACCCCACCCCATCCCACCGCACCCCACCCCACCCCATCCCACCCCACCCCACCCCACCCCACCGCACCCCATCCCACCCCACCCCACCCCACCCCACCCCACCACACCCCACTCCACTCCACCCCACCCCACCCCACCCCACCCCACCACACTCCACCCCACCCCACCCCACCACACCACACTCCACCCACCCCATCCCACCCCACCCCACTCCACCCCACCCCACCCCACCCCATCCCCCCATCCCACCCCACCCACTCCACCCCACCCACCCCACCCCATCCCACTCCACCCCACCCCACCCCACCCCACCCCACCCACCCACCCCACCCCACCCCACCCCACCCCACCCCACCCCACCCCACACCACCCCACCCCACCCAACCCCACCCCACCCACCCCACCCCACCCCACCTCCACCCCACCCCACCCCACCCCACCCCACCCCATCCCACCCACCCACCCCACCCCACCCCACCACTCCACCCCACCCCATCCCTCCCCACCCCACCCCACCCCACCCCACCCCACTCCTCCACCCCCACCCCATCCCACCCCCACCCCCCCACCCCACCACCCACCCCACCCACACTCCACCCCACCCCACCCACCCCACCCCACCCCACCCCACCCCACCCCACCCCACCCGACCCCACCCCCACCCCACTCCACCCCACCCCACCCCACCCCACCCCACCCCACCCCATCCCACTCCACCCCACCCCACCCCACCCCACCACACTCCACCCCACCCCACCCCATCCCACCCCCACCCCACCCCACCCCACCCCACCCCACCACACTCCACCCCACCCCATCCCACTCCACCCCACCCCACTCCACCCCACCCCACTCCACCCCACCCCACCCCACCCCATCCCACCCCACCCCACCACACTCCACCCCACCCCATCCCACTCCACCCCACCCCACCCCACCCCACCCCACCCCACCCCACCCAACCCCACCCCACCCCATCCCACCCCCACCCCACCCCACCCCACCCCATCCCACCCCACCCCACCACACTCCACCCCACCCCATCCCACTCCACCCCACCCCACGCCACCCCACCCCACCCCACTCCACCCCACCCCACCCAACCCCACCCCACCCCACCCCACCCCACCCCACCACACTCCACCCCACCCCACCCCACCCCACCCCACCCCACCCCGTCCCACTCCACCCCACCCCACCCCACCCCACCCCACCCCAGTCCACCCCACCCCACCCCACCCCACCGCACCCCACCCCACCCCACCCCACCCCACCGCACCCCGCCCCACCCCACCCCACCCCACCCGCCGCACCCCACCCCACCCCACCGCACCCCATCCACCCCACCCCACCCCCCCACCCCCCACCCCACCCCACCCCATCCCCACTCCACCCACCCTACCCCCACCCCACCCCACCCCCACCCCATCCCACCCACCCCACCCCACCCCACCCCACCCCACCCCATTCCACCCCATCCCACCCCACCCCACCCCACCCCACCCCACCCCACTCCACCCCGCCTCACCCCATCCACTCCACCCCACTCCACCCCACCCCACTCCACCCCACCCCACTCCACCCCCCCTCACCCCACCCCACCCCATCCCACCCCACCCCATCCCACTCCACCCCACCCCACCCCACCACACTCCACCCCACCCCACCCCACCCCACCCCACCCCACCCCACTCCACCCCACCACACTCCACCCCACCCCATCCCACTCCACCCCACCCCACCCACCCCACTCCACCCCACCCCACCCCATCCCACCCACCCCACCCACCCCACCCCACCCCACTCCACCCCACTCCACCCCACCCCACCCCACCCCACCACACTCCACCCCACCCCATCCCACTCCACCCCACCCCACCCCACCCCACTCCACCCCACCCCACCCCATCCCACCCCACCCCACTCCACCCCACCCCACCCCACCCCACCCCACCCCATCCCACTCCACCCCACCCCACCCCATCCCACCCGACCCCACCCCACCCCACCCCACCCCACCCCATCCCACCCCCACCCCACCCCACCCCACCCCATCCCACCCCCACCCCACCCCCCCACTCCGCCCACCCCACCCCACCCCACCCCACTCCACCCCACCCCACCCACCCCACCCCACCCCACCCCACCCAACCCCACCCCACCCCACCCCACCCCACCCCATCCCACCCCACCCCACCACACTCCACCCCACCCCATCCCACCTCACCCCACCCCACCCCATCCCACTCCACCCCACTCCACCCCACCCCACCCCACCCCACCCCAGTCCACCCCACCCCACCCCACCCCACCCCACTCCACCCCACCCCACCCCACCCCAGTCCACCACCCCACCCCATCCCACCCCACCCCACCCCACCCCATCCCACCCCCACCCCATCCCATCCCACCCCACCCCACCACACTCCACCCCACCCCATCCCACTCCGCCCCACCCCACCCCACCCCATCCCACTCCACCCCACCCCACCCAACCCCACCCCACCCCATCCCACTCCACCCCACTCCCCCCACCCCACCCCACCCCCACCCCAGTCCACCCCACGCCACCCCACCCCACCCCACTCCACCCCACCCCACCCACCCCACCCCACCCCATCCCACTCACTCCACTCCACTCCACCCCACCCCACCCCCACCCCACCTCCCCACCCCACCCCACCCCACCCCATCCCACCCCACCCCACTCCACCCCACCCCATCCCACCTCACCCCACCCCACCCCACCCCACTCCACCCCACCCCACCCAACCCCACCCAACCCCATCCCACCCCACCCCCCCACCCCATCCCACCCCACCCCACCCCACCACCCCACCCCACCCCATCCCACCCCATCCCACCCCACTCCACTCCACCCCACCCCATCCCACCCCACCCCACCCCACCCCACCCCACCCCCCACACCCACCCCACCCCATCCCACCTCACCCCACCCCACGCCATCCCACCTCCACCAACCCCACCCCCCACCCCACCCCCACCCCACCCCACCCACCCCCACCCACCCCACCCCACCTCACCCACCCACCCCACCCCACCCCACCCCACCCCACCCCACCCCACCCCACCCCACCTCACCCCACCCCACCCACCCCATCCCACCCCACCCCACCCCACCCCACCCCACCTCACCCCACCCCACCCCACCCCATCCCACCTCACCCCACCTCACCCCACCCCACCCCACCCCACCCCACCCACTCCACCCCACCACACCCAACGCCACCCCACCCCACCCCACTCCACCCCACCCCATCCCACTCCACCCCACCCCACCCAACCCCACCCCACCCCATCCCACTCCCACCCACTCCACCCCACCCCACCCCACCCCACCCTCACCCCACCCCACCCCACCCCACCCCCTTCCCACCCCACCCCACTCCACCCACACCCCATCCCACCCACCCCACCCCACCCCACCCCACTCCACCCCACCCCACCCAACCCCACCCCACCCCATCCCACCCCACCCCACCCCACCCCATCCCACCCCACCCCACCCCACCAACCCCACCCCACCCCATCCCACCCCACCCCACCCCACCCCATCCCACCCCACTCCACTCCACCCCACCCCACCCAACCCCACCCCACCCCATCCCACCCCACCCCACCCCACCCCACTCCACCCCACCCCACCCCACCCCACCCCATCCCACCCCACCCCACTCCACCCCACCACACCCAACCCCACCCCACCCCACCTCACCCCACCCCACCCCACCCCATCCCACCCCACCCCACCCAACCCCACCCCACCTCACCCCACCCCACCCCACCCCATCCCACCTCACCCCACCTCACCCCACCCCACCCCACCCCACCCCACCCCACTCCACCCCACCACACCCAACGCCACCCCACCCCACCCCACTCCACCCCACCCCATCCCACTCCACCCCACCCCACCCAACCCCACCCCACCCCATCCCACCTCACCCCACCCCACCCCATCCCACTCCACCCCACTCCACCCCACCCCACCCCACCCCAGTCCACCCCACGCCACCCCACCCCACCCCACTCCACCCCACCCCACCCAACCCCACCCCACCCCATCCCACCCCACTCCACTCCACCCCACCCCACCCCACCCCACCTCACCCCACCCCACCCCACCCCCCATCCCCACCCCACCCCACTCCCACCCCACCCCATCCCACCTCACCCCACCCCACCCCACCCCACTCCACCCCACCCCACCCAACCCCACCCCACCCCATCCCACCCCACCCCACCCCACCCCATCCCACCCCACCCCACCCCACCAACCCCACCCCACCCCATCCCACCCCACCCCACCCCACCCCATCCCACCCCACTCCACTCCACCCCACCCCACCCAACCCCACCCCACCCCATCCCACCCCACCCCACCCCACCCCACTCCACCCCACCCCACCCCCCCATCCCACCCCACCCCACTCCACCCCACCACACCCAACCCCACCCCATCCCACCTCACCCCACCCCACGCCATCCCACTCCCACCCCACCCCACCCCACCCCACCCCACCCCACTCCACCCACCCCACCCAACCCCACCCCACCTCACCCCACCCCACCCCATCCCACCCCACCCCACTCCACCCCACCCCACCCCACCCCACCCCACTCCACCCCACCACACCCAACCCCACCCCATCCCACCTCACCCCACCCCACCCCATCCCACCCCACCCCACCCAACCCCACCCCACCTCACCCCACCCCACCCCACCCCATCCCACCTCACCCCACCTCACCCCACCCCACCCCACCCCACCCCACTCCACCCCACCACACCCAACGCCACCCCACCCCACCCCACTCCACCCCACCAATTAATATTAATGGAGATTCTGGAAATTTTTCCATATCTTGGGAGCCACCTTTTGGTAAAGGTAGATATTGGAGATGATTCATTTTGCCAGCCCATTCTTCACTTAACTGGGCTTGAATATTTGTGAACCAGGACTAGGAAGGTGGAAGAAAGAATATCCGGGGTGTGTGGTTTCCTTAATTATCCCGGCTACTTTTCCGAGGCAACGGGAAGTGCAGACAGAGTTGATGGATGGGAGGTTGGTTTGGGTGATGGATTGGGCTACGTTCACTACCTTTCCTAGTTCCTTGTGGTCTTGGGCAGAGCAGGAGCCCAGACCGAGCTGTGATACAACCAGAAAGAATGCTTTATATGGTGTATCTGTAAAAGTTGGTGAGAGCCATAGCTAACATGCCAAATTTTCTTAGTCTTCTGAGAACATAGGGCTTTCTTAACTATTGTGTCAGCATCGCAAGACCAGGACAGGTTGTTGATGATCTGAACACCTAAAAACTTGAAGCTCTTGACCATTCCTACTTCATCCCTGTTGATGTAGGCAGGGGCTTGTTCTCCACTACCATTCCTGAAGTCAATGACAATCTCCTTCATTTTGTTGACATTGAGGGAGAGATTATTGTTGCTGCACCAGTTCACCAGATTCTCGATCTCATTCCTGTTCTCTACCTCATCATTGTTTGAAATCTGACACACTATGGTGGTATCGTCAGCAAACTTGAAAATCAAATTGGAGGGGAATTTGGCCACACAGTCATAGATGTATAGTGGGGGCACCAGTGTTGAGGATAATTGCAGTGTTGTTTTCTAACCTTACTGGTTAAAGAAGGTTAATTTGAGAAGGTAGCAGACACCATGAGAATCTTTGTTGGGGACATAGAGAAACAAAGTCAAAGTATCAAAGAGAGTTCATATAATTCCAAACAACTTGACTACCCAACCCCTTAAACACCACCTTCCCCTCACATGGATTGTGCATTGGACTTATCAGCCATTTCAGAATTCATTGAATTGGAGTGGATGCAAGTCTCATTGATCCGGAGGTACTGCCTAAGAGAAGATATTCAACTAAGATTGCTAGATTTTTTGGGTCACTGAGGAAATACTGAAGAAAGTTGAGGTGATGTAAAAGTTCAGTCATCAAATGGCAGTGTAGGTTCAAGGTCTCATGGCTTCAAGATATCATTTTTAGTGTGGGGACTTTTGGAAAAATGCAAGATAAAGTGGAATGTGGTTTGAGAAGTGGTAAATGGACCTAACATCAAGATTATCCATTTTTACTTAAATAAGTTGAAGTTAAAGATTTAATGGGATTGAGGGTTATAGGTAAGCCTAGTACGTAGGGATCAGCGCAACTTGTGGGCTGAAGGGCCTGTTTGTGCTGTAGTGTTCTATGTTCTATGTGAGGAAAATGAACAACAGGTGGTTGCAGGCAGATTAGAAATAAGAGCCGGCGGATTGGAAAACAGCGAATGTTACACTGCTTAAAAAAGGTAGTAGACAAAAGACGGGTAACTACAGGCCGGTTAGCTTAACATCTGTAATTGGGAAAATGCTAGAACCCATCTTTAAAGAAGAAATAGCAAGACACCTAGAAAAGTATGGTTTGATCAAGCAGACGCAGCACGGATTTGTGAAGGGGAAGTCGTGTTTAACAAACTTACTGGATTTCTATGAAGATGTGATTAGCGCAGTAGACAGAGGGGAACCGGTGGATGTGGTGATTTTAGATTTCCAGAAGGCGTTTGATAAGGTGCCTCACAAAAGGTTGCTGCAGAAGGTTAGGGTACACGGAGTTGGGGGTAAAATGTTAGCGTGGATTGAGGATTGGTTATCTAACAGGAAGCAGAGAGTTGGAATCAATGGATCCTTTTCTGCTTAGCAGTTGGTGACTAGTGGAGTGCTGCAGGGATCGGTGCTGGGGCCTCAACTGTTTACCATTTACATAGATGATCTGGAGGAGGGGGCTGAGTGTAGGGTAACAAAATTTGCTGATGACATGAAGATGAGTGGAAAAGCAAATTGTGTGGAGGGTGTGGAAAGTCTGCAGAGATCTGGATAGGCTGAGCGAGTGGGCGAGGACCTGGCAGATGGAGTATAACGTTAGCAATTGTGAGGTTATCCACTTTGGTAGAAATAATAGTAGGAAGGATTATTATTTAAAGGGTGAAAAGCTGCAGCATGCTACAGTGCAGAGGGACCTGGGGGTCCTTGTGCACGAATCGCAAAAACCCAGTCTGCAGGTGCAGCAGGTGATCAAGAAGGCGAATGGAATGTTGGCCTTTATCGCGAGGGGGATAGAATATAAAAGTAGGGAGGTCTTGCTGCAACTGTACAGGGTACTGGTGAGGCCACAGCTAGAGTACTGTGTGCAATTCTGGTCCCCTTATTTGCGAAAGGATATATTGGTCTTGGAGGGAGTACAGAGAAGTTTCACCAGGCTGATACCGGAGATGAGGGGGTTAGCTTATGAAGAGAGATTGAATGGACTGGGCCTGTACTCGTTAGAGTTTAGAAGGCTGAAGGGGGATCTTGTAGAGACTTACAAGATAATGAAGGGGCTAGATAGGGTAGAGGTAGAGAGATTATTTCCACTTAGAAAGGAAACCAGAAGTAGCAGGCACAGCCTGAAAGTAAGGGGTGGGGCGGGGTGGGGGGGGGGTCAGTTTAGATCAGAGTTGAGGAGGAACTTCTTCACTCAAAGGGTGGTGAATCTCTGGAATTCTCTGCCCGTTGAAGTGGTGGAGGCTGCCTCGCTAAATATTTTTAAGACGTGGGTTGATGGGTTTTTGGTAAGAGAGGGGATTAAGGGTTATGGGGAGAGGGCGGGAAAGTGGAACTGAGACACGACAGATCAGCCATGATCTTATTGAATGGCGGGGCAGGCTCGAAGGGCCAGATGGCCTACTCCTGCTCCTATTTCTTATGTTCTTATGGTTGTCTTAGTTTTGATTTGGAACCAGTGAGTCTGGTAAGATTGTAGTTGACCTCATTAGGGATGCAAATTATTCATGTAGTTTCCATAGATCAAGGGTAAGTTTGGAAATGACTGTTAAACAAGGGCAGGTCTTAAAATATACACATAATTTTCAGATCAAAGGACAGATTTGGGGATAGGAGAGGATTGATTTGAATCTTTGGGACAGCCTATATATGCCATGTTGCTGTAGGGATAAAGCACAAGGGAGGGTTTGTTTGGTTTATGTAATTTTTTTTATAAACAAGTAATTGTAATCTGGGAGTAGTTCTGAGAAGAAGTGAGAGAAATCTGTCAGGAATTGCCAGGTCGATCAGAAACCAAGCATTGCTTCTGAATTAGGGATCACTGAACAGGAAAGCTGAGATCCATGCCAGAGTGGAGTATCCACAAGAGTAAGAGCTTAAGGAGCGTTGGAAACTCACTTTGCCTGTTGCTGGAGGAAGGACCACAAAATATCACATTCCTCCATTGCAGGAACACTAAGAAAAACAAATGAATTCCTGAGAACTGTGGCACATCTTGGTTTGGCCCTAGAAGTGAAGGAACTCCCAAGATCCTGTAAATTATAGGGGAACTTCTGTGTGGCGAAAATCAAAGTAGGACAGTAAACTAAATATTTACGCAATGTAGTGTTGAAATTTTTTTGAATACTTGTAAAGTTTTTGTGGCATACCTTTTCAGTTGGAGTAGACATTTGCATTTCTTTTAAAAATGCAGTGGTTTGTGATTGTAACTCTCAAAAATGTAGTCGTGACATTATAGATTTTTGTTTAAATGAACACTCATTACAGGGCTGCTGATGATGGAGAATCTCAAGATTGCCCAGGCTGAGACTTTTACATTTCAAAGCAAGACTGTTAAAAAAAATTGTCTCTGTTTTTTGAACTTTATTAATATCAACATGAATATCATTGTGTTGACATTCTTGTAACAGCAGAAAGGAACTTTGATCAAAGGGATGTTTTGCACATAGAAAGAGGCCATTGCTAACTCACTATCACAGAGAACTTAAAAGTGAATTATAGGAGACTGACCCTCTGTCTATAAGCAGAAGTGTTTTTAAGTAGTCCATGGCTTGTTTTAACAAGCTTTTAGTTTGTGAATCTCCTTCAAACCTGGGATGGTGGTAGGGGATGTGTGCAATAGAACATAGAACATAGAACATAGAACACTACAGCACAAACAGGCCCTTCGGCCCACAAGTTGCGCCGATCACATCATCACCTACCAACCTACAGACCTATCTATAACCCTCAATCTCATTAAACCCCATATACTCATCCAGAAGTCTTTTAAAAGACCCCAGCGAGTTCGCCTCCACCACCACTGACGGCAGCCGATTCCATTCACTCACCACCCTCTGAGTGAAAAACTTACCCCTAACATCACTTCTGAACTTCCCTCCCCGCACCTTAAATCTGTGTCCTCTCGTAGCGACCATTTCAACCTGGGGAAATAGCCTCTGAGAGTCCACCCTATCTATTCCTCTCAACATTTTGTAAACTTCTATCAGGTCGCCTCTCAACCTTCGTCTCTCCAGGGAAAAGAGTCCCAGCTCCCTCAACCTATCTTCATAAGGCATGCCTCCCAGTCCAGGCAACATCCTTGTAAATCTCCTCTGCACCCTTTCAATAGCTTCTACATCTTTCCTATAGTGAGGCGACCAGAACTGGGCACAGTACTCCAAATGAGGCCTGACAAGGGTCTTATAAAGTTGCAGCATTACCTCCCGACTCCTAAACTCAATCCCTCGATTAATGAAGGCCAGTACACCATATGCCTTCTTGACCACCTCCTCCACCTGCGAGGCCGATTTAAGAGTCCTGTGGACCCGGACCCCAAGATCCTTCTGCTCCTCAACACTACTCAGACTTCTGCCCTTGATAGTGTACTCGTTCATCCCGTTGGTTCTGCCAAAATGGACGACTACACATTTATCCGCGTTGAAGTCCATCTGCCACTTCTCCGCCCAGTCCTGCATCCTATCTATGTCCTGCTGCAACTTTTGCCATCCTTCCAGACCATCCACAACACCACCGACCTTCGTGTCATCAGCGAACTTACTTACCCATCCCTCCACTTCCTCTTCCAGGTCATTTATGAAAATGACAAACAGCAAGGGCCCTAGAACAGATCCCTGGGGCACTCCACTGGTGACTGACCTCCATTCAGAAAATCTCACACATAAGAGAGAAAGAAGAAGAAGTTTTTACAATTATGGACGTCAACACTAGAAGAATCAGAGACATATTAGTTAAAATGATTTCCAAAGTTCAGAGGGTGTTTTCTTCCTGGTGAAGTTGAATCCTTGGTGGGGAATAGGACAGCAGCACAGAAGTCCTTAAAACTAATGACGAAGCACCACAATGGGATCTCTGTGCTTCGATTACTTAGCCAGCCAAGATCAGAGATTTTTATAATCTAACAGGCTTTGATGAACTTTGTTCGCTGGAGCGGGCGGAGTGAAGGAGCACTGAGTAAGGTAAGCGATTATCTTTTAAAACCTTTAAAATCATTTAAAATCATTTTCGCGGGCTTTTTCGCGTTTACTGCTTTAAAACTACAAAGGGAGTGGATCGCGGGGATTTGTGGGTAAGGAGTTTCTCAAACCGCGCTAGGTTTAAAAGGAGGCCTGATGTAGACAGTGGGCAGCGGAGTGAGAGGGAAGCTGGGTGAGCTGTAAGGGCTTAGGATCAAAGGGCTTTGGGGAAAAGGGCCAGGTGAGTTTGACTCAAACGGGGTTCAGTATTACTAAAGGGGAATAATGGAGGGGCATGTGATGTGTGGTTCCTGTATGATGTGGGAACTGGTGGACCCCAGGGTCCTTCCCAGTGACCATGTCTGTAGTAAGTGCAGGTTGCTGGAGGAGCTCCAGCTCAAGGTGGATGAGCTGGCCTCTGAGCTACAGACACTGAGGCTCATCAAGGGGAGAGAGGGTACCATTGTCAATGGGGTGCAAGTGACATCCACCCCCCCTAGACTGGCTAAATCTAAGGGTCAGGAACAGGAGGGGGCTGCTGAGAGGAGGAAGGAGGGTGGGGAGAGGAGGAAGGAGGGTGGGGACCGGAGGAAGAGGGGTGGGGACCAAATGCCTCAGCTTCTCAATCTGCACAACAGGTTTGAGGTTCTTGCTTCCAGTGTAAACAAGAATGAGGGCTGTGAGGTTGGTGAGCAAACTGCACACGGTACAGTGATGCAGACACAGAACATTGACAAAGAGAAGGTGAAAAGGGTGTTGACACTGTCCTTTGTCACAATGACAAAGTGCACAGAAGGGTGTGTTGTCTGCCTGGTGCTCGGGTACAGGATGTCGCAGCTGGGCTGCAGAGGAATCTGGAGTGGGAGGGTGAGAACCCGGTCGTTGTAGTACATGTGGGTGCCGGCGACGTAGGCAAAGTGCGGACTGAGGATCTGGGGAGGGAGTATGAGAAGCTGGGAGTGAAATTACAAAGTAGAACCGACAAGGTGGTTATCTCTGGATTACTACCTGAACCATGTGCAGACGGGTGTGTGGTAGATAGGATTAAAGAGGTGAATGGGTGGCTCAGGGATTGGTGTGGGAGGAATGGGTTCGAATTTATGGGGCATTGGCATCAGTATTGGGGTAGGTGGGACCTGTTCAGGTGGGATGGGGTTGGTCTGAACCGTGCTGGGACCAGAGTCCTGGTGAATCGTGTAAATAGGACTGTAGACAGGGCTTTAAACTAATTGGGGCGGCGGGGGGGGGGGGGGGGGGGGGGGGTGCGGGGGGTGCGAGGGTAGTTGACATTACGGGGTCTAAAGTTAAGGAGAGGGTACAGGTAAGGGAAGAGGCCGAGGATGTCCCAATAATAAAGGGGTAGGGGGCGTGAGTATGGTTGGTGGCGTTCCGGCAAATAGGGTCCAGGTGAAGGCTGGGATGAAGGCACTTTATCTGAATGCACGAAGCATTCAGAATAAAGTGGATGAGCTGGTGGCGCAGATCAGCACAAATGGATATGATCTGGTGGCCATTACAGAGACGTGGCTGCAAGGTGACAGGGACTGGGAGCTGAATGTCCAGGGGTATCAAGTGTTTAGGAAGGATAGGTGGGAGGAAAAAGGGGGGGGTGTAGCTCTGCTGATTAAGGATAGCATCAGGGTGGTAGCAAGGGATGATACAGGAACCAAAGAGCAGAAAGTGGAATCATTGTGGGTGGAGATTAGGAACAGCAAAGGGAGGAAGACGCTGATGGGTGTCATCTATAGGCCCCCGAATAATGATCTGGAGGTGGGGCAGGCTGTTAACGCGCAAATAAGTGCGGCGTGCAGGAATGGAACAGCGATAATTATGGGGGATTTCAATCTACATATTGATTGGTCGACCCATGTTGGACGTGGTGGGCTCGAGGAGGAGTTCTTGGAATGCTGCCGGGATAGTTTCCTTGAACAGTGTGTGTTGGAGCTGACGAGGGAGCGAGCTATCTTGGATCTGGTGTTATGTAATGAGGCGGGTAGAATTAGGGACCTTGTGGTGAAGGATCCTCTTGGGGAAAGTGATCATTGTATGGTGGAGTTTCTGGTGCAGATGGAGGAGGAGAAAGTGGGTTCCCGGACACGCGTCCTTTGTTTGAACAGAGGGGAGTACGGTAGGATGAGAGAAGAATTGGCGAATGTGGACTGGGGGAGCGTGTTGGAAGGTAAATCTGCTGAGGAGCAGTGGAGGATCTTTAAGGAGATCTTTCTTGGTACTCAGCAGAAATTTATTCCGATGGTTAAAAAGGACAGTAGGAGGAGAGACAATCAGCCGTGGATAACGAAGGAGGTAAAGGAGATTATTAAATTAAAAGCTGATGCGTTTGGAGTGGCTAAGAGTGGTGGGCGAGAAGAGGATTGGGAGAGGTTTAAATATCAACAAAGATTGACAAAGAAGTTGATAAAGAAGGGTAGGAGAAGCTATGAAGCTGGGCTAGCGCTTAATATAAAAAAGGATAGCAAGAGTTTTTATAAATATATAAAAAGGAAGAGGCTGGCTAGGGTGAACGTTGGACCCTTAGAGGATGAGAGGGGGGACTTAGTGGTAGGGGATGAGGAAATGGCTGAGGTCTTGAATAACTTTTTTGTTTCGGTCTTCACGGAGGAGGACGTGACTAATTTGCCGGGTGTTAGCGATGGAAAGATGGTAGGACTGGAGGGTCTGAACGACGTTATTGTTACTAGAGAGGCGGTGCTCGACAGACTGGAGGGACTGATTGTGGACAAGTCCCCAGGACCGCTTGGAATGCATCCGAAGGTTCTGAAAGAAATGGCGGAGGTGATAGTGGATGCCTTGGTGGTTATTTTCCAAACGTCGCTGGATTCCGGGGAAGTGCCGGAAGATTGGAAAACGGCTAATGTTACGCCATTGTTTAAGAAGGGTGCCAGGCAAAAGGCAGGGAATTATAGGCCGGTTAGTTTAACATCTGTTGTAGGTAAAATGTTAGAATCCGTAATCAAGGAGAAAATAGCGAGGCATCTTGAGGAGAATTGTTTGGTAGAGCAGACGCAGCACGGTTTTATAAAGGGGAAGTTGTGTCTGATGAATTTATTGGAATTTTATGAAGATGTGTCTTGTGTGGTGGATAGAGGAGAGCTGGTGGATGTGGTGTTTCTTGATTTTCAGAAGGTGTTTGATAAGGTGCCTCACAAGAGGTTATTGCAGAAGGTTAGGGGACATGGAGTTGGGCGTAGGGTGTTAGCGTGGATAGGGGATTGGCTGTCAAATAGGAGGCAGAGAGTGGGGGTCAATGGGTGCTATTCGGATTGGCGGTTGGTGACTAGTGGAGTGCCCCAGGGGTCGGTGCTGGGGCCTCAGCTATTTACCATTTATATAGATGATCTGGAGGAGGGAACCGAGTGTACGGTGTTGATATTTGCTGATGACACCAAGATTGGTGGAACGGCAAATTGTGCGGAGGGTGTGGAGAGTCTGCAGAAGGATCTAGATAGGCTGGGCGAATGGGCCAGGAACTGGCAAATGGAATTTAATGTTGGCAAGTGTGAAGTTGTCCACTTTGGCAGGAATAATGGTAGGAAGGACTATTACTTATGTGGCAAAAAGCTGCAGCAGGCGATGGTGCAGAGGGACCTCGGGGTCCTTGTGCATGAGTCGCAAAAACCCAGCCTGCAGGTGCAGCAGGTAGTCAGGAAGGCGAATGGGATGCTGGCCTTCATAGCGAGGGGGATTGAATATAAAAGTAGGGAGGTCTTGCTGCAGCTGTATAGGGCACTGGTGAGGCCGCAGCTGGAGTACTGTGTGCAGTTTTGGTCGCCGCACTTACGCAAGGATATTTTGGCCTTGGAGGGAGTGCAGAGGAGGTTTACTAGGCTGATACCGGAGTTGAGGGGGTTGAGCTATGAGGAGAGGCTGAATAAACTAGGCTTGTACTCGTTAGAGTTTAGAAGAATGAGGGGAGATCTCATTGAGGCATATAAGATGATGAAAGGGCTGGCTAGGATAGAGATGGAGAGGCTCTTCCCGCTGAAAGGACAGTCGGAGTAGGGGTCACAGCCTCAAGATAAGCGGGGGGAGAGGGGGGTGCAGTTTAGAACGGAGTTGAGGAGGAACTTCTTCACTCAAAGGGTGATGAATCTCTGGAATTCTCTGCCCGTGGAGGCTGCCTCACTAAATATATTTAAGACGCGGGTCGATAGGTTTTTGATTAAGGGTTATGGGGAGAAAGCGGGAAAGTGGAACTGAGCCACTTCAGATCAGCCATGATCTTACTGAATGGCGGGGCAGGCTCGAAGGGCTAGATGGCCTACTCCTGCTCCTATTTCTTATGTTCTAACTTAGCTGCTGGCTTTTTGGTCAAATAGGTGGCCTGCTGGAGTTCTACCTGGTTCGTGTTAAATCAGCAGCTCTCAAATGATATAGAAATTTCAATTTGGCCATGAGTTACCTTTCTCCATCCCAATTTTAAATGGTTTTATCATCTGGGACTAGTTTTGGTTTCAGGACTGATAATGTCCTGGCATTAGCTTTGGAAAGTGATTCCTGGATGATGATGACATTGCCTGATGGAAGTGATGTCCATTGTCCTTTCAATGCCTCCTTTGACAGTCCAGGTGTGAAAGCCACACAGGCACTCCACAAGGCAGTACTTGTTTGGCATCCTGTTGGGTTCAGCAGGAAGTTCATTTTAAAAACATAAAATAATAAAGATGCAAGGTTTTGTTTTCTTTCATGTCTGAGTGACATTTTAAAGTCTAGGAACTGAGTGGGTGAAAAAAAAAGCTGCAGATTTCACTGGCATAGTCTTTACAGAATTTAATGGTAAAACTTCACAGGGTGTGTCCACTGAAGTTCAACAACTAAAATCAGCGCAACTGTTGTAAAGATCAGGAAAAGAAATTCTCACAAAGTCTGATTTGAAACAACTTTAAATATTTTTTCCTTTACTTGTATTTTCATCTTTATTTATTAATTAAAATACACATACAAAGTAACTTTCAACATTAGTTTTATACTAACCTTTATCTTGCTTAAAAATAACACCAGTCAAGCTTTATTCTTAAATGGAAACATTGGAAATTATAAATTAATTATGCACACAGAGTCATGGACCATTTTGAGGAAATGCCTTTCACATGGCTATGACAGAACTAATGGAAGAACTTAATTGCAAGTTTCTTTGCAAGAAGATGTTTAATGTTTTATTGTAACCACAACAGTAAATAATCAGAATATGTAGAACTTATTTCCCTCATTTTATAACATGCATTAATTCAGGCCCTTTAGCCTCTATCAAACTACCAAGTAGATTTATAAAAATAAAAGCACACAGCATTATTTGGTAACCCTTCATGCGATTGGTACCATGACTTGTAATACAACAGCTACTCGGTTAACCATCAAATCAAGATCAACATGAACTACAAATTCCAGTTACAATTTTAATACCATTTAATTTCAGTTTGAGTATCTGCTGAGCTGCTGTTTAAATCAGCTCCGGTCTCTTCAGTTCTGTTTTTATTTGTTGCTGGGAGAAACGTTGATTTTTTTAAAAAATGACTTACTTAAGAAGAAGGGATAACATTTACATAATGAAGACTAACAAAGCTGGTGTAAGCCAGAGATATAATGGACTAAAGCAGCTAACAAATAATCAAAGACATCTTGTGGTCTTTCGCTGAAGGACAGGGAGTGTAGTGGCTCAGAAGTTTTACAAGCTTTAATCATTCCTGGCCAAGGGATAGAATCTGAATAGAAAATTAACTTATGAACAGTAAGTCTCCCACTCATTGGAATATCATATGTGGTAGAACCTCAAAAGTACATAGTAATGCTCTTTATATCTTTTTATAGACATTACGAATAAGCACTGATGACAATGCTAGGGAGGAGCTGTGCTTACCATGTATGTGCATATTAACATAAAGAATGAACTTGCATGTATTTGGTGCTTTCACTGCATCAAAACACTTTCCAGCCAGAGCTGCAATGTCCAACAAGCTCTCACAAACAGCAATATGATAAACTGCAAAATTATGAAGATGATTAATACTGACACCAGAAAAGAAATCCCCGAGTATTTGAATTGTATTATAGGGCTGCTTACAGCTGTCTGAGGGACCGTCCAGTCTTGTACAGAGGAAAGGAGACAGACATTTATCAAATAAAACTCACCAAAAGCACACTGTCTAGAATAAGGTAATGGCAGGAATACCGTACTGTTCTTTACACAATGAAGAAATTCAATATTACAACTTGCTTCACAGACAGAATTTGACACAGAGACACAATGAGGGCTGAGGAAAGGGGAAGGGAGAGCAATTGAGAACACTCTGCAGTAACCACAAATTCCCAATAGAATTGTGAATTTCACCAAAGGTTGTTTGAGGAAAGAGGAGGGTGGAGACAAAAAAGTGAAGTGTTTACTAGGGGGAACAACCTTCAATTTCACCCTTTGTTATGAATTTGGAGGGTACAAAGGATAAGGATCCTTACGTGGCGAAAAACTGCAGCATGCGACGGTGCAGAGGGACCTCGGGGTCCTTGTGCATGAGTCGCAAAAACCCAGCCTGCAGGTGCAGCAGGTGGTCAGGAAGGCGAATGGGATGCTGGCCTTCATAGCGAGGGGGATTGAATATAAAAGTCTTGCTGCAGCTGTACAGGGCACTGATGAGGCCGCAGCTGGAGTACTGTGTGCAGTTTTGGTCGCCGCACTTACGCAAGGATATTTTGGCCTTGGAGGGAGTGCAGAGGAGGTTTACTAGGCTGATACCGGAGTTGAGGGGGTTGAACTATGAGGAGAGGCTGAATAAACTAGGCTTGTACTCATTAGAGTTTAGAAGAATGAGGGGAGATCTCATTGAGACATATAAGATATTGAATGGGATGGATAGGATAGAGATGGAGAGGTTCTTCCTGCTCAGAAAGGACAGTAGGACGAGAGGGCACAGCCTCAGGATAAAAGGGGGGGGGGGAAGCGGTTTAGAACGGAGTTGAGGAGGAACTTCTGCACTCAATGAGTGGTGAATCTCTGGAATTCTCTGCCCGTTGAAGTGGTGGAGGCTGCCTCGCTCAATATTTTTAAGATGCGGGTTGATAGGTTTTTGATAGGCAAGGGAATTAAGGGTTATGGGGAGAGGGCGGGAATGTGGAACTGAGACACAACAGATCAGCCATGATCTTATTGAATGGCGGGGCAGGCTCGAGGGGCTGGATGGCCTACTCCTGCTCCTATTTCTTATGTTCTTATGAGGATCATGGGTAGTGTGTGCTTTAGTTTATTGAAGAATAAAGTGAAGGCAAAGTGTTGATGGGTTTTCAGCTTGTTAACGTGATGCATTAGGGATTGAAAGATAGCGGCAGAAACTTTCCCATCTTGCCCACCATGGAATTGTAGCGGGCAGTGGGGCAAACCATATAAAGGTCCGTTGACCTCAGGCAGCATTTTCCAATTTTGGGGCAAGCGCGATCGGAAAACCCTGCCCATTGTGTTAGAGGTTTCAATTGCTCAGGGACAAAAAGAGAAATGGTTTTCTTTGGGAAAGGCAGTATTTGGGTAATGGGAAGCACCAAGAATCTTTGCTCAACTCTCACTCCCTCTCTACAAATGGTTCAGATGCAGTTCAATGCAGAAGATGAACAGGAATGTACTTTACTTTAGGATGAAGAGTGATACCTCTAGGTAACTTGGTGAGAACTGCAATGGAAATTTGTGCAACTCTGACATATTTGAAGATGAGTGGCGTGGTGGCACAGTGCTGTCTCAGCATAAATGACTCCAGTTCAATTCCTGCCTCGGGTCACAGTCTGTGTGGACTTTGCACGTTCTCACTGCGTCTGCGGGTGTTTCCTCCGGGTGCTCTGGTTTCCTCCCACACTCCAAAGATGTGTCGGTTAGGTGGATTGGTCATGCTAATTTGCACCTTAGTGTCTAGGAATGTGTAGTTTGGGTATGTTGGTTATGGTAAATGCACAGGGTTACAGGAATAGAACAGAGCAGAGCACTTGGGTGAGAAGTTCTTTTGGAGAGTGAGTTGGTTCACTCGTTGGGCCAAATGGCTTCTTTTTGCACTGTGGAGATTCGATAGAATATTGATTATAAAGATGTGCTGAGAAAGGGACTGTAGTATTTCAAATGGAATTGAATAACTATTAACTAGTAATTAGACTGTTCAATCCATTGTTCTCCTCTATTGCACTCTATCCATCAAATACTTAGGGTTTACTTCTGAGGACTGAAGACTGCTGGATAAGCTCAGTAACTTTCCCTGCCATTGTGATTTTGACTGCGTAGTTGTGAAATAAGCAAAATGGGATTTGGGGATTGATCAATGTCCAAGGAGTTAGAACCAGCAGTCACAACACTAGGCAGGCTAAACTGCTCAGATGCCTAGGGTCTGGATTAACTGTCTTGCCCGCAGCAATCAAGACAATATTCAATTTACAGCAGACCTTACATTAAACAGCTGAGAGTGTTCCTATCACGGAATGAATTGTTATTTAAGGAAACAGCAACCTGCACACTGGAATTCTTTTCAGCTTTCCATCTCAGAGTCCTTGATGCAGTAGCCTTTCCACATTCCAAAATTCATTCTGGGCTACCTCGCCCTCTTTTATTCATTCTTTCGGTGTGGCACCAGTAACAAGATTGGCATTTATTGTCCATCCCTAAAGGATGGTGCGGAGTACACCTTCTTGGATCGCTGCAGTCTATCGGGTAAATTGTTAATAGCTAGAGGAAATCTATAAAAATATTGATACAATAAGAGTGAGAAACACTCAGGAAGTTTCTGGGTGAAACATTATCCATGCTTTTCCATTGTTTTAGCAAAATAATGGAGAAATAGGAAGTAGTGAGGGGAGTGATGGTGTATGCCTTATGAAGTTAGGTTAGGTTGAGGGAGCTGGGACTCTTTTCCCTGGAGAGACGAAGGTTGAGAGGCGACCTGATAGAAGTTTACAAAATGTTGAGAGGAATAGATAGGGTGGACTCTCAGAGGCTATTTCCCCGGTTTGAAATGGTCGCTACGAGAGGACACAGATTTAAGGTGCGGGGAGGGAGGTTCAGAAGTGATGTTAGGGGTAAGTTTTTCACTCAGAGGGTGGTGAGTGAATGGAATCGGCTGCCGTCAGTGGTGGTGGAGGCGAACTCGCTGGGGTCTTTTAAAAGACTTCTGGATGAGTATATGGGGTTTAATGAGATTGAGGGTTATAGATAGGTCTGTAGGTTGGTAGGTGATGATGTGATCGGCGCAACTTGTGGGCCGAAGGGCCTGTTTGTGCTGTAGTGTTCTATGTTCTAGTTACTGTAATAAGAGACAAGGCAGAAGTGAGAATAACTTCCCATCGCAGAGAGAACTTGGCATTATTTAAAATTCAGGAATCTGTCTAACAAATGATATCCACATGGTAATCCAGTAAGGTGTCTGACTGGGGATTGGACGTGTTAACAATACAGGGCTGCCTTTCACTTTTACCTGCTTTGTCTGTATCACATCACATCAGCACTCCTTCACACACAAGGTACCAGTATGATAATATTTAAAGGCCTAATTCAGCTTATTATACTACACTAATAGAACATAGAACATAGAACACTACAGCACAAACAGGCCCTTCGGCCCACAAGTTGCGCCGATCACATCACCTACCAACCTACAGACCTATCTATAACCCTCAATCTCATTAAACCCCATTAATAGCACTGAACTTGTGTGCCTGATTGCAATCATTACAGTACATTTATTTCTTTTTGCACGTTGGTTGTAAAGCACTTTGATGCAGTGAAATTATGAAACAAATCTTTAATTTTCTTTAATGAAAAGCAAAGCAATGGAATTCCTCACAGCATAGTCTTATGAAGAAGCTTTAAAGTATAGGCACTTGGATCAATTTAGTGAATGTCAGTTTAAAATGAAAGTATTAATTAAGTCAGTCTTAATCCTCATTAATTTGATTGTATAAAGCAGCCCTAAATTACTACTATAATAATGAATATTGATTCTTCATTCCCCGATATAAGGATATTCTTCATCTAACACAAAATTCACTCATGTTTCACTGGTCTAATATCCAACAAAGAAAGACATTTACATAATGAAAAGACTGAAATTGGAATCAAAGAAATTGTTGGAAATTGTGAATGATGTTTGCTCCAGTACTCAGACTCTAAGCTTCTGATTCTAAACTCTCTTCTGCTTCCTCTTTGTCCGTCTGTTGTCTTAGTAATAGGAACTTTCCATCAGCACTGAGTTTTATTGACTTCATAAGCACGGCTAAAGCTTCTGGATCCTGAAAGATACAGAATTCCTTGGACAATTAAACAGATTCTTCTCAACTACTGCAGTCCAGTTACATACAGCACTTGTATATTGTGGGTGATGATTTAAGCTATCCGTGTTCAGCTATAGGACAAATTTCGCCACTGTTGGCAAGATAATGTTATTCCAACAGTTAAAAAGGAAGATTAATCAAGTCCACGAACTATATTAGCTTAATGTCAGTGGTAGGACAGATGATGAAGTACTAACTCAAAGATGTAAGAGAAAAACGATTTATTAAAAAAGACTTATTTGCCTGATTCCTCGGATGAAGTGGTTGTCTTATGAGGAAAGATTGGGCTCAGAATTTAGAAGAATGAGGGACGATCTTACTGAAACGTAAGATTCTCAGGAACCTTGACTGGTGGAGGTTGAGAAGATATTTCTCGTGGGAAAATCTAGAACACAGGGGCACAGTTTAAAAATAAAAGGTATCCCATTTAATACAGAAGTGAGCAGGAATCTCTTCTCTTAGAGGGCTGTTACCCTTTGAAACTTTCTCCCCCAGAGTGGTGGAGGCTGGATTAAGTCTGAGTTAGCGATCTATAAGAGAGTTCTGGGTTATTAGAAAAGTGGAGTTAAGGCCACAATCAGATTAACCATTGTTGTATGGAATGGCAGAGCAGACTCAGTGCACTGAATTGCTTCTTGCTGCTCTATCTCTTATGATTTTATGACCACACTTGGGATACTATGTACAATTCGGATCTTCAATTTACAAAAAGAATATAGAAACACTGAAAAAGGTTAAAAAAATTATATGGATGATAGTCAACTGCGTTGTTAAAACAAGTTTTAATATTCACCCTTTCTGCCTGATTAATCTTCTTTCCAAGATCAATAATGGAACAGATCTGTAAATCATGAGACACAAGAGACAATAAAATGTCAGCCTTTAATAAATTAGTCACTCATTTCATTTAGTCAGTCAGCACACGGGTTCAGCCTCTGTCTATTTGTCATCTTTCTCCACATTCAGCATGGAGATAGAGCTGGTGTTTCCTGCTGAAAGTTGGGATTTAGGGTTGCGGAGTGGGGAAGGGACAGATATGGTGACGCTGCCCTGGCTACTGGGGCGTGATTCTATAAATAAAACATAATCAATCCTTTTGCCACTGGTACAGAACACTGAAATAAAACAGATTTATCCTTTCAAATACTGAACATATTTTCTTTACAAAAGGGTATAAAGATCAGGAAACATACACAAGGCATGGAGCTGGTTAACAAGATACGAGGAGGTATTTATATGCTGTTTGTGATGAATAAGATTATAGTTGGGGCTGTGTCATTGTGTTTGTTCACTGCTGCACCTCTGCAATCAGGGCAGTATCACCATGTGGATAGGTTTATGGATGGAAAGGGATTGGTTTAGGTTAGAGGGTCATTGTTTTTTAACTGGTCGGCACAACATCGTGGGCCGAAGGGCCTGTTCTGCGCTGTAATGTTCTATGTCAGCTCCCCCCTCCCCACCTTCCATCATGGCCCACTCCCCAAAATCCACTTTTATCCCAACATTCAACAGGGAAGGTCAAACGCCAGCTCTATCTCCATGCTGAATGTGGAGAAAGATGACAGATTGACAGAGATTGAACCCACGTGAGCAACGCTGATTTCTGAGCTTCATTACATAATGTAACTGTAGGGAGAAACCAACTTACCTTCACTCCATCGTCATTTGTTTCAAAAATGCAGCAGTTCAGTAAAGATTTGTTCTCTGTGTCAGAATCAGGAGCACGTGCCACAAACCCAATTAATCTCTTGTTATCTTGATGAGTAGCATACAGTGTCACATCACCAAGGGCAAACTGGAAAAAAAAGACAGGATGAAATACCAATATTACACATCAGCCTCACTACAGCTTTGTAATATTATCTCTCTCCAAACCTGCATACAGGTGTCAACTCTTTTTTGAACATTTCACATTTAATTACATTCATCTAAAGCAGACAAACATTTTGACAAACATTTTGACAAACATTTTGACAAACATTTTGACAAACATTTTGACAAACATTTTGACAAACATTTTGACAAACATTTTGACAAACATTTTGACACAGTCTTGATAGTAGCAATCTGTGTTTCAGATCAGAACAGAAGGCTAAGGTGCTGGTTTACTATTCAAACAGGCGACAAATCCTTTATTTGAAGAGTATATGATGAAACTCCATACACAAAGGTTAATGATTCAGGAAGCATTTGGAAGCAGAGTCATGTGCAGGAACGTTCAATCACAATAACAGTAGAGAGAATGTTTGTACAGACAGTAAAACAGGAAAAAGATTTTGTTACTCACACTTGCTTTTGTAATTTGGGTTTGTGGATCGATGAATCTGTAACCAAATTATTCATCTACAATCAGTAAACTATAGTTGATAGTCCTAATCATTACCCCTATTGCTTTTGATTTTTAATTTTACACATATATTATTAAATGTTCACATAAGAAATTCACATCCCCAATTTAAACTGCGCTGGTTGTACAATTACAATTCAATCTCACTTAAAAAAGAAAACTTTACAATCACACTTTTCTAAACATTATTTTTAAAATGTTACATTTGGAGAAAAACAATGAAAAATCATTTCAGAATGTTAATCTGTAATAAAATCTAGCATTTGATACTAACAACTGTTGTCCACCAGTAACTCCCAGTAACAATATTTATAATACTATCATTAAAAATTGTTTGAAGCCTCCATCTGGCTTGGATTTGATACATTTTGCCAGGAATGGGTCAGTATCAGCTGTGTCTCTAGGCAATGTAACTAAGAGGGGGGTGAGGGAAGATCAGTCTAGGTGCTGTAATGAAAGTGCTTGATATTTTAGCCTGGAATGGTAACTGTCAATTGAAAGTCAATTCAACTATTTGACCATTTGCAGTATGTATAATTTACATGTTACTGATGCATCTTAGGAAACTAGACAAATGATTGAGGGCCTCGTGCAGTCACTCACTGTATCGATTTAGTTGCATTGCAACTTTATTCAATTAAAATGTATACATTTTGAAACACAGCATGGGGAAAATACACAAATTCACAACCTATTGTTACTTGAGATACTGGTAAGAGTTATAAATTATCTGTAAACTTCAAAAATGATATGAAGCTGAGACACCAAGAATGTCTTTCCTTAACTTAAAGAGCATATTTCAAAAGTTGAATCTTGACAGCAAACAGAAGCCTTTGATTAACATGACCATTGTGGAAAAGGAAACTTTCAAATGATTGAATTTAATATTTAAATTAATCATTGTCCTACTTACAGTTGTAAATAAGACAGACATTAATATACCTTCAGGATCAAGGCAATATCAACTGGGATAGTCCCAATAACATCGTAAAACATCCCATACGTTAGAGAATAAAATGAGACACTTCACCACGTATGGAGATATGAGGTAAGATAATCCAGAACTCAGTCAAAGAGTTAGATTTAAAGGAGTGTTTTGAAGGAGGAAAGCAAGGTCGAGAGGCAAACAGATTTAGGGAAAGAATTCAAAAACTTTAGGGCTGAGATGGCAATGTTATTAGCATAAAGCAGGGTCTGGTCAAAGTAGAATGAGAACAGCTTCTTGTGGAAAAATCTACAGCAGAGCAGTTGGGGAGAATACAGGCCCAATATGTTCCTTTTTGGGTGAAATGTAACAGCAACAAGCTCAGAGAACCCTGGATGTCTAGGAATATTCAGGACTGGATAAGATATAAAAGAGAAGCTTGTAACAGATACAAAGGGAGCAAATTAGCAGAGGCCATAATGGAGAATTGGAATACAGAAAGTGCAGGGGGGGAACTTAAGAAAGCAATTAGGAGAGTAAGGAGGGACCATGAAAGGGCACTGGTGGGAAGGATTAAGATATTCCCAAGATATTCCTTAAATAGATTAAGGGGAAGAGGATAATCAGAGCCGGTGACCAGCGGTGTGCCTCAGGGATCACTGCTGGGTCCACTGTTATTTGCCATTTATAATAATGATTTGGATGAGAATACAGGAGATATGATTAGTAAGTTTGCAGATGACACCAAGATTGGTGGCATAGTAGACAGTGAAGAAAGTTATCTCCAATTGCAACAGAATCTTGGTCAATTGGTCTGTGGGCTGACGAATGGCAGAGTTTAATTTAGACAAATGCAAGGTGATGCATTTTGGTAGATTGAACCAGGGCAGGACTTACTCAGTTAATGGTAGGGTGTTGGGGAGAGTTACAGAACAAAGATCTCGGGGTACAGGTTCATAGCTCCTTGAAAGTGGAGTCACAGGTGGACAGAGTGGTGAAGAAGGCATTCGGCATGCTGGGTTTCATTGGTCAGAACATTGAATACAGGAGTTGGGACGTCTTGTTAAAGTTGTACAAGATATTGGTAAGGCCACACTTAGAATACTGTGTGCAATTCTGGTCACCCTATTATAGAAAGGATATTACTAAACTACAAAGAGTGCAGAAAAGATTTACTAGGATGCTACCAGGACTTGATGGATTGAGTTATGAGGAGAGGCCGGATAGACTGGACTTTTTTTCTCTGAAGCGTAGGAGGCTGAGGGGTGATCTTATAGAAGTCTATAAAATAATGAGAGGCATAGATCAGCTAGATGGTCATACTGTTTCCCAAATGTAGGGGAGTCTAAAACTAGAGGGCATAGGTTTAAGGTGAGAGGGGAGAGATACAAAAGTGTCCAGAGGGGCAATTTTTTCGCACAGAGGGTGGTGAGTGTCTGGAACAAGCTGCCAGAGGTAGTCGCATTTAGATAGTTACATGGGTACGATGGGTATAGAGGGACATGGGCCAAATGTGCACAATTGGTATTAGCTTAGGGGTTTAAAAAAAAAAGGGCAGTATGGACAAGTTGGGCCGAAGGGCCTGTTTCCATGCTGTAAACATCCAAGACTCATTAGAGGGCAATCTGTATGAGGAGCTGGGGTGTTAAATAGATATTTCACATCTGTCTTCATGCGAGAGGAGGATGATGTAGGTACAGAATTCACAGATAGGGAGTTTTTTTAACAGGGTATTAAGCAGACAGACAGAGACACTTGCCTTTATCAGTCGTGGCATCGGTTCTAAGAGCAGGGTGTTATACTGGAGCTGTACAAAACTGGTTAGGCTACAGCTGAAGTACTGAATGCAGTTCTGGTCGCCTCATTATAAGAAGGATGTGATTGCACTGGAAAAGGTGCAGAGGACAGCCACCAGGATGTTGCCTGGGTGGAGCAATTGAGCAATGGAGATAGGCTAGATACACTTGATTGTTTTCTTTCGAGCAGAGAAATCTGAGGAAGAACTCGATTGAGGTGGTTAAGGTTACGAGGGGTATGGACAAGATGGATATGAAGCACCGTTGAGGGTCTGTAATGAGGGGTCATAATTTAACAGTGGGGGACAGAAGATTTAGAAGGGATATGAGGAAAGATTTTTTCACCCAGAGGCTGACACAAGCCTGGAGTGCGCTGCCTGGGAAGTTAGCAGAGGTGGGAAACGTTAGTCTTTTTAAAAAGTACAATAATGAGAAGTGCTGGAAAATGAGATTAGCGTAGATTCAGTTTTGTCAGTGCACCTCGATGGGCCAAAGGGCCTCTTCTTAGAATCTTAGAACCCCTACAGTGCAGAAGGAGGCCATTTGGCCCATCAAGTCTGCACCAACCACAATCCCACCCAGGCCCTATCCCCATTCATTTACCTCATTCCCCTAACACTAAGGGGCAATTAACTTACGTGCTGTCTGACTCTATGAGATAACTAAAGGTGCCATGATGGGTGGATAAATAGTGTAGCGATTAAAATCAGGATTACTCAAAAGGCTAGAATTGAGAAGTGAGGTTGTGAGGCTGGAGGGAAGTGACAGATGGATATAGGAGGAAGTTATTCACCACACTGAAACCATACAGGCTCTGTGTAAGCATGTCCAGCCAGGCCCATTTCACTGCTCTATTCCTGTCACTTTACAGCTTCAGTTTCTTCAAGTGACATCCAATTCTCTTTGCAGTTCCTTAATCATCTGTGTTTTCATTTGGCTCCAGATCATTACCACACCCTGCATAAAACTGCTTTTCCTCACAGTTCTTTTGCACTGTGTTTTAATCTGTACACCTAGTATGATCAGTTTTTCTATCTTATCTATGTTATAATTTTATATTCCTTTATCAAGTCTCCCCTCCGTCTCTTATTCTAGCCTCAGCTTCCCCAAACTAAACTTGTAGCTAAAACCCCTCAAATCTGGAAACATTCTGGTGTACCCTCTCAAAGATTCTCACATATTTCTAAAACTAAATTCTTTAGTAGCCGAACTGCAGTTTGCTAAAGGTTCAGCTAAAGCTTTTGTTCTCAATTCACTACTAGATTTCTTGGAGACTATTTATATTCAATGAGTTTCAATTCATAGAATCATAGAAACCCTATAGTGAAGAAGGAAACCATGTGGCCCAATGAATCTGCACTGATCACAACCCAGGCCGTATTCCATACCCCCCATGTATTTACCCTGCTAGTCTCCCTGACACTAAGGGTTAATTTAACATGGCCAATCAATCTTTGGATTGTGGGAGGAAACTGGAGCACCTGGAGAAAACCCACGCGGACTCGGGGAGAACGTGCAGACTCCACACAGACAGTGACCCCAGGCCAGACCCTGTGAGGCAGCAGTGCTAACCACTACATCTTTGTGTTCTGCTCTTCCCCACAAGAAGGGACATTCTCTCTGCAGCCATTCCGTCAAAATCTTTCAGAATTTGAAAGACCGTTAGATCACTCATCACATTCTTTTTACAAGAGAAACATGATGCACTCTGTCAATTCTTTGCAGCATTAAGGGAGTGCTTGAAGTGGGAGATGCTATTTCAGGTGAGACTTTAAACCGAGGTCCCTTCAGTCCTCTCAGATGTATTTTGAAGGGCAGGGGTGTTATCTGTCATGCCCTGACCAATATTTATCACTCAAATCACTGACTAAAACAGATTCTCTGGTCATTAACACAGAGGGTGGTGGGGGCTTGCTGTGTGCAAATTGGCTGCTGTATTTCCTGCAGTGCTTAACTGGTTGTGAAGTTCTAGGGGAATTCCTGAGACTGTGAGAGGCACTATATAAATGTAAGTTTTGTTTTGCCCCATTGACATTCAATGGCATTACCATCACTGAATTCCTCCACCATCAACTTTGTGGTTACCATTGACCTTCTTGAGAAGGTGAGAGGCCATGGGATCCAAGGGCCTTTGGCCTTGTGGATCCAGAACTGGCTTGCCTGCAGAAGGCAGAGAGTGGTTGTGGATGGGGCTTTTTCTGAATGGAGGTCAGTCACCAGCGGAGTGCCTCAAGGATCTGTTCTGGGACCCTTGTTGTTTGTCATTTTCATAAATGACCTGGATGAGGAAGTGGAGGGATGGGTAAGTAAGTTCGCTGATGACACGAAGGTTGGTCGTGTTGTGGATGGTCTGGAAGGATGGCAAAAGTTGCAGCAGGACATAGATAGGATGCAGGACTGGGCGGAGAAGTGGCAGATGGACTTCAACGCAGATAAATGTGTAGTCGTCCATTTTGGCAGAACCAACGGGATGAACGAGTACACTATCAAGGGCAGAAGTCTGAGTAGTGTTGAAGAGCAGAAGGATCTTGGGGTCCGGGTCCACAGGACTCTTAAATCGGCCTCGCAGGTGGAGGAGGTGGTCAAGAAGGCGTATGGTGTACTGGCCTTCATTAATCGAGGGATTGAGTTTAGGAGTCGGGAGGTAATGCTGCAACTTTATAAGACCCTTGTCAGGCCTCATTTAGAGTATTGTGCGCAGTTCTGGTCGCCTCACTATAGGAAAGATGTAGAAGCTATTGAGAGGGTGCAGAGGAGATTTACAAGGATGTTGCCTGGATTGGGAGGCATGCCTTATGAAGTTAGGTTGAGGGAGCTGGGACTCTTCTCCCTGGAGAGACGAAGGCTGAGAGGCGACCTGATAGAAGTTTACAAAATGTTGAGAGGAATAGATAGGGTGGACTCTCAGAGGCTATTTCCCTGGGTTGAAATGGTCGCTACGAGAGGACACAGATTTAAGGTGCGGGGAGGGAGGTTCAGAAGTGATGTTAGGGGTAAGTTTTTCACTCAGAGGGTGGTGAGTGAATGGAATCGGCTGCTGTCAGTGGTGGTGGAGGCGAACTCGCTGGGGTCTTTTAAAAGACTTCTGGATGAGTATATGGGGTTTAATGAGATTGAGGGTTATAGATAGGTCTGTAGGTTGGTAGGTGTTGATGGGATCGGCACAACTCATGGGCCGAAGGGCCTGTTTGTGCTGTAGTGTTCTATGTTCTATAAACCTAACTAGACCAGTCAATCGAATACTGTGGCTACAAGGGCCTGAAAAGTGCATTTAGAAGAAAGATTGGATAGACTAGATTGTTTTTCTTCAAACAAAGGAGACTAACCTGAAAGTTGGGAATCAAGTAGATAGGGTTGTTAAGAAGGCATACGGTGTCTTGGCATTTATTGGTAGGGGGATTGAATTTAGGAGTCGCAGCGTTATGTTGCAACTGTACACAACTCTGGTGCGGCCGCACTTGGAGTATTGTGTGCAGTTCTGGTCCCCACATTACAGGAAGGATGTGGAGGCTTTGGAGAGGGTGCAGAGGAGGTTTACCAGGATGTTGCCTGGTATGGAGGGGAGGTCATATGAGGAGAGGCTGAGGGATTTGGGGTTGTTTTCGCTGGAGAGAAGGCGCGCTGTAATGTTCTATAAGCGGATGACATAATTAAAGTACGCAATTGTGAGGAGCCTAGAAAGGGTAGATAGGAAAAACTTATTACTAGGAGCATAGATTGATAGAAGGATTAGCGGGTACGAGGAAAAATGTTTTCACCCAGAGGGTGATGGGCATCTGGTTTTCACTGCCTGAACTGGTGGTTCAGGTTGAAGTGCTGAAATCATTTAAAAGGTATTTGGATCTGCATCTGAAACGCTGTAACCTGCAAATGGGTCAGGTGCAGCAAGTGGGATTAAAAGGAGGAGCTCATTTCTGTTTCTTTTTTGATTGGCACAGACATGATAGGCTGAATGGCCTCTGTGTCGTAACATTTCTCTAGTTCTAATAGCAAGTCAGACACTGGGAATTCTGGGAAGAGTAACTCATTTGCTGTCTACACAAAGTCTGTTCACCATTTACAAGTCAGGAGTGTGATTAAATACTCTCCACTTGCCTGGATGGGTGCAGCTCCACCAACACTCAAGAAGCTCAAAGAACAAAATCAGCCCGGGAAACAGGCCCTTCGGCCCAACGAGCCCACGCCGCCATCTCAACACCACCAGTCCTCCTCTCTACCCATGACCCCTGTCTAATGTTTTATGGCCGTCCAGATTGAGGGAAACTAATTTAGGGACAATTTATTCCTGCCAATCAGCCTAACAGCACATCTTTGGGGTGTGGGAGGAAACCGGAGCACCCGGAGAAAACCCACGCAAGCACGGGGAGAATGCGCAAACTCCCACAGACACTGGCCCAAATCCATGTGTCTGCACAGCAATCAGCGATAGTCACTGAGCTGTCGTCTTGCCCAGTATCTGGTCCAGTTTAGGCACACACTAACGACATGAAGCACTAGGCCAATCTCGAACAACCAAGAGCAGCCCCAGTACGACCCATCGCGTGTATGCCCCTCGTTGGACACGAGGTGGACCGACTTAAAACCTGTGAATGAGAGAGAGAAAAAAACATTATCATACTATACCCATTTACATTACCAGGGACGCCCCAATGCTAATGACCCTTATTTAAAAGGTTCTCCTATATCCACCCATCTCCAACTCAGTCATGTGCCTGTCTAAGTTACTCTTAAAGGACTCTAGTGTGTTTGCCTCCACCACCTTACTTGGCAGAGCATTCCATACCCCCACTACCCTCTGTGTGAAAAACCTCCCTCTAATATCTGTGTTGTACCGCTCCCCCCTCACCTTAAGTCCATGGCCCCTTGTCCTACGTGTCTCTATTATAGGAAATAGCTTACCTCTGTTTACTCTATCTATACCCTTCATAATCTTATATACCTCTATTAGATCCCCCCTCAGTCAGCGTCTTTCAAGGGAAAAGAGCCCCAATTTCTTCAATCTTTCCTCATACCCCAGTCCTTCCGTACCAGGCAACATCCTGGTAAACCTCCTCTGCACTCTCTCCAGAGTCTCCACGTCCTTCCGGTAGTAAGGCGACCAGAACTGGACGCAGTACTCCAAATGCGGCCGAACCAACGTTCTGCACAACTGCAACATTAGACTCCAGCTCTTATATTCTATACCCCTTCCTATAAAGGCTAACATACCATAGGCTTTCTTCACCACACTCTCCACTTGCACTGCCACCTTCAAAGACTTGTGCACTTACATAAGCTCAACATCATCCAGAACAAAGCAGCTGCTTGATTAACACCACATCCACAAACATTCAGTCCCTCCAGCACTGACACTCACCAGGCACTTCTCTGAGCCTTCTCTATTTAAGGTCTGCCAACCGCAGTCCTTCTATGGTTAGAGTCTGCTTTCTGTTCCTCCTTGTTTTCAGCTGGGACCTCTTCCTGATCTCTCTCCTTCTACCTTGGACTCTTCTCGAGTATGGTGTCTTTGCACCATTCCTATCTTTCTCTTTTTACGCAGGCACATTGTTGTCAGGATGGCTGAGCTTGTTAACTGCTGGGTTGTACAAGTGCTGCCTGCTCCTGTCAAGCCCTCCTCAGTTCCCAACCCCCATTCCATGGTCTTATCAATGTGGGAAGTCTCACAACACCAGGTTAAAGTCCAACAGGTTTAGTTGGTAGTACACGCCACTAGTTTTTGGGGTTTGCCCCTTTGTCAGGTGAGTGAGAGTTCTGATCACAAACAGAACATATAAAGGCACACAGTTTACTACCAAATAAACCTGTTGGACTTTAACCTGGTGTTGTGAGACTTCTTACTGTGTTATCCCAGTCCAATGCCAGCATCTCCGCATCATGCTTATCACAGTGGCCCAGTCTCTATTTTTTTGTTTCTTTCACAATTTGTACAATGTTTAGAAACCCATGTAGTAAACATTAAGGGGCGAATTTTCCCATTCTGTCCACCACAGGAATCAGAGCGGGGGAGGGGTGGACCATGGAAAGGTCCATTAACCTTGGGTGGAATTTTCCAGCTTTGGGGCGAGAATGGGAGGTGAATATTAGATGCAAAAGTACTTGTTGATATAACTGTCTTAAATGTTAATAAACATGTTGATATTTGAAGCCTTGAAAATCCCTTTATCTTTCGAATCAAAGTTGAATATAATGTTTTATTGATCCTTACACAAAGTGCATAGTCTGATATAAAAGAAGGAAACTAAAATTCAAAAGACAAGTCCTGGATTGACAGGGAAGTGAAATGTGTTGTTAACAGCTTTATAACAGGAGCAGTTGGAAGGTGACTTACCTCAGTTCCCGGGAGGTGACAACCATCTGAAACTCGACCATACGGAAGACATTATGGATAGCACGTGCGGCCAAAACTTGCCTCATTGTCTCATAGATCAACTCATCACTCTGATCAGTTCTGGCTTCTATGGACCCTAAAAATCTGACTGTAAACACTTGGTGCAGAAGCAAACCTGTAAAAAAAAAAGTTAAATGCTAAATTTGTTTGAATATTGGTGCTACAAAGCTTAGTATCAATCTCATTCCACAATTTTCATATGCGTTTGCATCTAAAGAGAAATCTAAATTAAGGACTTCAATTATGATCATGACACTCAGTATAATACATTGGAAGACATTAGTAAGAATGTTACCATTTTGAGTGTAGGCTCTTCAGAACAGTGATCTTCATTGAACAATCATATCATTCACTCTCCCAGAAGACAGAGTCTACGTGAACTCAGAACCGTGTCACTGCCCTTGCTGGTTCACTATCAGTAAAATAGTGGAATAATCTTCCAACCCAATACGGAGACTGTCCGATTCCAACCAGCACACCTTCCACCTGAATTTAACCGGAAAACTTTCCATCTAATTCTAACTTTGCAGTGAGGCACCTCCTAGTTTACCCCTGGGTGCTATGTTTCAGTGTACCAGTTACAGGTTTAAGATCAGCCTTAAATACTCTCAGGTATGTCAGTATAGGCTACTTTGTAAGTGGTACCTGTGCCTTACTCTCAGGAATGTCTAATTATACTGGAGTGAACCGTGAGGCTCCTTTGTGAATTGAACTGGCAATCACATATGAGCCTGCACCACTTCTCCAACCTTCCAAAAAACAAATGACAAACATAGAGACAAGGCCTGATTGTGAATTTACAGGAAGTAAACAGACTGCTATCTCCATGCTCAACTACTCCAATGTTCCCCGAACAGTCTTCCACCTTCTGTGAACTTGACCTCATCCAAAGGTTTGCTGCCCATATTCCAACATGAGTGTCCCAGACACTCATGTACTTGCTGACCAAAAATGGGCCCTGATATGGCAACAACTTAAATTCAAAATTCTCACATTCATGGTCAAATCACTCCATGATCTTGCTCCTCCATATCTTTGTAACCTCTCCTGCCCGATACTCTTTTGGGAAATCCGTGGTCCTCTAACTCTGGCATACCATGCACACTCCCTTCAACTCACCAATGTTGGCTATGAGGGTGATTTTACCATTTTATTTCTAAGTGTTGGGCAGACTTAAAACTGGGAGAGTTTCAGATGTGTCTTTCGGGTGTGATTTCAGACCGCCCCCCCACCCCCCAACCTCCCATGCACTCTGCCTGAAAAATTCTGAGCGAGCCTGTTACTCACTGCCGAAGCCTGTGGGTGGGGCTTAACACGCTCAAAACCCTGCAGAGGGAGCTAGTGCGCACGTGCAGATGTCCAATGCTGCACAGACGCAATAGTAGTAGCAGGGATCTGACAAAAAAAAGAGAGATGTCAGGCCCCTGCAAGTGCAGGCTGCCTGAAGCAGTTCCACCGACAAGGCCAAGTCGACATATCTATACATTGCAGGCGAGAATCTTTCCTGGCGAGATCATTAAGGGGAACCCAGATGATTGAGTGCGGGGTTTGCTATGCAGATGTTAAACAGCATTTAACATTAAAGTAAAAGTTTCCTTATTCGTCACAAGTAGGCTTACATTAACATTGCAGTGAAGTTACTGTAAAATTCCCCTAGTTGCCATACTCTGATGGTGCCTGTTTGGGTACACTGAGGGAGAATTTAGCATGACCAATTCACCTAACCCACTCATCTTTGGATAGTGGAGGAGCACCTGGAGGAAACGCACGCAGGCATGGGGAAAACGTGCAAACTCAACACAAATAGTGGCCCAAGCTGGGAATTAAACCCAGGTCCCTGGCACTGTGAGGCAGCAATGCTAACCACTGTGCCACCGTGCCACCCATAACCTGCCTCTCGCTCATTTCCGATGAGAGGCTGAACATGCCGGAAATCCGGTGCCAATTGCACTAAGTGCTTTACACCCCACTTTATCACCTCCGCAATAGTAAAATCACCCTCTATGTCTTTAGCTATCCAAATGCTAAGCTCGGAAATTCCCTTTTTAGACTCTGCTCCCTTTCTAGCTCTCTCCCCTCCTCAAAACCTACATTTTCAAGTAAGTTTGTAGCCACTCCAAAATATTCTTTGCTGTGATGTCACTGTGCGTCTGACCATGTTTTCTTGTTATCGCTGAAGGATAATGAGAACATCAGGGGGGAAACTGCAGAGGTTCTGTCAGCAATTTCCAATCCTCTTGAATTATATAAATTGTTTTGCTGGATACCTTTGAGCAAGCAAATGATTAGAATCTGTAATTCTAGAAAAATGCCCTGAACATTTATAAGATGATTAAGGATTAGCCAGCAGGTCAGTGCAAGATCTTTGAGAAAAGAAGCAGTGATTTGAAGAAATGATAGTTTGGGTAGAGAAAGGGAATGCAGTAGATGGAATATCCAACAATCTTCAAAACGCTGATAAGATGTCCTGGTTGTAAATTCAGGTGAATGATATAGGAGAAAATTAAATATGGATGGAAAACTAGCTAACAGGAAACGTGTTGGGAAAAATGAGTGTGAAAGGACGAAAGTTGGCAATAATGCACTCAGATGGTCAGTGCTGGGCTCACCTCTGGTATTCATAGAGAATTAATCTCAGAATTTGCATCTAACATAAAAATTGAAGGACTTTAGGAAGGAATGGACCGGTTCGCAGGCAAGTGCAGAATGTTTTTTTGCTTTTAATCCACAGGTGCTTCGGTCCACCTTGTTGGCCAACAAGGGGCATTCACGCGGTGGGTCGTGCGAGGGCTGCTCTTGGACATTGAGAGTTGCCCAGTGCTTCATGTCGTTAGTGTACGCTTAAACTGGACCAGATGCTGGGCAGCACGACAGCTCAGTGACTATCACTGTTTGCTGTGCAGACACATGGATTTGGGCCGGTGTCTGTGGGAGTTTGCGCATTCTCCCCGTGCTTGCATGCGTTTTCTCCTGGTGCTCTGGTTTCCTCCCACACCCCAAAGATGTGCTATTAGGCTGATTGGTGTTAACAAATTGTCCTTAAACTAGTCTCCCCTCAATCTGGTTTCCAATGTGGAGTGCCATAAGTGTAGACAAGGGTCACGGGTGGAAGAGGGAACTCACAATGTTAAAATGGCGGCGCGGGCTCCTTGGGCTGAAGGGCCTGTTTCCCGTGCTGTGTTGTTCTTTGTAATTTAATCTGCAGAAATTAATACATTGTATGCCAATGTATGCAAATGACCTTGTATCCTCAATTGAAAAATATACAATCACATTAGGATCAGTGTTAGTCAAAGGGATACGGGATTGGCTCAGAGTTAGCTAAAAGGATAAAGGGTCCTATCAGAGCAATATAAAGGGATGCAAGACAATTATCAGTGTAAATTATAAGAATATAGAACCATATCTGGCTTAATTAAAGGGCCTAAGCTATTTCAGATTTTGTTTAAAAAGAGAGAGATTTGTCGTCACTTGGTGGTACACAAGCTGAATGTTGTTGAAGCTTTGCTTCCTATACTCACCTTGACAAATGCAAGAAGGCCAAATTTCAAACTCTCTCATCAATTTATGCTACATGAGAAAAAGGTTGGCAAGTCAACACTAACTTCTTTTCCCTTTTATTCTTTCTTGGGATGTGGGCATTGCTGGTAAGGCCAGTATTTAATTGGACATCCCTTACTACCACTGATTTGAGTGGCTTGCTAGGACATTTCAGACAGCAATTAAGAGTCAATCACATTGCTGTGAATCTGGAGTAACATGTAGGTCAGACCAGGTAAAGGCAGCACATTTCCTTCCCTAAAGGACATTAGTGAGTCAGAATGGTTTTTACAGCAATCAACGAGAGTTAGCTGGTCACTGAGACTAGCTTTCAATTCCAGCAGCTACTGTGGTGGGATTTGAACCCATTACAGCATTAGCATGGGCCTCAGGATTGCTATCCAGTGATACTGTCATTACGCCACCATTGGCCCCAATGATTGGCTGAAGGGTTGCCATGGGTAAAGTAAAGGCTCATAAGCTCCCAGATAATACATTGTAACGGCTAGGTTTGGACATATTCCTTTTGCTTACAGAGAATGGGTCCCTGCACAATCAAACACATAATGTGGCTCTTTTATGCTAGTTAAAAGCAACATACATTCATACTCAGGGACCCATTGACTCACCAAGGCTCCCAGAGCAGCACCATGCAAACCTGAGACCTCCACCGACTAGGAGGGCAAGAGCAGCAGATACCTGGCAAGGCCACCACTTGGAGGTTCCCCTCCAAGTCACTTACTATCCTGACTTGGAAATGTATTGCCATTGGGTCAAAATCCTGGAACTCCTGCCCTAACAACACTGAGTGTACAAAATCACAGGGACTGCAGTAGTCCAAGAAAGCAGCTCACAACCACCTTCTGAAGTGCAATTAGGATGGACAACAAATGTTGACATTGACATACCATAGAATCCCTAAGTCTGCACCAATTATCCGAAAGAACTTCTCATCTAGGACCATCCCCTGCTCTATCCCCAAAACCCCATGCAAGTGGCTAATCCACTTAATCTGCACATCTTGGGACACTAATGGTAATTTAACATGGCCAATCCACCTAACTCGCTCATTATTGGACTGTGGGAGGAAACCAGATCAGCTGGAGGAAATCCATGCAAACACAGGAAGAACATGCAAACTCCACAAAGTCACCTGAAGCTGGAATTGAAGCCAGGTCGCTACTCCTGTCAGGTAGCAGTGCTACCCACTGTGCAACCACGTCATCCTTGGATGCCCATATCCCATGAAAAAAGTATTAAAATATGGGAATAATCCCAAATTGCTTTCTGTGCTCTGTGATTACCTTCCCGCACTAGAGGTCTTACAATTATTTCCATTACTTCTTATCTGAATGTTTTATAACTGGGAAGGCTGGCTTTCAAAGTTGAGGTCTCAGAGAAAATTCAGACAGTGCTGGAAACATTGTATATGGCCATCTGAGACAGAGTTTAGTTCAGGAGATTCAGCATACAATGAAAAGTAAGGTTACAAAGTAAGACCCTAGTAAAATAATAGATCAGGATGGCAAGACAGTACCTATCAAACATTGCAATCAAATTATCAAGGTGCATTCCTCACAATTTTATACAAAATTTCAGACTTTAAGCAGCCAATAGAAGTAAATAAGCACTTTAAAAAGAGAGGTGGCTGGAGGCCCTGATGAACAGAGTGCTGTAGGTCAAGGGTTGTTTAGTGAAATGTGAGTGATTATGATACACAGACAGACCCAGCACACCCAAAAGACAACTGTTCAGAGTGTATACTCCAGAGGAGTCTAAGAATGAAGGGATGTACAACTGTGAAACATGGATTAAATATTAGATAAATGTTCATGGCCAAGAAGTACAGTTTATGAATTAGTAGAATGGAGTGAAGGAGTGCAGTAAGAAAGTGTAAATACTGATAGTAGGTTTGGAAGTGACTCTTGTCACTTCCCTGGGGGTCCTTGTGCACGAGTCGCAAAAACCCAGTCTGCAGGTGCAGCAGGTGATCAAGAAGGCAAATGGAACGTTGGCCTTTATAGCGAGGGGGATAGAATATAAAAGTAGGGAGGTCTTGCTGCAACTGTACAGGGTACTGGTGAGGCTGCAGCTGGAGTACTGTGTGCAATTTTGGTTGCCGCACTTGCAGAAGGATATTTTGGCCTTAGAGGGAGTGCAGAGGAGGTTCACTAGGCTGATACCGGAGATGAGGGGGTTGGCCTATGAAGGGAGACTAAATAGATTGGGTCTGTGCTCGTTGGGAGTTTAGAAGGATGAGGGGGGGATCTTATAGAGACGTATAAGATAATGAAGGGGATGGATAGGGTAGAGGTAGAGAGATTCTTCCTGCTTAGAAAGGATAGCAGGATTAGAGGGCACAGCCTCAAGATAAAGGGGGGGAGGGGGGCAGTTTAGATCAGAGTTGAGGAGGAACTTCTTCATTCAAAGGGTGGTGAGTCTCTGGAATTCTCTGCCCGTTGAAGTGGTGGAGGCTACCTCGCTAAATATATTTAAGTCCAGGTAGATAGGTTTCTGATAGACAGGGGAATTAAGGGTTATGGAGAGAAAGCGGGCAAGTGGAACTGATCCACTTCAGATCAGCCATGATCTTATTGAATGGCGGGGCAGGCTCGAAGGGCTAGATGGCCTACTCCTGCTCCTATTTCTTATGTTCTTATGTTTGTGTCATAAAATGATCAGATACCAGGGAAATGGAATACTTTGGACAGATATAAAATTGAAAGTAGTTGAACAGACTAGACAATGAAATAAAGGCCACAGAACAGTTTAGAATAGACTAGAAGCAGAATCCTTAAGATCAGGAAACTTTGGTAATTGTCAATAAATATGAGAATAAAGAATTGATTCGCTGTAAAGGCTCACATTCTAATCAGTATTCTGTAAACTGAGTGTGTGCCTTTATATGCTCTGTCTGTGATCAGAACTGACGAAGAAGCGCTCCGAAAGCTAGTGGTGTTTGCTACCAAATAAACCTGTTGGACTTGATGTTGTGAGACTTCTTACAGGGGTGATCCCAGAGGATTGGAGAATAGCCAATGTTGTTCCTTTGTTTAAGAAGGGTAGCAAGAATCTTCAAGGTAATTACAGGCCGGTCAGCCTTATATCAGTGGTAGGGAAATTATTGGAGAGGATTCTTTGAGACAGGATTTACTCCCACTTAGAAATAAGTGGATGCATTAGCGAGGAGCAACATGGTTTTGTGAAGGAGAGGTCATGTCTCCCGAACTTGATCAAGTCTTTTGAGGAAGTGATGAAGATGATTGATGAGGGTAGGGCAGTGGGTGTTGTCTACATGGTCTTCAGTAAAGCCTTTGACAAGGTGCCTCATGGCAGACTGACGCAGAAGGTGAAGTCGCATGGGATCAGAGATGAGCTGACAAGGTGGATACAGAACTGGCTCGGTCAAAGAAGACAAAGGGGTAACAGTGGAAGGGTGTGTTTCCGAATGGAGGGCTGTGACAAGTGGTGTTCCTCAGGGATCAGTGCTGGGACCTTTGCTGTTTGTAATATATGCTATATACATATAAATGATTTGAAGGAACGTGTAACTGGTTTGATTAGTAAGTTTGCGGATGATACAAAGGTTGGTGGATTTGCGGATAGCGATGAGGACCATCAGAGGATACAGCAGGATTTAGATCAGTTGGAGGCTTGGGTGGGGAGATACAGATGGAGTTTAATTCGGACAAATGTGAGATAATGCATTTTGGAAGGTCTAATACAGATAAGAAATATGCAGTAAATGGCAAAACCCTTAAGAGTACTGGTACGAAGAGGGTGTACAGACACACAGATCACTGAAAGTGGCAAAGCAGGTGGAGAAGGTAGTCAAGAAGGCATACGGTATACTTGCTTTCATCGGCCAGGGTATTGAGTTTATAGAACCTCAGTTAGGTCGCACTTGGAATAGTGTTCAATTCTGATAGCCACATTACCAGAAGGATGTGCAGACTTTGGAGAGATTTACCAGGATGTTGCCTGTTTTGGAAGCATTAGCTATGAGGAGAGGTTGGAGAACCTTGGTTTGTTCTTACTGGAACGACGGAGATTGAAGGGCGACCTGATAAAAGTCTACAAGACTATTAGGGGCATGGATAGAATGAATAGTCAGAACCTTTTCCCCAGGATGGGACGGTCAATTGCTAGGGGGTTTAAAGGAGATGTACGAGGCAAGTTTTTTTTTTACACAGAGGGTGGTGGTGCCTGGAACTTACTGTCAGGGGAGATAGTGGAAGCAGATACGATACTGAGTTTTAAGGGGCATCTTGACAATACATGGATAGAATGGGAACAGAGGGATATGATCTCCAGAAGAGCAAGGGGTTTTAGTTCAGTCGAGCAGCATGGTTGGTGCAGGCACGGAGGACCAAAGGGCCTGTTCCTGTGCTGTAATTTTCTTTGTTCTTTGTTCCAAACTGCCCATAAGTGTCTCAAGATGCGTTAGTTGGGGGATTAGCGAGGTAAATATGTGCAGTTCAGAGAGTTGGTGCAGACTCGATGGGCCAAATGGCCTCCTTCTGCACTGTTGGGATTTTATGATATTTATGGTCTAAATGGGTGTGATATTTTTAGTGAGATCTGTTGTGCTGAAAATAAATTGCCTTTAACTAAAAGTAGGTCCAATATTTTTTAGTGGTGTAATAACATGAAAGTTTTCAGGCATCTTTATGATGTGGATTAATGATTCCTTATGGGATTGGACTGCAACATTTTAGAAATGGGATGTTAATACAATTAAATCTCAGAATTTTCTGGCACTTAGTCTGTAGTCCTGTAGGTTATAACTCCTCTAAGCTCTTACTCACATGTTTTTAAAATACTGTGAAGGTTCCTGCCTCAATTGCAGAACCACCCACCCTTCAGGTGAAAGGAAACAATCCACAATTTTCTTCTAACTCTTTTACCAGTTACACTGAATCTATACCATTTTTTAAAAAACCTCTCTAATAGCAGAATAACTGGGCTTATCTACTTTATTTAGGCACATCATAATTTTATATATCTCAAATAAATCTCTCCTTAGTCTCCCCATTCCAAAGAAAACCATTTCTCATAGCTAAAGTTGATTGGCCATGCTAAATTGCCCCTTAGCGTCAACGTGACTAGTTAGGGTTATGGGGATAGGGCCTGGGTGGGATTGTGGTCGGTGCAGATTCGATGGGCCAAATGGCCTGTTTCTGCACTGTAGGGATTCTATGATTACATGAACCTTAGAAGTGGCAGTACAGCTGGAAAAGGTGATGAAGAAAGGATATGGCATGCTTGCCTTCATCAGCCGGGGCACTGAGTATAAAAATTGCCAAGTTATGTTACAATTATATAACACACCGGTTAGGCCACATTTGGAATACTGGCTGGAATTTTACCGGCACGCCCGCCCAGGCTCGCAGAACAAAATTCTCCGTTGGCCTTGGGCGGGATTTTACGAATCTCTCCCAAGCGAGGTCGTAAAATCCCGGCCACTATGTCCAATTTTGGTCGCCACATTACCAGAAGGACATGGAAGTGTTGGAGAGAATACAGAAAAGGTTTACCAGGATGTTGCCTTGGTGAGGATATGAGCTATGAGAGATTGAATAATCTGGGATTGGTTCTCCCTGGAAAGATTGAGACTGAGGCCTGTAGAAGTTATAAAATTATGAGGGGCACAGACAAGTTGAGCAGTTGGAAGCTTCCCCTGCCATGTTTCTCCTCATACTTCCCCAGATTGAAGTCCATCTGCCACATTTAATGCCCAGTTGCCCAATCCATCGATGCCTTCCGACAGTGTTTTTCCTCACTATCAACCACTTGCAAACATCTCAAATGTGACCCTCTACATTTAAGTGTATGCCTTGATGTAGGAACAAAATATATGGAAGGACTGGATTATGAGAAAAGATTGAACAAATTGGGGCTCTTTTCCCTTGAAAGACGGCGACTGAGGGGGGGATCTAATAGAGGTATATAAGATTATGAAGGGTATAGATAGAGTAAACAGAGGTAAGCTATTCCCTATGATAGAGACACACAGTATGAGGGGCCACGGGCTTCAGGTGAAGGGGAAGAGGTATAACACAGATATTAGAGGGAGGTTTTTCACACAGAGGGTAGTGGGGGTATGGAATGCTCTGCCAAGTAAGGTGGTGGAGGCAAGCACGCTAGAGTTGTTCAAGAGTAAGACAGGCACATGAGTGCGTTGGAGATGGGTGGATATAGGAGATTGTTTTAAATAAGGGTCATTAGCAGTGGGGCGTCCCTGGCAAGGTAAATGGATATGGTATGATAATAATGTTTTTCTCTTTTCATTCACAGGTTTTAAGTCAGTCTGCCTTGTTGTCCAACGAGGGGCATACATGCGATGAGTCGTACTTGGGCTGCTCTTGGTTGTTCGAGATTGGCCTAGTGCTTCATGTCGTTAGTGTGTGCCTAAACTGGACCAGATGCTGGACAACACGACAGCTCAGTGACTATCGCTGATTGCTGTGCAGACACATGGATTTGGGCCGGTGTCTGTGGGAGTTTGCACATTCTCCCCGTGCTTGCATGGGTCTTCTCCGGGTGCTCCGGTTTCCTCCCACACCCCAAAGATGTGCTATTAGGCTGATTGGCAGGAATAAATTGTCCCTAAATTAGTTTCCCTCAATGTGGATGGCCATAACACAATAAATAAGGGTCATGGATGGAGGGGGGGGACTGGTAATGTTAAAATGGCGGCGCGGGCTCATTGGGCCGAAGGGCCTGTTTCCAGGCTGTTTTTGTTCTTTGTTCTTAAAATCCCACTTCCAGCCACAAAAACATATCAACCATTATCACAGGCTTCCTGTCATTGAGCCAATGATGAATCGATCTTGCTACTTTTCCTTGGAACTCAGTTTTCAATTTTCTGATAAGTTTGTCATTGTAGAACCTGGTTAAAAGCTTGCTACAAACATGTTACCCTTGTTATAGAACATAGAACATAGAACATTACAGCGCAGAACAGGCCCTTCGGCCCACGATGTTGCGCCGACCAGTTACAAAAACAATGACCCACTAGCCTATACCAATCCCTTTTCGTCCATAAACCTATCCAGAGATCTCTTAAACGCCCCCAAACTAGACGCATTTACAACTGCAGCAGGCAGGGCATTCCAATCCCTCACCACCCGCTGGGTAAAGAACCTACCCCTGCAATCCGTCCTGTAGCTACCCCCCCTTAATTTAAAGCCATGCCCCCTCGTGCTAGCTTTCTCCATCCGAGGAAAAAGGCTATCACTATCCACCCTATCTAAACCTCTAATCATCTTATATGTTTCAATAAGATCCCCTCTTAGCCGCCTTCTTTCCAACGAAAACAACCCTAGATCCCTCAGTCTCTCCTCATAGGACCTCCCCACCATACCAGGCAACATCCTAGTAAACCTCCTCTTCACCCTCTGTTATCTGCACAATTATTCTATTGAGTTAGTCAGTTAAGACCTTCCTTAATAAATCCATGCTGGCCTCTCTAAATGAGAATCTACCACTCTCGCTGAGGTAACACCAACTGGCTTGTAATTACTCAAGTGATCCTTTCCATCCTTTTTTAACAATGATACAACATTAGAAGTTCTCTGGAACCACACTGGAGCACCAGGATTGGAAAATGATGGTCAGAGCTTCCACTATTTCCTCCCTTGCTCTCTTTAGCAGTCTGGGATACATTTCATCTGGGGGGTTCTCCACTTTAAGGAAGCTAAACATTTCCCCTCTCATAATGGAAATCCCATCTTATCCTTCCTTAACTGCATTGTCTGTTTTAGATATAAAAGCAGAATTAGGTCATTCGGCCCATTGAGTTTTTAATGAAAACAAGTGCAAGATATTCATCAGGAAACACCCATTACACCATATTACCTTTCTGATTGTTAATTGGTCCACTCTTTCCTTCATTATCCTCTTCACGTATTTTAAAAGAGCTTTTACAAAATTATTTTCTGATACAAATAACAATTCCTCTTTCAGCTAAAAGGTTTCTTACCCTCTGAAGTGCCAGCTTCGTCATGGTCTGATTCTCCGAATGGATTTGCGCGTCTGAAAGATATTGACCTGATTAAAGTACAAAGAATAAGAACAAAGAACCAAGAACAAAAAAAATTACAGCACAGGAACAGGCCTTCGGCCCTCCAAGCTGCCCGACTGAACTAAAACCCCCTACTCTTCCGGAATCGTATCCCTCCATTCCCATTCTATTCATTTATTTGTCAAGACGCCTCTTAAAAGTCATTACCGTATCTGCTTCCACTACTTCCCCCGGCAGCAAGTTCCAGGCATCCACCGCCCTCTGTGAAAAAAACTTGCCTCGTACATCTCCTTTAAACATTGCCCGGCACCTTAAACTTATCCCATCTAATAACTGACTCTTCCACACTGGGAAAAAACTTCTGGCTATCCACTCTGTCAATGCCCCTTATAATCTGGTAGACTTCTGTCAGGTCGCCCCTCAACCTCCATCGATCCAGTGAGAACAAACCAAGTTTCTCCAACCTCTCCTCATAGCTAATGCCCTCTATACCAGGCAACATCCTGTAAATCTCTTCTGTACCCACTCCAAAGCCTCCACATCCTTCTGGTAGTGTGGTGACCAGAATTGAACACTATATTCTAAGTGGGGCCTAACTAAGGCTCACTAAAACTGCAACATGACTTGCCAATTTTTAAACTCAGTGTCCTAGCCAATAAAGGCAAGCATGCCTTATGCTTTCTTGACTACCTTCTCCACCGGCATTGCCACTTGCAGTGACCTGTGTACTGTAATCCCAGATTCCTTTGCCTATCAATACTCTTAAGGGTTCTGCCATTTACAGTGTATTTCCTATCTGTATTAGACCTTCCAAAATGCATTACTTCACATTTGTACATAGTACACAGATCTAGTTACTAAGATTCAGAAGCTGGCTTGAATTTATTGATGTTGAATACACAAACCTGCTGACAGACTTATCCTGATCACAATCTTCTCTTGTTGTAAACAGATCAAACTGAATTGGAGTTCCAGGAATTACCAGTGGATCTGCAGATTCTAGGGCGTTTGTCAAACATTTTTCACTGCTCACAGCTTCAGTATAGTCATTCACAGCTCTGTAGTGCATAAAACAATGGTGAACAAGCAGAAAACAACACTAAGCCTAGCATTCTCAGGGATGTTCCGTAAAGGTTGCTAGGAGCAGCAGTTACCATGTCACTGCTGTTAGTGGGCAGAGAATGTCCTGGCCATTCTGCAGGCTGGAAACATGGCTCAGAAATTTTAAGCACAAAAGTCACAACTGAAACAAAATGCTACTGATTGGATTAGTCTACAAATAACTGTGCTCTTACATTATTTCAGACTATGTGTATCTTTTTAACTGGATTTAACCTGTGCTATTTGTGATTTTTATCAACGACTTGGAAGAGGGGGCTGAAGGGTGGGTCAGTAAATTTGCTGATGATACCAAGATTGGTGGAGTAGTGGATGAGGTGGAGGGCTCTTGTAGGCTGCAAAGAGACATTGATAGGATGCAGAGCTGGGCCGAGAAGTGGCAGATGGAGTTTAACCCTGATAAGTGCAAGGTGATTCATTTCGGTAGGGCAAACTTGAATGCGGATTACAGGGTCAACGGCACAGTTCTGAGGAATGTGGAGGAACAGAGAGATCTTGGGGTTCATAGAACATAGAACATAGAACATTACAGCGCAGAACAGGCCCTTCGGCCCACGATGTTGCGCCGATCAGTTACAAAAACAATGACCCACTAGCCTATACCAATCCCTTTTCGTCCATAAACCTATCCAGAGATCTCTTAAACGCCCCCAAACTTATAATCTGGTAGACTTCTGTCAGGTCGCCCCTCAACCTCCATCGATCCAGTGAGAACAAACCAAGTTTCTCCAACCTCTCCTCATAGCTAATGCCCTCTATACCAGGCAACATCCTGTAAATCTCTTCTGTACCCACTCCAAAGCCTCCACATCCTTCTGGTAGTGTGGTGACCAGAATTGAACACTATATTCTAAGTGGGGCCTAACTAAGGCTCACTAAAACTGCAACATGACTTGCCAATTTTTAAACTCAGTGTCCTAGCCAATAAAGGCAAGCATGCCTTATGCTTTCTTGACTACCTTCTCCACCGGCATTGCCACTTGCAGTGACCTGTGTACTGTAATCCCAGATTCCTTTGCCTATCAAAAAACTCAATAAGGTTAGTAAGGCACGACCTACCCGCTACAAAACCATGTTGACTATTTCTAATCAATTCATTACACTCCAAATAACTATAAATCCTATCCCTAATAATTTTTTCTAAAACCTTGCCCACAACAGAAGTAAGACTCACCGGTCTATAATTCCCGGCAAAGTCTCTGTTCCCCTTCTTAAACAATGGGACAACATTCGCTATCCTCCAATCCTCCGGGACTACACCAGAGACCAATGACGACCTGAAGATCTGAGCCAGAGGCTCTGCAATCACCTCTCTAGCCTCCCAGAGAATCCTAGGGTAGATCCCATCCGGACCAGGGGACTTATCTATTTTCAGCCCCTCAAGAATTTCCAGCACATCCTCTTTATCAACCGTAATACTGTCTATTTTACACCCCTGCAACCCAATGTCCTCCTCAGCTATATTCATGTCCCCCTGCGTGAACACCGAAGAGAAATATTGGTTCAATACTTCCCCAATCTCCTCCGGTTCCACACACAACTTCCCCCTGCTGTCTGTAACTGGCCCTAATCTTGCCCTGACCAACCTTCTGTTCTTGACATACCTATAGAACGCCTTAGGATTCTCCTTAATCCTATCAGCCAAAGTCTTCTCATGTCCTCTTTTAGCCCTTCTCAACTCACTCTTCAACTCCCTCCTAGCCAATCTAAAGCTTTCTAGTGCACTATCTGAGCCCTCCAATCTCATCCTAACATAAGCCTCCTTTTTCTTTTTAACCATCAACTCAACTCTTTTAGTGCACCACGGTTCCCTAGATCTACCAAATCCACCATGCCTGACAGGGACATACCTATCAAGGACTCGCAGTAGCTGCTCCTTGAAAAAACTCCACATTTCAGACGTTCCCAGTCCCTGTAATCCCCTAATCCAATCCATGCTTCCTAATTCACTCCTGATAGCCTCATAATCGCCCTTACCCCAGCTAAAATTGCTGACCCGAGGTTCATGCCTATCTCTTCCCATCACTAAGGTGAACGTAACCGAATTGTGGTCACTATCACCAAAATGCACACCAACTTCCAAGTCTAGCACCTGGTCTGGCTCATTTCCCAGCACCAAATCCAATATAGCCTCACCTCTAGTTGGCCTGTCTACATATATATATATATATATATATATATATATATCATATCCAAGTGAATAGAGCCGTGAAGAAGGTTTACAGTGTGTTAGCATTTATTAACAGGGGATTTGAGTTTAAGAGCCGTGGGGTTATGCTGCAACTATTCCGGACGTTGGTGTGGCCACATTTGGAATACTGTGTGCAGTTCTGGTCACCTCACTGTGAGAAGGATGTGGAAGCATTGGAGAGAGTGCAGAGGAGATTTACCAGGGTACTGCCTGATATGGAGGCTGGGTCTTATGAGGAAAGGTTGAGGGAGTTGGGGCTTTTCTCTTTAGAGCGGAGGAGGATGAGAGGTGACTTAATTGAGGTTTATAAGATGATGAGGGGGATAGATAGAGTGGACGTGAAGAGACTATTTCCTCGGGTGGATATAGCTGTTACGAGGTTCGTGGTGGGAGATATAGGAGGAATGTCTGTGGTAGATTCTTTACTCAGGTATATCTACTGAGGCAGAGTGGTTGGGGTGTGGAATGCACTGCCTGCTGTGATGGTGGAGTTGGACACTTTAGGAACTTTCAAGCAGTTATTGGATAGGCACATGGAACACACCAGAATGATAGGGAGTGGGATAGCTTGATCTTGGATTCGGACATAGCTCGGCACAACATCAAAGGCTGACGGGCCTGTACTGTGCTGTACTGTTCTATGTTCTACAGGGGCAGGGTTCAGCATGAGGTGCCAGTTAAAATGTATTTGTCACAGTATCTTAAATAAAGCCACACAGACGAAGTGACATATTCCTCTTAAGGGATTTTCGAATGGGCTAAAACAGGTTCTATCAGTAAGAACTGTTTTAAGTACGTACACATATAATCTATGCCTTCTGGGAGCTATGTTTGAAGGAAACATGCATCAAAATCAAGGCTAAAATATCATTGCCTTGATTAACCTTAATCACAATTCTAGAATTAGCCCAATAGAAACTCGAATTGAAGAACAACATACTTAATTCAAATAAATTTATGCTTTCTGGTGAGAAATTAATTTTTCATGTCAATATTCCAACCTTACAATGGAGTGAACCAGACATAACAATTTTCCAATCCATCTGAACCACCTGAAATAAAGAGTCATAGACGTTTACAGCAGGGTAACAGGCCCTTCAGCCCAACTTGTCCATGCCGCCCTTTTTTTTAAACCCCTAAGCTAATCCCAATTGCCCACATTTGGCCCATATCCTGCTATTCCCATCTTACCCATGTAACTGTCTAAACGCTTTTTAAACAACAAAATTGTATCTGCCTCTACTACTACCTCTGCAACTTGTTCCAGACACTCACCACCCTGTCTGTGAACAAATTGCTCCTCTGGACACTTTTGTATCTGTCCCCCCCCACCCCCCTCACATTAAACCTAAACCCCCTAGTTTTAGACTCCCCTATCTTTGGGAAAAGATATTGATTTTTAGCTGATCTATGCCCCTCATTATTTTATCGACCTGCATGAGATCACCTCAGCCTCCTACCCTGCAGAGAAAAAAATTCCTAATCTATCCAGTCTCTCCTTATAACTCAATCCATCAAGTCCTGGTAGCATCCTAGTAAATCTCTTCTGAACTCTTCCTAGTTTAATAAACATCCTTTCTATAATAGGGTGACCAGAACTGTACACAGTATTCCAAGTGTGGCCGTACCAATGTCTTGTACAACTTCAAAACATCCCAACTCCTGTATTCAATGTTCTGACCGATGAAACCAAGCATGCCGAATGCCTTCTTCACCACTCTGTCCACCTGTGACTCCGCTTTCAAGGAGCTATGAACCTGTACCCTGGATCTCTTTGTTCTGTAACTCTCCCCAGAGCCCTACCATGAACTGAGTAAGTCCTGCCCTGGTTCAATCTACCAAAATACATCACCTCACATTTACCTAAATTAAACTCCATCTGCCACTTGTCAGTCCACTGGCCCAATTGACCAAGTATAAGGTTCTACATTTACAAGTAGGTGGTTGTGAACAGCAATTTTAAAACTCCTCACTGTTTGTGGAGCCTTGCGGTGCAGAAAACATCTTTGCTGCACACAGCTGCACAGTTCTAAACCATAATGTGGATGTGGACTTTGGAATGGGCCACAGGCTGTACCTATTTGTAGGCTGCTGTGCATTATCACCACAGTTACCTCAAAATCCAATTCATTGTAATTCACCTCACCTCTCAGGACGAAAACTTTCATGTTTCTTCTGAAATGTGGACATAGGTGTCACTGCGTCCACTGCTGTTTGGTTCAGCCTGATTGCAATCGCCTAACACGCAAAAACAATATGATGTTAGTGGATCAACCTTCCAGTACTGACATGAAGCAAAATCCAGCAACATAATACAACAATTACAGCACTTACCTCGGGGTTGTCAGTGAGGTAGATCTGCCTGGAAATATTATTAATAGTGCAAATCCACTAATGAATTAATAAACAGAAACAAAAAAGTTATGACAATTCTTATTTAAATCAATGTAAAGCAAGGAAATTTCTAGAATATATTTTAATATGATACCTCTTCATACTCCTGCTTGCCTTCTGCTTGTAGGATAATGCTCCTAGAAATAAAAGTCAGAGTTTTACTTCACAGAAAAAGCCCTTTTGCCCACTGTACCCACACCAGCACCTAACTATTCCAATCCCATTTTTCAGCACTTGGGTCACAGCCTTGTATGCTATGGCGTCTCAAGTGCTCACCTAAATGCTTCTTAAACGTTGTGAGGATTTGACCTTCTACCACTCTTTCAGAATTCCTGATTCCTGCCATCCTCCACGGGAAAATGTTTTTCCTCAAATCCCCTCTAATTCTCCTTCCCCTTACCTTAAATCTATATCCCTGCTTATTGACACCCCCCTTACTTTGTGAGTCCTCCCAAAATGCATAACCTCTCATCTCACAATTCCATTTGCCGCTGTTCTGCCCAGACCAGCCCATCTATATCATTCTGTAGCTGTGACTTTCCTGCATGCTATTTAGCACAAGACAAATTTCCATGTCATCTGCTATAGTATCCAGGGATGCGTAGGTTAGGGGGATTAGTGGGTATAATATGTAGGAACATGGGGGTAGGGCCTGGGTGGGATTGTGTTCAGTGCAAACTCAATGGGCCGAAGGGCCTCTTTCTGCACTGTAGGGTTCTATGATACTATGTTCCATGTCATCTGCATTAATATATGAGTAGCTGTACTACAGTTAAGTCTGGACTGAACAGTGCAAAGGTATGCATCAAGATCTTAACAAGCACCATTCATACTCCTGCTTCTTTCTGATTATCACATATAATTTGTACTGCTAAGCCATACCAACTTCATTGACAAATCTGACTAATTGGAGGATGTTGCGTACTTCATAGAACACTATTGTACACTGCTTGAGTAGGCATTCAATAATGGGTAGAAAAGAGAAAAACTTAATCATATGCTTGTAGTAGGTGGGTCACATGAAGTAATTATTTCATAGAACATAGAACACTACAGCACAAACAGGCCCTTCAGCCCACAAGTTGCGCCGATCATATCCATACCAAACAGGCCAATCTATAACTCTCAATCCCATTAGATCCCATGTACTCATCCAGAAGTCTTTTAAAAGACCCCAGCGAGTTCGCCTCTACCGAGGGCAGCCGATTCCACTCACTCACCACACTCAGTGAAAAACTTACCCTTAACATCTCCTCTGCACCTGCTTCCCAGCACCTTAAACCTGTGTCCTCTCATAGCGACCATTTCAGCCCTGGGAAATAGCCTCCGAGAATCCACCCTATCTATTCCTCTCAACATTTTATAAACCTCTATCAGGTCGCCTCTCAACCTTCGTCTCTCCAGGGAGAAGAGACCGAGCTCCCTCAACCTATCTTCATAAGGCATGCCTCCCAATCCAGGCAACATCCTTGTAAATCTCCTCTGCACCCTCTCAATAGCTTCCACGTCCTTCCTGTATTGAGGCGACCAGAACTGCGCACAGTACGCCAAGTGGGGTCTGACAAGGATCTTATAAAGTTGCAGCATTACCTCCCGACTCTAAAACTCAATCCCTCGATTAATGAAGGCCAGCACACCATACGCCTTCTTGACTACATCCTCCACCTGCGAGGCCAATTTAGGAGTCCGATGGACCTGGACCCCAAGATCCTTCTGCTCTTCAACACTGCTATTGATATTGATATTGTACCCCTTCATCCTGCTGGACCTGCCAAAATGGACCACTACACGTTTATCCGCGTTGAAGTCCACCTGCCACTTCTCCACCCAGTCTTGCATCCTATCTATGTCCTGCTGCAACTTCTGACATCCCTCCAGACTATCCACAACACCACCAATCTTCGTATCGTCGGCAAACTTACCAACCCATCCCTTCACTTCCTCATCCAGGTCATTTATGAAAATGACAAACAGCAAGGGTCCCAGAACAGATCCCTGGGGCACTCCACTGGTGACCGACCTCCATGCAGAAAAAGACCCATCCACAACCACTCTCTGCCTTCTGCTGGCAAGCCAGTTCTGGATCCACAAGGCAACAGCCCCTTGGATCCCATGCCCTCTCACCTTCTCAAGAAGTCGCACATGGGGGACCTTGTCAAACGCCTTGCTGAAGTCCATGTAAACCACATCCACCGCTCCTCCTTCGTCAATGTGTTCAGTCACATTTTCAAAGAACTCAACTAGGCTCGTAAGGCACGATCTGCCCTTGACAAAGCCGTGCTGACTATTCGTGATCATTCTAAACTTCTCTAAATGTTCATAAATCCTGTCCCTCAGTATCCTCTCCATCAACTTACCAACCAGAGATCAGACTCATTGGTCAGTAATTTCCTGGCTATCCCTGTTCCCTTTCTTGAAAATAGGAACCACATCCGCAATCCTCCAAAACCTCTCCTGTCTCCATCGACGACGCAAAGATCATCGCCAGAGGCTCTGCAATCACTTCCCACAGTAACCTGGGATAGATCCCATCTGGTCCCGGCGACTTATCTATCTTGATAGAGGATGTGTTGGAACTTTTAAAATCTATCTTGATAGAATTTAAAAGTTCCAACACATCCTCTTCCTTAACGTCCACATACTCTATCCTCTCAGTCCGCCGCAAACCTGCAGTACAACCTCCCAGATCATTTTCCACAGTGAATACCGAGGCAAAGTATTCATTTAGCACCTCTGCCATTTCTTCCGGTTCCACAAAGACTTTTCCCCCTTCGCCTTTTATAGGTCCTATCCCTTCACATCTCATCTTTTTACTCTTCACATATTTGTAGAATGCCTTGGGGTTTCCTTAATCTTACCCGCCAAGGCCTTCTCATGACCCCTTCTGGCTCTCCTAATTTCCTTTTCAAGCTCCTTATATTTCTTATATACCCATATATTTCTCAAGATCCTTAGCATCCCCTAGCTCTCTGAACCTTCTGCACACCTTTCTTTTCTTCCTGACTAGGTTCATCACAACCTTCATGCACCACGGTTCCCACGACCTACCAAAACCTCCCCGTCTCATCGAAACGTTATCATGCAGAGCTCCAGTTAAACATTCCTTGAAAATCCGCCACCTTCCTTCAGTACTTTTCCCCAAGAACACCTCCTTCCAGTTTACTCGTCCAATTATCTGCCTGATGTCTTCATATTTCCCCTTACTCCAGACAAACACGTTCCTAGCCTGCTGATCCTATCTCTTTCCAATGCTATCGTGAAGGAGATAGAATTATGATCACCATCCCCGAGATGCTCTCCCACGAGAGATCTGACACCTGTCCTGGTTCATTAGCCAAATTTCAACAAATTTGGATAGGAATGTGGTTGAATCTTAACTGCCATCTAAAAGGGCAGAGTACATGGTATCACTGGCATGCTCTATCTTTTAAAATCTCACAAGAGTTCCTCCAAATTATTACCTAGCTCTCTGAGTGCCAGCTCATTTTTTTCCCCTGCAGTGCAGTGAGCGGGGTGGTGCAGTGTTTTTTTTGGGAGCGGGGGGGGGGGGGGCGGTGTGGAGAGCAGGGGGGGTGGTGTGGAGAGCAAGTTTTTTGCAAGGGCAAAAAACAAGAGATTGAACTTCATCTGCTACCAATTAGCCCAATCCAACTTGTTTCTGTCCATTTGAAATTCTGCACTGTCCTCTTCACAGTTTACAATACTTCCAAGTTTTGTGTCATTCGTAATCTTTGAAAACTGTCCCCTGCACACCAAGATCTAGATCATTAAAATATATCAGGAAAAGCAAGGGTCCCAATACTAGTGTTTCGGCAAGATTTAAACTAATATGGGGGGGGGGGGGGGGGTGGGGAGGAGGCAGATAGCTCAGTAGGCACTGGGAGTGGGAGTGAGTTGGGTGATAGGATAAGTATAGATGAGAGGAAAATCTCCCAGGAGAAGGAGGATCTGAGTGGGCCTGTGGGTCTTCAGTGCATCTGTTTTAATGCAAGGAATGTGACGGGTAAGACGGATGTTCGCCTTAATGTTCGCAAGGAATTTAGATGTGGTACCAGTGACGGAGATGTGGTTAAAGGAAGGGCAGGACTGGCAGCTAAATATTCCTGGGTATAAGTGTTTTAGGCTTGATAGGGGAGAGTCGAAAAGAGGAGGAGGAGTGGCGCTGTTAGTTAGGGAGCAGATCACAGCGGTGCAGAGGGAGGATAATATAGAGGGGTTGGAAATTGAGTCTCTGTGGGTGGAGTTGAGAAATAGGAAGGGAGCGATTACTATGCTAGGGGTGTACTACAGACCGTCCGACAGCCCGCGCGCAGTGGAAGAGGGTATATGTAGAGACATTCTGGATAAGTGTAGGAAGAACAGGGTTGTAGTGGGAGATTTTAATCTCCCTGGGGTGGATTGGAAGGTGCCTAGAGCTGGGGGGTCGGACGGGGAGGAATTCGTAAGATGGGTATTGGAAGGGTCCTTGGAGCAGTATGTAGATAGCCTGTCTAGAGAGAACATAACATATAAGAACATAAGAAATAGGAGCAGGAGTAGGCCTCCTGGGGCTATACTGGATTTAGTTCTGGGCAATGAGCCGGGTCAGGTGGTTGAGGTTGCAGGAGGTGAACATGTGGCTAACAGTGACCACAACTCTGTCTACTTTAGGATAATAATGGAAAAAGATGAGTGCTGTCCTAAGGGGAGGATGCTAAATTGGGGGAAGGCTAGATACAGCCGGATTAGGCAGGAGCTTAGGGATACAGACTGGGATAGTCTGTTGGAGGACAAGTCCACGTTAGGCATGTGGGAGTCTTTCAAGGGAAAACTGAAATGGGTGCAGGAAAGGCATGTGCTGGTTAAGAGGAAGGATGGGAAAGGTATGATTAGAGAGCCGTGGATTACTAGAGATATTGAGGACTTGGTCAGGAAGAAACGAGAGGCGTATGTTAGGTCTAAGCAACTGGGAATGGATAGAACGGTGGAGGAATACAGAGAGACTGGAGGGATCTCAAAAGGGGAGTTAGGAGGGCAAAAAGGGGGCATGAAATGGCTTTGGCAGGTAGGATTAAAGAAAATGCAAAGGCATTTTACTCCTATGTTAGGAACCAAAGGGTGGCTAGGGGAAAAATCGGTCCCCTCAGGGACAGAGTGGGGGGGGGAATTGTGCTTAGAGTCCGAGGGAATGGGGGAGATCCTGAATGAATACTTTGAGCCGGTATTCACGAAGGGGAGGGGCTTGATGTCTGGTACGGTCTTCGAGGGAGCTGTAGACCAATTGAAGGTACTAACCATTACGAGGGAAGAAGTGTTAGGGCTTTTAGGTAGCATTAAAACTGATAAATCTCTGGGGCCCGATGACATTTATCCTAGGCTGCTTAGGGAGGCGAGAGATGAAATTGCTGGGCCTCTGATACGAAGCTTTGTCTCTTCGGACACAGGTGAGGTCCCAGAGGACTGGAGGATAGCAAACGTGGTACCGTTGTTTAAAAAGGGTAGGAGGGATAACCCTAGTAACTATAGGCCGGTGAGTTTGACATCAGTGGTAGGCAAGTTGATGGAGAGGATTCTTAAGGATAGGATGTATGAGCACCTAGAGCGTTGCGATCTGATTAGGGATATGTAGCATGGTTTTGTTAAGGGGGAGTCTTGCCTTACGAATCTGGTAGAATTTTTTGAGGAGGTGACAAAAACGGTTGACGAAGGACGAGCCGTTGATGTTGTCTATATGGATTTCAGTAAGGCGTTTGTCAAAGTCCCTCATGGTAGGTTGGTTGAAAAGATTAAGGCGTATGGGATACAAGGCCAGGTATCTAGATGGGTGGAGAACTGGCTTGCTAAGAGGAGACAGAGAGTAGTAGTGGAAGGGTCCTTTTCTAGCTGGAGGTCTGTCACTAGTGGTGTGCTGCAGGGCTCAGTACTGGGACCTCTTCTCTTTGTAGTGTATATAAATGATCTGGAAGAGGGAGTAAGTGGTGTGATCAGCAAATTTGCTGATGACACCAAGATGGCTGGATTGGCGGGCAGTGAGGAGCAGTGTCTGGCAATACAGCAGGATATTGATAGGCTGGTATATTGGGCAGATATATGGCAAATGGAGTTTAATCCTGATCAATGTGAGGTGATGCATTTTGGCCAGAATAATGTTGGGGGGGGAGTTATATGATAAAGGGTAAACCTATAAAGAGTATAGAAACGCAGCGAGACCTGGGGGTGCAAGTGCACAAGTCTTTGAAGGTGGCAGTACAAGTGGAGAAGGTAGTGAAGAAAGCCTATGGTATGTTAGCCTTTATAGGAAGGGGTATAGAATATAAGAGCTGGAGTCTAATGTTGCAGTTGTATAGAACGTTGGTTAGGCCGCATTTAGAGTACTGCGTCCAGTTCTGGTCACCTTACTACCGGAAGGACGTGGAGACTCTGGAGAGCGCAGAGGAAGTTTACCAGGATGTTGCCTGGTATGGAAGGACTGGGGTATGAGGAAAGATTGAAGAAATTGGGGCTCTTTTCCCTTGAAAGACACCGACTGAGGGGGGATCTAATAGAGGTATAAAAGATTATGAAGGGTATAGATAGAGTAAACAGAGGTAAGCTATTTCCTATAATAGAGACACGTAGGACGAGGGGCCACGGACTTAAGGTGAGGGGGGAGCGGTACACCACAGATATTAGAGGGAGGTTTTTCACACACAGGGTAGTGGGGGTATGGAATGCTCTGCCAAGTAAGGTGGTGGAGGCAAACACGCTAGAGTCCTTTAAGAGTAACTTAGACAGGCACATGACTGAGTTGGAGATGGGTGGATATAGGAGTTCCTTTCAAATAAGGGTCATTAGCATTGGGGCGTCCCTGGTAATGTAAATGGGTATAGTATGATAATAATGTTTTTTCTCTTTTCATTCACAGGTTTTAAGTCGGTCCACCTCGTGTCCAACGAGGGGCATACACGCAATGGGTCGTACTGGGGCTGCTCTTGGTTGTTCGAGATTGGCCTAGTGCTTCATGTCATTAGTGTGTGCCTAAACTGGACCAGATACTGGGCAAGACGACAGCTCAGTGACTATCGCTGATTGCTGTGCAGACACATGGATTTGGGCCGGTGTCTGTGGGAGTTTGTGCATTCTCCCCGTGCTTGCGTGGGTTTCCTCCCACACCCCAAAGATGTGCTGTTAGGCTGATTGGCAGGAATAAATTGTCCCTAAATCAGTTTCCCTCAATCTGGATGGCCATAAAACATTAGATAGGGGTTGTGGGTAGAGAGGTGGACTGGTGGTGTTGAGATGGCAGCGCGGGCTCGTTGGGCCAAAGGGCCTGTTTCCCGGGCTGATTTTGGTCTTCTTCTTCTGCTCTAGGTAATTGACTGAGCAACAAGAAACAGGAAGAACCTGCGTTAGGGTCTCAACTTTTCACAGTATTTATTATTGACTTAGATGATGGGATAGAAAGCCACATATCCATATTTACCAATGACACAAAATTAGATGGAAAGGCACTGGTCTATTCCTGTTCTCCATGTTAACTAAATCTGACATGAGCCATATTATAAAGGAGTAACTTAAAGCAAAAGAAAGAGGTAGAGATGCAGATCTTACAAGCCTGGGCAGATGAGGTGGTAACATTTCGGCCCAAGTGCCAGCTTGGTTGAGATGGATATTGTTAAGGACCAGACCAGAAAGCCCAAGGTATTTTATGAAGTTGGCCTTGACTCTAACTTTTACACTTGATTTTGGCATTAGGGTGAGCATAAGGTGTTTAATCCAGGTATGATTCCAGTGATCCACTAGGAAGCTTTTATCAAACAAAGTTTAGTTTAGATCACAGTTAAAATATAGCAAAAATAATTAGCATAACTTTTCCTAATTAAAATATTTAGACATGTCAAAGTATAATCTTTAACAGCTCGCTATCTCTGTTGTCCCAATTTAAAGCAATGCCCCAAAGGCATACACTATTCTTCAGAGGGAATTCCAGAGTTTTAGGCCTCAGCAGGTGTCGAAATGGTGGCTTACGGTGCAACAATGGGGATGTATAAGAGGACTTAATTGGAGATAACTCAAAAGAGTTGTAGAACTGGAAGAAGTTAAAGATGGGAAGGGGCAAACGAGGGAGGGATTTGAAAACAAGCATGGACATTTTAAAATCATGATGTTTTTGGACAAGAAGCCAACTTAAGTCAGCCAGCACAGCAGCAAAAGATAAATAGATCTTGTAGCAAGTTAGGATAAAGGTTTTGGATGAGCTCAAATTTATAAAAAGTAGAAGTTAACACTGTTTCTCTGTCCACAGGTGCTGAGACTTGCTGAATATTTGAAACATGTTCTGTTTTTATTTCAGATTTCCAATATCCACAGTATTTGCTTTCAAGTGAAGGAGGACAGCGAAGAGGGTTATCTCGGATTGCAATGGGGTCTTGATCAATTGGGCCAGCGGGCTGACGAAAGGCAGATGGAATTCAATTTAGATAAATGCAAGGTAATGCATTTTGGTGGATTTAACCAGGGCAGGGTTAATGGTAGGGCGTTGAGGAGAATTACAGAACAAAGGGATCTAGGGGTACAGGTTCATAGCTCCTTGAAAGTGGAGTCACAGGTGGACAGAGTGGTGAAGAAGGCATTCAGCATGCTTGGTTTCATTGGTCAGAACATTGAATATGGGAGTTGGGACGTCTTGTTGAAGTTGTACAAAGCATTGGTAAGGCCACACTTGGAATACTGTGTACAGTTCTGGTCACCCTATTATAGAAAGGATATTATTAAACTAGAAAGAGTGCAGAAGAGATTTACTGGGGTGCTACTAGGACTTGATGGTTTGAGTTATTAGGAGAGGCTGAATAGACTGGGACTTTTTTCCTCTGGAGCGTAGAAGGCTGAGGGATGATCTTATAGAGGTTTATAAAATAATGAGGGACATAAATCAGCCAAAAAGTCAATATCTTTTCCCAAAGGCAGGGGAATCTAAAACTAGAGGGGAGAGATACAGAAGAGTCCAGAGGGGCAATTTTTTCACACAGAGGGTGATGAGTGTCTGGAACAAGCTGCCAGAGTTAGTACTTGAGGCAGGTACAATTTTGTCTTTTAAAAAGCGCAGACACAGTTACATGGTAAGGTCCCCCATGCAAGACTTCTTGAGAAGGTGAGAGGGCATGGGATCCAAGGGCCTTTGGCCTTGTGGATCCAGAACTGGCTTGCCTGCAGAAGGCAGAGAGTGGTTGTGGATGGGGCTTTTTCTGAATGGAGGTCAGTCACCAGCGGAGTGCCTCAAGGATCTGTTCTGGGATTGTTGTTTGTCATTTTCATAAATGACCTGGATGAGGAAGTGGAGGGATGGGTAAGTAAGTTCGCTGATGACACGAAGGTCGGTGGTGTTGTGGATGATCTGGAAGGATGGCAAAAGTTGCAGCAGGACATAGATAGGATGCAGGACTGGGCGGAGAAGTGGCAGATGGACTTCAACGCGGATAAATGTGTAGTCGTCCATTTTGGCAGAACCAACGGGATGAACAAGTACACTATTAAGGGCAGAAGTCTGAGTAGTGTTGAGGAGCAGAAGGATCTTGGGGTCCGGGTCCACAGGACTCTTAAATCGGCCTCGCAGGTGGAGGAGGTGGTCAAGAAGGCGTATGGTGTACTGGCCTTCATTAATCGAGGGATTGAGTTTAGGAGTCGGGAGGTAATGCTGGAACTTTATAAGACCCTTGTCAGGCCTCATTTGGAGTATTGTGCGCAGTTCTGGTCGCCTCACTATAGGAAAGATGTAGAAGCTATTGAAAGGGTGCAGAGGAGATTTACAAGGATGTTGCCTGGACTGGGAGGCATGCCTTATGAAGTTAGGTTGAGGGAGCTGGGACTCTTTTCCCTGGAGAGACGAAGGTTGAGAGGCGACCTGATAGAAGTTTACAAAATGTTGAGAGGAATAGATAGGGTGGACTCTCAGAGGCTATTTCCCCGGGTTGAAATGGTCGCTACGAGAGGACACAGATTTAAGGTGCGGGGAGGGAGGTTCAGAAGTGATGTTAGGGGTAAGTTTTTCACTCAGAGGGTGGTGAGTGAATGGAATCGGCTGCCGTCAGTGGTGGTGGAGGCGAACTCGCTGGGGTCTTTTAAAAGACTTCTGGATGAGTATATGGGGTTTAATAAGATTGAGGGTTATAGATAGGTCTGTAGGTTGGTAGGTGATGTGATCGGCACAACTTGTGGGCCGAAGGGCCTGTTTGTGCTGTAGTGTTCTATGTTCTATGTTCTATGGTAAGATGAGTATAGAGGGATACGAGCCAAATGTGGGCAATTAGGATTTTAAAAAAAAAGGCAACATGGACAAGTTGGGCCGAAGGGCCTGTTTCCATGCTGTAAACCTCTATGACTCTGAGTTATTCCAAACCCTCCTAGAATCATAAAATCCTACAGTGCAGAAGGAGGCCATTTGGCCCATTGAATCTGCATCGACCACAATCCCATCCAGGCCCTATCCCCATAACCCCATCCATTCACCCTAGCTAGTCCCCCTGACACTAAGGGGCAATTTATCATGGCCAATCCATGTAACCTGCACATCTTGGAGTGTGGGAGGAAACCCACACAGACACGAGGAGAATATGCAAATTCCACCCAGTCACCCAAGCCAGGAATCCAGACCCCTGGAGCTGAGACAACAGTGCTATCCACTGTGCCACCGTGTTGCCTCCTGTCTGAAAAAAATCTGATAGAGAAAGCTGGTTGGGGATTTCTAAGCACGTGTTTGGTTGAAGTTTTGAGCTGAAGCCTTTGCAACATTTACATTTCCTCAATATAAAAACTGGGGAAAGTTATATGCCAACAATGCAAGGTTTGTGACAGCTATGACATTCCTGATATGACACTTGGGGGAAAGAGAAGAATGCCAGTCATCATAAATTTCAGGCTGCATTTCAAATTATTCCAATTACCCTGTAATTGACAATAGATTATAAATAAAATTACCTGGATTTTCCTTTTTAAAACAATGAAAAATCATAGAATCCCTAGTGTAGGAGACCATTCAGCCCATCAAGTCCAAACCAACTCTCCGACACTGCATCCAATGCAGGTCCACAACCCTGCCTTATCCCATGGCTAATCCACCTGATCTGCACGCACATCCTTGGACTGTGGAAGGAAACCTGAGCACCTGGAGGAAACCCACATAGACATGGGGAGAACATGCAAACTCCACACAATCACCCAAGTCCGGAAGTGAACCTGAGTCCCTGGCACTGTGAGGCAGCAATGCTATCCACTGTGCTGCCAACATTCAAGTTAGCAGCTGAACACCACAACTTAACACTGCTGGAAGAGTGCCCACAAGTATAAATAATGTCATGGGAACAGAACTGGAGGAATGCTAAAGCAATAAAAATTACAACTTTAAGGGAAGGCATATAACTATTGAAGAACATTGTATAAGTGGCGACATACGTTTTTCCTGAAGGCGAAGTGATCTGGAAACAGTATCTTCTATCCTCACAGTCCACTGCCATAACTGAACAATTATCCAGATCCAGAATCAGTCCTCCAGCTACTGCCCCTCGCGGCTGACACATGAGATTACCTCCTTGAGTGAAGAAATACAATCTTTCCCAGGATGTAGACACCAGGCCTGTTTTACTAACAGAAAAAAGGAACAGGGATGCAATTATACCCAAGTTACAACAACTGAGTAAATATATATAATGAATAAAAACAGAAAGAGAGAAAAAAACAGAGTTAATGTTTCTCATTAATTGTCTTTGTCAGAATTGGAAGATGTTAGAGATGTAACCATTTGTTAACAAGTGCATAGAAGGGGAAAGGGAGGCAGAAAAACATAAGAGATGATGTGTGACAGGATGGAAGAGTGAAAATGAAACCCTAGAGATCATTTAAATGTTGCAATGAGGAAGTTTTATAAGGATGGATAAACAATGATGGATCAAAGGACTGTCCTTATTTCTAACCATCTTGCTACTGCTGTGATTCAGAGGCAAACCAGATAGTGAGTGTGCCTCAGCAGAGTTGCAGTGACATTTGAGATGCATCATTCGGCCAAGGGTTGACTCACTTCTGCCAGATTTAAAGAGATGTGATCATTTTAATAACCACAGAGAGTTGTATTGATGAGGGATTGCCCATTACAATCTCCCTATTGCCCACAGTTGCTCTGAGGTGTCATTGATTCATTACGGCATAGGAGGAGGCCATTCAGTTGATCGAATCCATGCTGGCTCTCTGTAGATCAATCCTGTCAGTCTCATTCACCCTCTCTATACAGTAGCCCTGCAAGTTTATTTTCCTCAAATGCACAATATTTTAACCCCAACATTAAACATCTTACTCCTGATTGAGCACGATTGGTCAGAGATAAAGGCTGAAATTCTACCTTTTTTTCTGTGCCAGGTGGTTGTGGAACTGGGAGAGTTTCAGATCTGTGTTTTGGGCATGTTCTCATGCGCGCCACCCCCCGACCCCGCATACACTCACTGGCTACAAAATTTTGTTGCTCGCTGCAGAAGCCTGTGGGCTGAGCTTAAAGCACCTGAAAGCTTGCAAAGGGAGGTGGTGCACATGTGCATACCTCTGATGCTGAGCATGCATATGAGCAGTAACAGGGCCTGCTGCTGCAGGCAGTCCGATGCAGTTCCACCTTCTCCCTCCCCGTAATCACGGGTGCCTGCAGCCTGGGTAGCAGCAGGCTCCGTCCCCCATTGGGTCCTACTCCTTTGGCCCCAACCCCCCCCCCCCCACTGGCACCATCGCTATTTGTCCCACCCCCAGTACTGTCTGTTGGGCATTGCCCAGGTGCCCAATGGGCATTGGCAAAGTTCCAGGGTGGCATTGAGAGTCTGGCACTGCTTCAGGGACAGCCCCCCTCCCCCCCACCCTTGTCCTCGGTTTCTTAATAACAAGGGGGTCTTAATAACTTCTGTTCCATCCATAAGGCTAAGCTGACTGCTCCACATTCATGGGCGCATGTCTAATCCTCACCGGTGAGAACCTCTTCTGGCAAGGCCATAAAGGCACGTGGACAATTGAGCCGGGCTCGCTGATGACATTCAAATACTCATTTAAATAAATATGAATACATTAACCAGCCTCTTGCCCATTTCCGGCAAGGGGTTGACTGCACCGGAAATCTTATTGTTATAAAATGGTGCCGGTCACGAAAACTCAGGCCGATCACTTTATGCCCCATTTTACGACCGTGTTGTGCCCAAAAACAGGTGTAATGTGGTCGTAAATTACCACCCAAAATGCCTGGAGCAACCTACTCACCAAACCCTGTCAATGAGCATGTTCTGACCAGCCAGCTTGGCCCATACACCAAACAAGCTAACACAGAAGTCCTGCTCTGATTATGCCATTCTAATCTTGACAATATTTATATTGTCTGCTGCATTGGGCACTAAAGCAATGGAGCCAAAGGTGCAGCAGATACAAGCAAGGGTGGCGGGAACAATAGAGACCAGAGTAATGTCAAAATAAGTAATTTATTTTTCATAGTTTCCTTTGCAGGAATGTGAATTGCCCCAGGCTACCCCATTCTCCTGACGGTGATAACCTGTCACTTCCCCACTACTTGGCCAAGTATAGAGATGATTTGTCTGCAAAGGCTTCAACTGGCATCTGGCTGGACTGATATCTTGATGTAGGAATCCTGCAGGAGCTTGGTGTCATAAATTTAGCCACTTCCCCACCTAGATTGGGCCTTTTTGTCCTAATAGAGGAGCTTAACATTGTTTACAGTAACACTGGCTACTAAAAGCTCATTGGCTGATCTTCTCTGGATATTACAGGGTAACAGGTCAAGAACACAGCATTTAGCATTTAAGCTAATTAAGAAATTAGCTTAATTTGCAGTTTAATGCCACTTTTAGCTATCCAATGCATTTGCGTCGCAGTCCTCCTTGTGGCTCTTGGTCAATCTCATATTAACACTCCTGCTATCAGTGGAAGGCATGGTCTGTTACTATGACAGGACTGATCTACACTACAGCAACTCACCAGGGTTCCTTCGACAGCACCTACCAAACCCCGGACCTTTGCCATTGCAAAGGACAAAGGCAACAGATGCATGGGAACATTATCACCTCCATGTTCCCTCTAAGCCACATGAAACCTGGACCTGGGATTTTGGGTGGGATTTTACGGCCTTGTTTGGGCGAGACCAGAAGTTCTCGCCCGAGGTCAATGGAAATTTCCGTTATCAGACCCTCGCCCGTGCTGATTCTGTGATGGGTGAGGTGGTGGAGTTCCGTGCAATATCTGTTCCTATACTGGGTCAAAATCCTGAAACCCCCTTCCTAACAGAACTGCGGATAAAAGTGTACCACATGGACTGCAGTGGTTCATCATCACCTTCAAAAGGCAATTAGGGGATGGGCAACAAATGCTGGTCTAGCTAGCAGCACTCACAGCACATGGAAAATAAATTTAAAAGTATCCGGCCTTTAGTGGGAAATAAATCAGTTCTGTGCTAGGTAAAAGTCTCGCATTGTTTTCCCTGCTTCACAGTGGTACTTGCTAATTAATTCACTTCTCTCCCAGTGGGAGATGAGAGCTGCAAAATCAGAAAGAACACGGAGATGAAGGCAGGTCCAGCAGCAGATGGGCATTCTGGTTACTTATAAAATATCCAGATGCACACAAACAAATGCATATCCCAGTCTAAAAATGTATTAACAGCTTTAGGTTATAACAAACTGAAAATGTAATGTCCTTACTTTCGAATATTCAGGTAGCCAGCTTTTTGAAGGAGGTTCCTATTAGCTGGTTTGGATGTAGCAGTGTTGTTATCGGGAATATAGATGGACTCGTTGGCTAACATCAGGTCCTGTTGGGCCAATCTCATATTTTCAGCTTCAGTGTCCAGTTGCCCTTGGATACTGTATTAGACAATATACAACAAACACATTTAGTGTTTCAACAGGAGACCAACTGAAAATGAAAGACATGTTTTTTACATTCAACAGATTTGGGACATTTGTTGAATGTCTCCACTTTTAAAAACTATGGAACTACTGAGAGATGAACCCTGGAATTGGGAAAGTAAAGTATTAAATGTGATACTATTGTGTTGGAAGATGTAATTTTTATAACCTTTGAACCATGGTTGCAACAGAAGATAAAAATTCTTCCAGCTTCTTGGAAAACATCTCCACTCCCATCTTGAAAAAGTTGATCTGTAATACACAAGATGAGAGAAGTGCATTCTCAAGTTTCAAATGTTGTATAGTTAAAGGTTGGGTGAACATAACTGTTACATATTCTCTAGTTATACACTTCTAGAATCCATACCTATTAAACAGAGTTAAACCTTTTAAACCTATGAATGTGTAGAGGAGCGTCGCAATGATTTTACCACATCTTCAAGCTCTGGCCTTCACATTGTTGAGCACTATAGAGGCTTGGAAACCACATTTATTAACACATCCTGCTGTTGTAATTTAAGATTTATATATTAAGAACAATTCTTTCCAAAGTTCCAAAATCACAAGATTCAAAGAAACTTGGCAAAGGCTGATTTACCCTAGTTGTGAGTCATATTGGTTGGTTGGGACATTTTGTTAAAGTTGTACAAGACATTGATAAGGTCACATTTGGAATACTGTGTGCAATTCCCTATTATAGAACGGATATTATTAAACTAGAAAGAATCATAAAAGATTTACTGAGATTCGATGGATTGAGTTATAAGGAGGCTGAATAGACTGGGACTTTTTCCTCTGGAGCGTAGGAGACTGAGGGGTGACCTTATTGAGGTCTCTAAAATAATGAGGGGCATACACAAGGTAGATAGTCAATATCTTTTCCCAAAGATAGGGGAGTCTAAAACTAGAGGGCGCAGAAGGTTTAAGGTGAGAGGGAGAGATACAAAAGTGCCCAGAGGGTCAATTTTTTCACACAGAGGGTGGGAGTGTCTGGAACAAGCTGCCAGAGGTAGAAGTGGGTTCAATTTTATCTTTTAAAAAGCATTTAGATAGTTACATGGGTACGATAGGTATAGAGGGATATGGGCCAAATGCAGGCAATTGGGATTAGTTTAGGGGTTTAAAAAAAAAGGGCAGTGTGGACAAGTTGGGCCGAAGGGCCTGTTTCCATGTTGTAAACCTCTATGACTCTATGTAACTGGTGAGATAAATATTTGATACAGATTATGCTAATATATTATTACTTTTGAACCAATTTGATGAAACACAGACAAATCAATCTGGGATAAAAAGATAATGAGGATAATAGTGACCATGTATCTATCGGATTATAGTAAAACCCCATCTGATTCGCTGTGTCCTTTAGGGAAGGAGATTTGTCATCCTTTTCCAGTCAGAACTACTTGCGATTCCAGATCCAAAACAATGTGGTTAAGTACATAGATGAGCATTTGAAATGTCATAACATAGCTGTGGGCCAAGTGCTGGAAAGTGGGATTAGTGTATATTTAGCATAATTTTCAAAGAAATCACAGAACCCTACAGCGCAGAAAGAGGCCATTCGGCCCATCGAGTCTGCACCAAACACAATCCCACCCAGGCCCTACCCCCATATCCCTACATATTATACCCACTAACCTAAGCATCCCTGGACACTAAGGGGCAATTTCTTAGCACGGCCAATCAACCTAACCCGCACATTTTTAGACTGTGGGAGGAGACCAGAGTACCTGGAGGAAACCCACGCAGACATGAGGAGAATGTGCAAACTCCACACAGACAGTGACCTGAGCCGGGAATCGAACCCAGGACGCTGGAGCTGTGAAGCAGCAGTGCTAACCACTGTGCTACCGTGCTGCCCATTTTGTCGGTGCAGAATTGATGTTCCCATGATTCTACGATTGTCACTACTGAACAAACTGAACAAGTCACTAAGACTAGTTTACATTCCAGATTACTTTGATTAATTCAAGGTTTGTTACACAGAGGGTGGTGGGTGCCTGGAACTCACTGCCGGGGGAGTTAGTGGAAGCAGGTACGATAGTGACTTTTTAGGGGCGGCTTGACAAATACTTGAATAGGATGGGAACACAGGGATATGGTCCCCGGAAGGGTAGGGGGTTTTTGTTCAGTCAGGCTTGGAGGGCCGAAGGGTCTGTTTCTGTGCTGTAATTTTCCTTGTTCTTAATTTAATTTTCCCAGCTGCAGTGGTAGGATTGTGAAGTTGTAGCCCAATTACATAAGCACAATACTTTCATGTAAAGCAATGCAGTTGCATCATTTGAAAGTAACGAACTATTTGTTATAACTCCTTTAATTGAAGGGAACTCCTTTAATTGGAGGGAGTGCAGAGGAGGTTTACTAGGCTGATACCGGAGTTGAGGGGGTTGAGCTATGAGGAGAGGCTGAATAAACTAGGCTTGTACTCGCTAGAGTTTAGAAGAATGAGGGGAGATCTCATTGAGACGTATAAGATGATGAATGGGATGGATAGGATAGAGGTGGAGAGACTCTTCCCGCTCAAAAAAGACAGTAGGACTAGGGGGCACAGCCTCAAGATAAAGGGGAGGCGGTTTAGAACGGAGTTGAGGAGGAACTTCTTCACTCAAAGGGTGGTGAATCTCTGGAATTCTCTGCCCGTTGAAGTGGTGGAGGCTGCCTCGCTAAATATTTTTAAGAAGCGGGTTGATGGGTTTTTGATAAGAGAGGGGATTAAGGGTTATGGGGAGAGGGCGGGAAAGTGGAACTGAGCCACAACAGATCAGCCATGATCTTATTGAATGGCGGGGCAGGCTAGATGGCCTACTCCTGCTCCTATTTCTTATGTTCTTATGTTCTTACGAAGTGGATAGGCAATGGCAAACATTCAAGGAATGCATAGGGGAACTGAAGCAACCGTTTATTCCCGTCTAGCACAAAAGCAAAATGGGTAAATGGGCCAATCCACGGCTTACAAAGGAAACTAGAGATGGTGTCTGATCCAAGGAAGAAGCATACAAATTGGCCAAGAAAAATAATAGGTTACAAAATGTTGAGAGGAATAGATAGGGTGGACTCTCAGAGGCTATTTCCCCGGTTTGAAATGGTCGCTACGAGAGGACACAGATTTAAGGTGCGGGGAGGGAGGTTCAGAAGTGATGTTAGGGGTAAGTTTTTCACTCAGAGGGTGGTGAGTGAATGGAATCGGCTGCCGTCAGTGGTGGTGGAGGCGAACTCGCTGGGGTCTTTTAAAAGACTTCTGGATGAGTATATGGGGTTTAATGAGATTGAGGGTTATAGATAGGTCTGTAGGTTGGTAGGTGATGTGGTCGGCGCAACTTGTGGGCCGAAGGGCCTGTTTGTGCTGTAGTGTTCTATGTTCTATGTTCTATGTCTGAGAATTGGGAGCAGTTGGGAGCATTGGGAGCAGAATTCAGCAAAAAAAGACCAAGGGATTGATTAAGAAGGGGAAAAAAAACATACAAAAGTAAGCTTGCAGGGAACATAAATACTGACACCAAGAGTTTCTATAGATACAAGAAGAGAAAGAGTTGGTGAAGAAAAATGTAGGCCCCTTACAGAAAATGGGGAATGTATACTAGGAGACAAAGAAATGGCTGAGTAACTGAATATATACTTTGGTTCTGCCTTCACAAAAAAGGACACAAATAAGATACCAGAAATGTTGGAGAATGCAAGATTTAGTGAGAGGGAAGAACTGAGGGAGATCAATATTAGTAGAGAAATGGTGCTGGGATTGAAGGTGGATAAACTCCCAGGGCTTGATAACCTACATCCCAGAGTACTTACGGAAATGGATCTAGAAATAATAGATGCATTGGTGGTCACTTCCAGGATTCTATAGACTCTGTAACAGTCCCTGCAGATTGCAGAGTAGCTAATGTCACTCCAATATTCAAAAAGGGAGGTAGAGAGGAAACAGGGAATTATAGACCAGTAAGTTTAACATCAGTAGTGGGGAAAATTCTTAAATCCATTTTCAAGGACTTTATAGCGGAGCATTTAGAAAGCAATGGCAGGATCAGACAGAGTCAACATAGATTTATGAAGGGGAAATCATGCTTGACAAATCTGTTGGAATTCTTTGAAGATGTAACTAGTAGGGGGAGCCAGTCAATGTGCCATATTTGGACTTTCAGGAAGCGTTGGCCAAAGTCATGCACAAGAGATTACTGTGCAAGATTAAAGCGCATGGGATTGGGGGAAATGTATTGAGATGGATAGAAAACTGGTTGGCAGAGAGGAAACAAACAGTAGGAACTAATACGTCCTTTGCAAATTGCAGGCGGTACCTAGTGGGGACCCCAGCTGTTCACAATATATATTAATGATTTGGATGAGGAAACAAAATGTAACATCTCAAAGTTTGCAGATGATATCAAGTTGGGTGGGAGGATGAACTGTGACGAGGATGAAGAGATCCTTCAGAATGATCTGGACAGGGTGGGTGAGTGGGCAAATCAATGACAGATGCAGTATAATTTGGATAAACGTGAGGTTATTCACTTTGGAAGCAAAAACAAGGCGGCAGATTACTACAAGTGGCTGTAAATTGGGAATGGGAACGCACCAGTCACTGAAGGTAAGCATGCAGGTGTAGCAGGTGGTAAAGAAGGCAAATGGTATGTTGGCCTTCGTTGTGAGAGGTTTCAAGTACAGGAGCAGGGATGTGTTGTTGCAATTATACAGGGTGAGGCCACACCTCGAGTATTGTATGCAGTTTTGGTCCCCTTTTCTGAGGAAGGACGTTCATGCTCTCAAGGTAGTGCAGCGAAGGTTTACCAGGCTGATTCCGGGGTTGGCGGGACTGACATACGAGGAGAGATTGACTAGGTTAGGATTGTTTTCGCTGGAGTTCGGACAAATGAGTGAGCAATCTCAGAGACTACCCTAGACTAATAACAAACTCAACAGGGTAGATGCAGGGAGGATATTCCTGATGGTGGGTGTGTCCAGAACCAGAAGTCACAGTCAAAGGATTCGGGGTAGACCATTCAGGACGGAGATGGGGAGACATTTTTTCACCCAAAGAGTGGTGAGCCTATGGAAATCATTACCACAGCAAGTAGCTAATGCCAAAACATTGAATGTATTCAAGAGATGGCTAGATAAAGCACTTGGGGTGAATGGGATCAAAGGTAGAAGGCAGGATTAGGCTATTGTGTTGAATGATCAGCCATGATCATGACGAATGGTGGAGCAGGCTCGAAGTACCACATGGTCTCCTCTTACTCTTATCTTCTATGTTTCTATTTTTCCAGTACGCCAGTTGGAAGTGTCTCCAGCTGCTTGAGCTTGTGCTCAGGTTTTCAGAGTCACAGAAAGTCCGGGGCACAATCTTCACTCAAAAATATGTGAATCATCGCAATCCTCTATCTTGGAGGATTATATGGACGAAAAGGGATTGGTATAGGCTAGTGGGTCATTGTTTTTGTAACTGGTCGGCGCAACATCGTGGGCCGAAGGGCCTGTTCTGCGCTGTAATGTTCTATGTTCTATAGATGCTTCATCACTGAATATATTTTTAAGTCTGGGACAGAAAGGTTTTCAGTCTCTCAGGGAAATAAGTGATCATAGTCACATAGTCATAGAGTTTTACAGCACAAAAAGAGGTCTTTTGGTCTATCATGTCTGTGCTAATCACCAAGCACCTACCTACACTAATCCCATTTCCAGCACTACGGGAAATGGATGGGGATAATGGAGTTGAAGCCTAAGATCAGTCATGGTGGAGCAGCTCAATGGGCCAAATGGTCTTTGCCTGCTCCTACATCTTATGGCCTTGAGTACTCCAGTATCAGGCCAAAGGAAACAGGAGGATATGGAGATCCAATGTATGGATTAAGGCCTGGTGCAAAAAGGAAAGCTTCAGATTTGGTGCAAAAAGGAAAGCTTCAGATTTTTTGGAGAATAGGGAATAAGGTCCCAGCCTGTCCAGGCTCGCCTTATAATTCAAACCTTCCAGTCCTGGTAACATCCTTGTAAATCTTTATTGCACCCTTTCCAATTTAATAACATCCTTCCTATAGCAGGGTGACCTGTACTCAGTACTCCAAATGTGGCCGTACCAACGTATTGTACCGTTGTAACATAACATCCCAACTCCTGTACTCAATGTTCTGACCAATGAAGGCCAAGTGTGTCAAATGCCATCTTCACCACCCTGTCTACCTGTGACGCCACTTTCAAGAAACTGTGTACCTGCACCCCTAGGTCTATCTGCTCGACAACACTCCCCAGGGCCCTACCGTTAACTGTGTAAATCCTGACCTGGTTTACCTTATCAAAATGCAACACCTCGCATTTATCTGAATTACACTCCATCTACCATTCCTCAGCCCACTGACCCAGCTGATCAAGATCCCGCTATAGTCTTAGATAACCTTCTTCACTGTCCACTATAACATTGATTTTGGTGTCACCGGCAAACTTACTAATCTTGTCTTCTGCGTTTTCATCCAAATCGTTTATATAAATGACGACCAGTGGACCCAGCACCGATCCCTGTGGCACACTGCTGGTCATAGGCCTCCAGTCTGGGAAATAACACTCTACCACCACCCTCTGTCACATACCGGCGAGCCAATTCTGTATCCAATTGGCCAGTTCTCCCTGAATCTCATGTGATTTTATCTTACTGACCAGTCCGCCATGCAGTATCTTGTCAAAAGCCTTGCTAAAATCCATGTAGACAACATCTACTGCGCTACTCTTTTCTATTTTCTTGTTCACCCCTTCAAAACACAAATTTGTAAGACATTGTTTCCCCTGCAGAAAGCTGTGCTGACTATCCCTAGCCAGTTTTTACCTTTCCAAATGCGTGTAGATTCTGTCTCTCAGAATCCCCTCCAATAACTTACCCACCATTGACGTTAGGCTTACCAATGTGTAATTCCCTGCTGCCTTTCTTAAATAGCAGCACAACATTTGCCTCCTTCCAGTCTTCTGACATCTCATCCTTAACTGTTGATGATACAAATATCTCCGCTATGGGCCAGCAATTTCTTCCCTAGCTTCCCATAATGTCCTGGGATACACTTGATCAAGTCCTGGGAATTTAAGTACCTTTACGACCTCCAGCACTTCTGTAATGTGGAAACTTTTCAAGATATCCCTATTTACTTTCCCTAGCTGCCAAATCTTTCTCCGCGGTGAATATTGCTGAGAAATATTTGTTTAGGACCTCACCCATCTTCTGTGGCTCCACACATAGACTACCACTTTGGTAGCAATAATAGGAAGACAGATTATTACTTGAATGGGTGTAAATTGAGGGAGGTGGATGCTCAACGAGAGTTTGGAGACCTCATGCATCAGTTGCTGAAAGTAAGTATAAGAACATAAGAAATAGGAGCAGGAGTAGGCCATCTAGCCCCTCGAGCCTGCCCCGCCATTCAATAAGATCATGGCTGATCTGTCATGTCTCAGTTCCACATTCCCGCCCTCTCCCCATAACCCTTAATCCCCTTGCCTATCAAAAATCTATCAACCCGCGTCTTAAATATATTTAGCGAGGCAGCCTCCACCACTTCAACGGGCAGAGAATTCCAGAGATTCACCACCCTTTGAGTGAAGAAGTTCCTCCTCAACTCCGTTCTAAACCGCCCCCCCTTTATCTTGAGGCTGTGCCCTCTAGTCCTACTGTCCTTTCAGCGGGAAGAGCCTCTCCACCTCTATCCTATCCATCCCATTCATCATCTTATATGTCTCAATGAGATCTCCCCTCATTCTTCTAAACTCTAACAAGTACAAGCCTAGTTTATTCAGCCTCTCCTCATAGTTCAACCCCCTCAACTCCGGTATCAGCCTAGTAAACCTCCTCTGCACTCCCTCCAAGGCCAAAATATCCTTGCGTAAGTGCGGCGACCAAAATTGCGCACAAAAGTGCGCAGGTACAGCAGGCAGTAAAGAAGGCAAATGGTATGTTGGCCTTCATAGCAAGAAGATTTGAGTATAGGGTTCGGGATGTTTTATTGCAATTGTATAGGGCATTGGTGAGGCCACATTTGGGGTATTGTGTGCAGTTTTGGTGTCCTTATCTTAGAAAGGAAGTCCTTGCTATAGAGGGAGTACAGCGAAGGTTTACCAGGCTGATTCCTGGGATGGCAGGTCTGTCGTATGAGGACAGATTAAATTGGTTAGGCTTTATATTCACTGGAGTTTAGAAGGGTGAGATCTCATGGAAAGTTATAAAATTGTAATGGATTAGACAGGATAGATTCAGAAAAATGTTCCCAATGGTGGGGGAGTGCAAAACTAGGGGTCATAGTTTGAGGATAAGGGGCAAACCTTTTAGAACTGGAGTGAGGAGAATTGTTTTCACCCGGAGGGTCGTAAATGTGGAGCAAAAGAGGTTGAAGGAGATATGGCAGAGATGTACAAGATTACAACAGGTTTAGATAAGATAGGCAATGAAAAGGAATTCCCATAAGGACTAACAGACACAGATTTAAAAGGCTTTCAGCAGAAGATGTAGGATTTGTGAGGAATAGCTTTTGATGCAGTGAAAGGTTACATTTGGAGCTTGTTGCCATTGAGCTTGCTGGAAACAGAGACAATAAACGATTTTAAAAGAAAACTGGAATGGCACCTGAAAATAAAGTTTGCAAGAGATTGGTATTGACTGGATTGCAGTACAGAAGCTGATGTGACTATGTATGTTTTAGTTCATTATTTTTCTGCCTCTGAAGTTCTCAGGAGACAGGAATTGTGGATGTCTCATCAATACATAGAAACCTATAGTGCAGAAAGAGGCCCTTTGGCCCATCGAGTCTGCACTGAGCACAATCCCATCCAGGCCCTACCCCTATCCCTCTAACCTCTGCTACTCTGGACACTAAGGGACAATTTCTTAGCATGTCAAATCAACCTAACCCGCACATCTTTGGACTGTGGGAGGAAACCGGAGTACCTGGAGGAAACCCACGCAGACACGAGGAGAATGTGCAAACTCCACACAAACAGTGACCTGAGCCAGGAATCGAACCCAGGACCCTGGAGCTGTGAAGCAGCAGTGCTAACCACTGTGCTACCGTGCCGCCCATAGAAGTTCATGGTGGGTTTATCACAGCGTAGGCAGTAAATTCTGACACTCCATAACTCAGCTTCATAATGAGGCCAGATATTTCATTATTTAATTTTAGATTCAGAAAACAAACTACAAAATTCACAAATTAGAGCTCACTTCTGTAATATATAAAACGGACACAAGGTCTATGATCACTGATTCCCACCATCAGTAGGATCCAGCTGATATTCTACCTGTTGAGCTGACTGATTCACTAACCTGACCCTGTGTAAAACCCAGCAACGGATCCAGCATTGCCACCCGCTTCCTGTACTGTAATGCATTTAAGGCACAGAAGTATTGCAGGGACGATTGATGCTGTCTTTTCCTCGCATTAGCTACTTCGGATACTGCTTCTGCCTTCAGCTGAAAAACAATATGTGAATGAGTTGGGTTTGCTTATAACTGCTGTTCTGCAAGCATACAGTGGCAAAAGGAATAATAAATCTGTTCCTTTGATGATATTGCGCCCTTTACTTAGTGACAAGAGGATCTCTATCACCATGTAAACTTAAGATTGCAAGATAAAACCTAGAGAAAAAGAAATAATCAAAACTATTAAAAAAAGGTTAATTATTTTTAAAAATTATGAAGGTATTTAATTCAACGGACATGTAATAATGACAATTAATTCTTTTTAATATAATTTCATATAGTAAACACACGTGTTTTCATTAGGTTTAACAGGAACATTAAATGCAAAAGGAGCCCATCATTGCCGTCAAACTTTTCCTTGTCACCCTACTGCATCAAGCAGAATCCTGGGTCTGCTAAGGCTCCATGTCAAAGCTCTAGAGCACTTCCAAAGACAACTGAGGTCCATCATGAAAATTTGATGGAAAGGAAAACAAAATCACAAATAATGAGGTCCTCCATCATGCTAGGTTCAACATCACGGTTAACACTTTCCAGGAAATTCAACCATGTCTTCTGCACTGATGACAACAGAATCCCCGACTTGTCTTCTACATGGAAGAGTTTCAGGACAAATGAAATCAAGGTGGTCATTACAACGATATAACCAAACCCAAAATAAATAGAGCCTTCTACAGTGCAGAGCATCTGACTTGGGGAAGATATAGCAGCCAACTGGTTCACATGCAAGCTATTACTGAAATTTAATTCAGCATGTTAAGAGGACGACCAAGGCCAAAGGTGCAACTTCCAACATGCCCAGGTGGCTCAGCTTCAAAAGTTTCTCCAAGCACCACAAGCAAACAAATTGCCAGTTCTGTGCATGTCAATGCCAATCTTGCATTGGACCCTTCAGTCAGAGGATTTTTGATTTGGTTTATTATTGTTACATGCATTAACATATAGTGAAAAGTACTGTTTTTTGTGTGCTAGAGACAGAGCACACCATTCATAGAGGAGGAAACGAGAGAATGCAGAATGTAGTGTTATAGTCATAGCTAGGGTGTGGAGAAAGATCAATTTAATGCAAGGTAAGTCCATTCAAAAGTCTGACAGTAGCAGGGAAGAAGCAGGGAAGAGGATTCACATGATTGCAATGCAATTGCAAACCACTGACATGGTTGAACAATGAGGAGTCAGCCAAGATGATGATGATCATAGCCACTATATTGCAAGTAGTTAAGGTCAAGGTAGATCCCCTCTTAAATTGTAACTACTTTTTTATTGAAAATGTTGGCAAAACGAGTGCATTAGCAGATCACTAAATTTTGATTAGCCATAATTTGTTGTCAAAGTAACAGGAAAGTTAATGGTGCTTGCTATTATTTATGTACTTCAGATGAGTGGCAGATGCGAAGTGGAACAGCATTCTCTTGTGGCAAATTATGTAAATATAAACAAAACTAGAATAAACCAGTTCAATTGGGTGCATGAATTCCATGTAGCATACAATCTCCTTTATTCCTGCAAAGGTATCACTGCTTGGCGATGAAAATAGGATCATGGATCCTCTATGAACATATTTTGGCTGGAGAAGCTTGAACAACTAGCAGAGAAACCATGAGGCTTCATTCTCAATGGGATATAGATTTAAAAATCTGATCTTAGGAAAAGGCAGTTTGTTCATGTGGCTGCACTGATCTTCTGGGATACTCTTTGCTGACTTAATAAATGCAACTACCCAGCAGCCCCAACACTATGTACTCAACAACATAAAAATCAGTACATTATCACAAATTCTTTCTTGCTCGTTAAAGCAGTGAAGTGACTGATGCAGATAAATAATGGAATACAGCTTTACAGCAAGAAAGGAAAGTTGGAGTCCACAGGCTGACATTATCAGATATTCATTGTTAATTTCTCCAGACGGTCAACTTATTCAGAAAAAAATAACCAATGCATAATTTTAAAAAATAGAAATTCAGTCAATCACAGGATCCAAACTGCTTCCATTATTAAGTAAACAAAGTCTGTTCTTTACATTCACAAAACCATTTTCAGTTGCAAAGATGTTTCACATTGTTCCAGTCAATACTCTAGTCCAGAGATTCCTGATTGATGTGCCGTGACACACTGGTTTGCCATGATAACCCCACAAGTGTGCCACAAAACAAAATTAAAAATAATTAAACGTTAATGCAAATAAACTAAATCTAGGGAGCAATTCTCCTGGCCCACTGTGCTGCTCAAGCAGAGGCGGTGAAGCCGGCTTCCCACTGGGAGCCATGGCCTCACAATTTGTTTATAATTACTGAGCCCAGGACTGAAGTCTCCGGGCTCCCTAGCCTCTCCGCCTTCCACCAGGAATATTTCACTCCAGCAGCGTTTACATTAGCTTTCTACTTGCAGGAAGCTGGCAGTCCAACCCACTGGAGTGAAGGGAGGGCCACTGAGGATCTGCAAAAGGTTGGGGTGAGGCGGGGTGCTCCCTGGGCATTGCCAGCTTGGTACTGCCAGCCTGCCCCCAGCACTGCCCAAGGGGCACTTTGGCATTGCTCAACAGGCATGGGTGGTGCCAAGTGGATGGGGCCAGAATGGGCAGGACTTGGGCAGGGAGGGGGGGGGGGGGGTGCTGCCACTCTGCACTTTGGATCAATGGCCACAGACTGGGGCTGAGTGGGTAGTGGTGGTGGTGGGGATTGGGGAGGGGGGGGGGGGTGGTGCGAGAGAGAAAAAGGAGAGAGAGAGAGAGAGAAAGAGAGAGAGAGAGAGAGAGAAAAAGGAGAGAGAGAGAGAGAGAGAGAGAGAGAGAGAAAAAGGAGAGAGAGAGAGAGAGAAAAAAGGAGAGAGAGAGAGAGAAAAAAGGAGAGAGAGAGAGAGAAAAAAGGAGAGAGAGAGAGAGAAAAAAGGAGAGAGAGAGAGAGAAAAAAGGAGAGAGAAAAAAGGAGAGAGAGAAAGGAGAGAGAGAAAGGAGAGAGAGAAAGGAGAGAGAGAAAGGAGAGAGAGAAAGGAGAGAGAGAAAGGAGAGAGAGAAAGGAGAGAGAGAAAGGAGAGAGAGAAAGGAGAGAGAGAAAGGAGAGAGAGAAAGGAGAGAGAGAAAGGAGAGAGAGAAAGGAGAGAGAGAAAGGAGAGAGAGAAAGGAGAGAGAGAAAGGAGAGAGAGAAAGGAGAGAGAGAAAGGAGAGAGAGAAAGGAGAGAGAGAAAGGAGAGAGAGAAAGGAGAGAGAGAAAGGAGAGAGAGAAAGGAGAGAGAGAAAGGAGAGAGAGAAAGGAGAGAGAGAAAGGAGAGAGAGAAAGGAGAGAGAGAAAGGAGAGAGAGAAAGGAGAGAGAGAAAGGAGAGAGAGAAAGGAGAGAGAGAAAGGAGAGAGAGAAAGGAGAGAGAGAAAGGAGAGAGAGAAAGGAGAGAGAGAAAGGAGAGAGAGAAAGGAGAGAGAGAAAGGAGAGAGAGAAAGGAGAGAGAGAAAGGAGAGAGAGAAAGGAGAGAGAGAAAGGAGAGAGAGAAAGGAGAGAGAGAAAGGAGAGAGAGAAAGGAGAGAGAGAAAGGAGAGAGAGAAAGGAGAGAGAGAAAGGAGAGAGAGAAAGGAGAGAGAGAAAGGAGAGAGAGAGAGGAGAGAGAGAAAGGAGAGAGAGAAAGGAGAGAGAGAGAGGAGAGAGAGAAAGGAGAGAAAGGAGAGAGAGAGAGAAAGGAGAGAGAGAGAGAAAGGAGAGAGAGAGAGAAAGGAGAGAGAGAGAAAGGAGAGAGAGAGAAAGGAGAGAGAGAGAAAGGAGAGAGAGAGAAAGGAGAGAGAAAGGAGAGAGAGAGAAAGGAGAGAGAGAGAGAGAGAAAGGAGAGAGAGAGAGAGAAAGGAGAGAGAGAGAGAGAAAGGAGAGAGAGAGAGAGAAAGGAGAGAGAGAGAGAGAAAGGAGAGAGAGAGAGAGAAAGAGAAAGGAGAGAGAGAGAGAGAGAGAAAGGAGAGAGAGAGAGAGAGAGAGAGAGAGAAAGGAGAGAGAGAGAGAGAAAGGAGAGATAGTGGTATTGATGTTGGCCCAGCGGTCAAGATGTCAACAGTGCGGGGCCACTGCACGTGCGTCAGTCTTGGTGCTGACAGATCGGCGCATACGCTGTGGCCTGTTGAGCGCTATGCTGCCAGCCTCTTCCGCGGGAATAGGCCTCATCCCCTGATTTTCAACCGGATTCATGCTAGTGCACTCTTGCACTCTGCAGTGCACAGAGTGTGGGAGACTCGTTTTGAAATTTCACTGAAAAAAGCCAGCGGGATTTACCCCAGCTTTTACATGAATTCAACACTTAGAATTTTTTTGAGAGAGTCCCATGTCTGATCTTTGTTTTCAGCTCCGCGGTCTCCAAATCCTGATAAACCTCGGGCCTCCCACGCACACGCCGGTTGGGAATGGGCCACGTATGCTCGGTTCGCATTTTGTCTGTTGGTCAGGCATGGGCCTATAAAAGATCAGAACTCCGAAAGGCTGGCACATGCATCATTTGGATTTCTAACATGAACCATTCCGAACCGTGAATGTTCAGCCTTTCCTGGCGAGCGCATGCACAGATCCCATGTTCTTTGGCAACCAAAGATGTCAACTGTAGAGCTGAAAACTAAAGCCTGGGACTGCACTAAAACACAAAAAGAGGGCGAGAGCCTGGGAGAAGTGAGGGATACAGGGAGAGGTAAAAAACAGGAGAGAAGACGGGAAGAAATGTAAAAAGCAAAAGGGAAGAAGACAGAGTTAAGAAACTGGAACCAATAAAGTGAGGGAAAGGAGAAGTAGATTCCAACAACGTATTCATGCCAATAATGATAAGGCTTTAATTATAGGCTTTTTAAACTAGTGAAAGTTATATTAAATAGTGCCTTGTGGTTTTTAAAGATGTTTTTGAAGGGCAATCATGCAAAACACAAAAGCACACATTTCTGCTGAGTCAAGATAAAAATCATAAAAGCAGAATTCAATGGTACAGGAATCCATTGTTGTACCAGCTACAACAGCCAAGTTCGGCACACACGAGGACAGTCTCAACAGGGATCTTGGGTTCATGTCGTACTATCTGTAACTCCTGTGACTTGCCTGGGTTTGCAAAACCTCACTTACTGTACTGTCTGGAGACAATACACATCTCTTTAACCTGTGATCGGTGCTCCTTCCACTCACATTGTTAGCCACTTTAAGACTTGAACAGCAGGTTAGGTGTAAAGATTCGCACTCTAATCAGTAATCTGTAAACTGCCTGTGCTTTATATGCTCTGTCTGAGGCCAGAACTCTCCATTCACCTGACGAAGGGGCTTACCCGAAAGCTAGTGAATTTACTATCAAATAAATCGGTTGGACTGAAACCTGGTGTTGTCAGACTTTTTACTGTGTTTACCAGCTCATTGACAGAGCCGCCAGCTGAGCAGATCCTCAATATTTGACACTTACTGTTACATTTCCCTTTCCAATGCTGTTACTTCCAGTGTGACATTCCACGTCATAGTCTAAGTGATAGCCTCTCATCATTCTCTGGATAATGATCTTAAATTTACCTCTTGTTACTGATTAATGGAAATAATTTTCCTTGGGTTTTACAGCAAATATAAATTGCAGTTCTTTCAGCATAGTGAAAGACGCCCTGGTGTTTTACAAGGATGCTATCAAACAGAATTTGACACTTAGCCATTTTAGGTCAGATGACCTAAGTCAGAAAGCTGCAGTCTCTTAAAGGAGTGAAGAGGGATAGAAGAGGGGAGATTTGGGTGGCAAATTCCAAAGTTCAGGTCTTGACAGCTGACGGCACAATGAGTGATTAAAATCAGTGATACTCAAGAGGTCAGAACTGGAGAAATGCTGGTATCTTGAACATGGTGGCACAATGGGTAGCACTGCTTGCATTATAGCACCATATACGTGAAATTTATACATTCTCCCTGTGACTGCGTGGATTTCCTCCTGGTGTTCCGGTTTCCTCCCATGGTTCAAAGAAGTGAAGATGCCAGCGTTTAACTGGGGTGGGCACAGTAAGAAATCTCACAACATCAGGTTAAAGTCCAACAAGTATATTTGGAAACACAAGTTTTGATGTGATGAAGCAGCAGTGCTCCAAAAGCTCGTGATTCCAAATAAACCTGTTTGACTTCAACCCAGTGTTGTGAGTCCAAAGATGTGCAGGTTAGGTGGACTGGCCATGTTAAATTGCCCCTTAGTGTAAGGGGGATTGGCTGGGTAAATGTGTGGGGTTATGGGGATAGGGCCTGTGTCGGATTGTTGTCAGTGCAGGTTCGATGAGCCAAATGGCCTCCTTCTGCACTGTACGAATTCAATGATTCATTTTTTTAGTTGTGGGAGGTTACCGAGATAATGAGGAGCAAGGCCATGGAAAGATTTGAAAAACAACCTATATTTGTACAGTGCCTCTAATGTACCACAGTGCTTTACAGGAACATGAAATTTAACATCTAAATCGATGACCAAAAGCTTGGTTGAGGAATTAGATTTTGCGAAGAATCTTGAAAGGAGGAAAGCAAGGTTGAGAGGCAAAGAGGCTCAGGGAGGAAATTCCAGAGCTTAGGGCCTAGGTAACCGAAGGTGCAGTCACCAAGAGTGGTGCACCTGAAAATAAGAATGCACAAGAGAGCAGAATTGGAAGAGCGTTGATATTGCAGAGGGGGAAATTAGAGATATGGACAGACAAAGTTATGAAGGGATTTGCCACTGCTCTAAACTCTTATCAAGGTCACACATGACATCCTGAGCGACTGTGACAAAGGTAAAGTATCCCTCCTGATCTTCTAGACTTGTTCGTAGCCTTTGAAATGGATAACCATACCATGCATTGACTACAATACAACATACAGACGGATCCTGTAATCTTGCCCTTTTAACATCACCACCACCCAAGTTGAATTTCATTTGATGATGTACAAAATGCTCTGTACCTTTTCATTTTCTCTTCTCTTGGGTAGCTTGCTGTATTTTGCCATTGCTGCATCATGTTCTACAGAAAAAAAGACACCAGTTTTTACTTCAAAAATTTAATTATTCAAAAAACTGAAACATTTTTAGGAGACAATATTTAGGTTTCACCCAATAATCAATCAAGTAGTAAGATTTATTTTGAACACAAGAAGCTACTTAAACATTATTATTGTACACAGATGAAGCTGGAGACACAGCAGGTCATTCTGAGTCACAGAGGAGATATTTCAGAGTATTTAAGGCTTCAGAACCCAAATTTTCTGTTTATTGTAGATTTCCAGCATTTGTGGCAATTTCCCTTGTACGTGTGAATGTTACTAATTCGAGATTTTCAGAGGTTATACGCAACATAGTCAGCCTTCCTTATTTTATACAGTGAGAATGAAAACCAATTAAAGTTAAACAAACTAGCACCAACTATAGAAAGTGAGTGTGTTGTTCAGAAATACCTGTTGAGTGGTATAATTTGAACAGGATGGCTCAGCTCTGAGTATAGTAAATTCTTTAAGAGCTCTCTGAAGGAACCAATGATTTACTTGCCGCTACCTTTAATGCATGCGTTGTTGAGAGGTGCAATAAAAATGGATGCTGTAGCAAAGGTGATATTTGACAGGTGATCAGAATCTTGATCAAGGAGATGAGTTTTAGAAAGGTTATAAAGGGAGGGGAAAAGGTAGGGAGGCTGGGGGTGGTGGAGGCAGCTGCAATTCCCGAGCTCAGGCTGTCGACAAAAAGCACAGCTACCAATAATTCAAACCTTGACAAATGAGTTCAATTCAGAGCTTCCTGAATACAAAAAAAATGTGAATCTTACACACTTCTGGAATGAACTTTCCAAAACAGTTCTTTCTGGAATCTCAATTCGTTTTACTCTCGAGATATTACATGCAATTTGCATTTCTTCCGCAAAATCCAATGATGTTAACCAAAAGAGGATAAATAACTTCCCATTGGGGAACTACCAAATGCCTATACTTATCAGTTATAACTGTCATTACTCAGAAACATCCAGCAGCTGAGTTTAATTCACTTCAGAATCAGAAAGTTTTAAATTCAGGCTCTGCTGCACTGTCAGAATTCTCCGGCCGTTCATGCTGGTGGGATTCTCCGGTTATGAAGCAGCGCACCCCACCCCCCCTCACAGGATTCCTGCTGCGTGAGGTGACATAAATAGGAACTTCAATTGGCAGCGAGGAGACCAGAGAATCCTGCCGGTTGCTAACAATGCACCACATCCCGCCGACGGAAACTGTTGAGGACTCTGAGTCTGTATCGTTGGGGGTTTAGAAGGATGGGGTGGGGGGGATCTTATTGAAAGTTACAGGGTACTGCGAGGCCTGGACAGAGCGGACGTGGAGAGGATGTTTCCACTAGTACCAAAAACTAGAACCAGAGAGTACAAGCTCAAACTAAGGAGATGATCCTTTAAAACAGAGATGAGGAGGAATTTATTCAGCCAGAGAGTGGTGAATCTGTGGAACTCTTTGCCACAGAAGGCTGTGGAGACCAGGTCATTGAGTGTCTTTAAGACAGAGATAGACAGGTTCTTGATTAATAAGAGGGTCAGGGGTTATGAGGAAAAGGCACGAGAACGGGGATGAGGAAAATATCAGCCGTGATTGAATGGCGGAGCAGCCTCGATGGGCTGAGTGGCCTAATTCTGTTCTTACGTCTTTTGGTCTTATGGAAACATGCGGCTGGGAGACCAGAGAATCCCAACCACCATCTTTCGGATGAGGTGCGAAAACAAAATCTGTCCTCTCAGGAGATCTCATAGATCAATGTGCAGAGGAGCAGGGAATTCTCCTGGTGCCTTGGCTAATATTTCTTCATCTAATGCCACCAAAGATACTCAGTGACACCCCAAACAAGTGAAAGAATAATTTTAAAAAATGGATGACATTGCTGTTTCGTGAACCAACTCCACAGATAGTCAGTTTACATCATAAAAGTGACAATTTCAAAAGGAATTAATTTGCTGTGAAGAATTTTGAGAGTTGAGGGGACATGGAAAGCATTGAATAAATGGAAGTTGTACAATTTGTACAGCTATGCTGCTAATGATGAAATCTGGATTGACCCGAGAAAGCATTATTCTGAGGGTTACCAAAATGACAAATAATATTGGCAGCTTCTCATAACATTTTTTCAATATTAATTATTGAATAGCGTAACTGCAATGTAAAACTTTACAAAACATACAGATGACTTTGAGGATTTAGTGTTGATACTGCCATGTTCACACATTTCCCTGGAAATGGAGTAGGCAGTTTGAGAAGCAGAAGGAATGTAGATAGTATGTAGATAGCCCGACTAGAGAGGGGGCGATACTGGATTTAGTTCTGGGAAATGAGCCGGGTCAGGTGGTTGAGGTTGCGGTAGGCGAACACGTGGCTAATAGTGACCACAACTCCGTCTACTTTAGGACACGAATGGAAAAAGATGAGAGCTGTCCTAAGGAGAGGGTGCTAAATTGGGGGAAGGCTAGATACAGCTGGATTAGGCAGGAGCTTAGGGATACAGACTGGGATAGGCTGTTGGAAGGCAAGACCACGTTAGGCATATGGGAGTCTTTCAAGGGAAAACTGCAAAGGGTGCAGGAAAGGCATGTGCCGGTTAGGAGAAAGGATGGGAAAGGTAGGATTAGGGAACCGTGGATTACTAGAGATATAGAAGACCTGGTTAGGAAGAAACGAGAGGCGTATGTCAGGTCTAAGCAGCTGGGAACGGAGAGAGCGTTGGAGGAATACAGAGAGAGTAGGAGGGATCTCAAACGGGGAGTTAGGAGAGCAAAGAGGGGGCATGAGATGGCTTTGGCAGGTAGGGTTAAGGAGAATCCAAAGGCGTTTTACTCCTATCTTAAGAGCAAAAGGGTGGCTAGGGGTAAAATCGGTCCTCTCAGGGACCGGCGTGGGGAGTTGTGCTTAGAGGCAGAGGGAATGGGGGAGATCCTGAATGAAGACTTTGCGTCGGTATTCACGAAGGAGAGGGGCTTGATGTCTAGTACGGTCATTGAGGGAGCGGTAGACCAATTGAAAGATCTATCGATTACGAGGGAAGAGGTGTTAGGGCTTTCAGAGGGCATTAAAACCGATAAATCTCCGGGGCCTGATTGCATTTATCCTAGGCTGCTTAGAGAGGCGAGGGATGAGATTGCTGGGCCTCTGATGCAAATCTTTGTCTCTTCTTTGGACACAGGTGAGGTCCCAGAGGACTGGAGGATAGCTAACGTGGTACCGTTGTTTAAAAAGGGTAGGAGGGATAGCCCAGGTAACTATAGGCCAGTGAGCTTAACGTCAGTGGTAGGTAAGTTGATGGAGAGGATTCTTAGGGATAGGATGTATGCGCACTTGGAGCGTTGCGATCTGATTAAGGATACGCAGCATGGCTTTGTCAAGGGGAAGTCTTGCCTTACGAATCTGGTAGAATTCTTTGAGGAGGTGACAAAAACGGTTGACGAAGGTCAAGCCGTTGATGTCGTCTATAAGGAATTCAATAAGGCGTTTGACAAAGTCCCTCATGGTAGGTTGGTACAGAAGATTAAAGCTCATGGGATATGTGGTCAGGTATCTAGATGGGTAGAGAACTGGCTTGCAAAGAGGGGTCAGAGAGTTGTAGTGGAGGGGTCTTTTTCTAGCTGGAGGTCTGTCGTTAGTGGTGTGTCGCAGGGCTCAGTACTGGGACCTCTTCTCTCTGTAGTGTATATAAATGATCTGGAAGAGGGAGTAGGTGGTGTGATCAGCAAATTTGCTGATGACACCAAGATGGCTGGATTGGCGGGCAGTGAGGAGCAGTGTCTGGCAATACAGCAGGATATTGATAGGCTGGTTGATTGGGCAGATACGTGGCAAATGGAGTTTAATCATTTTGACCGGAATAATGTCGGGGGAAGTTATACGATAAAGGGTAAGCCCGTAAGGAGTATAGAATCGCAGCGAGACCCGGGGGGGTGCAAGTGCACAAGTCTTTGAAGGTGGCAGTGCAAGTGGAGAGTGTGGTGAAGAAAGCCTACGGTGTGTTAGCCTTTATAGGAAGGGGTATAGAATATAAGAGCTGGAGTCTAATGTTGCAGTTGTACAGAACGCTGGTTAGGCTGTATTTGGAGTACTGCGTCCAGTTCTGGTCGCCTTTCTCCAGAGTCTCCACGTCCTCCACGTCCACGCCTAGTTTGGGGGCGTTTAAGAGATTGGTGGATAGGTTTATGGACGAAAAGGGATTGGTTTAGATTAGTGGGTCAATGTTTTTTTTTAGAAAAAATAAGACTGGTCGGCGCAACATTGTGGGCCGAAGGGCCTGTTCCGCGCTGTAATGTTCTATGTTCCGATAGTGAGTGCAGAGGAGGTTTACCAGGATGTTGCCTGGTATGGAAGGACTGGGGTATGAAGAAAGATTGAAGAAATTGGGGCTCTTTTCCCTTGAAAGACACCAACTGAGGTGGGATCTGATAGAGGTATATAAGATTATGAAGGGTATAGATAGAGTAAACCGAGGTAAGCTATTTCCTATAATAGAGACACGTAGGACAAGGGGCCATGGACTTAAGGTGAGGGGGGAGAGGTACAACACAAATATTAGAGGGAGGTTTTTCACACAGAGGGTAGTGGGGGTATGGAATGCTCTGCCAAGTAAGGTGGTGGAGGCAAACACGCTAGAGTCCTTTAGCAGTAACTTAGACAGGCACATGACTGAGTTGGAGATGGGTGGATATAACAGATCCTTTTAAATAAGAGTCATTAACATTGGGGCGTCCCTGGTAATGTAAATGGGTATAGTATGATAATAATGTTTTTTCTCTTTTCGTTCACAGGTTTTAAGTTGGTCCACCTCGTGTCCAACGAGGGACATACACACGATGGGTCGTACTGGGGCTGCTCTTGGTTGTTCGAGATTGGCCTAGTGCTTCATGTCGTTAGTGTGTGCCTAAACTGGACAAGATACTGGGCAACACGACAGCTCAGTGACTATCGCTGATTGCTGTGCAGACACATGGATTTGGGCCGGTGTCTGTGGGAGTTTGCGCATTCTCCCCGTGCTCGCGTGGGTTTTCTCCGGGTGCTCCGGTTTCCTCCCACACCCCAAAGATGTGCTGTTAGGCTGACTGGCAGGAATAAATTGTCCCTCAATCAGTTTCCCTCAATCTGGATGGCCATAAAACATTAGACAGGGGTCGTGGGTGGAGAGGGGGACTGGTGGTGTTGAGATGGCGGCGCGGGCTCGTTGGACCAAAGGGCCTGTTTCCCGGGCTGATTTTGTTCTTTGAATGATTTAACGCATTTTCTGTTTAATCATACATTTAATTTACAAAGGACATCCCAGATAGTACACATACGTTCTGGATTTTGCTCTGACCAAGGCTGCAAGGAACTACAAAGGGTTGTGAACATAGCCCAGTCCATCACACAAACCAACCTCCCATCCATTCACTCCATGTACACTTTCCGCTGCCTTGGAAAGCTGCCAGCATAATCAAGGATCCCACGCATCCTGGACATACCTTCCTCCACCTTCTTCTGCTGGGAAAGACATTTAAAAGTCTGACGTCATGCACCAACTGACTCAAGGACAGCTTCTTCCCTGCTGCCATCAGACTTTTGAATGGACATAGAACATAGAACACTGCAACACAAACAGGCCCACAAGTTGCGCCGATCACATCCATACCTACCAAGCCATAGAACTATCTGTAATTCCCAATCCCATTAAATCCCACATACTCATCCAGAAGTCTTTTAAAAGACCCCAGTGAGTTCGCCTCTACCACCACTGATGGCAGCCGATTCCACTCACTCACCACACTCAGTGAAAAACTTACCCCTGACATCTCCTCTGTACTTGCTTCCCAGCACCTTAAACCTGTGTCCTCTCGTAGCGACCATTTCAGCCCTGGGAAATAGCCTCCGAGAATCCACCCTATCTATTCCTCTCAACATTTTATAAACCTCTATCAGGTCGCCTCTCAACCTTCGTCTCTCCAGGGAGAAGCGACCTAGCTCCCTCAACCTATCTTCATAAGGCATGCCTCCCAATCCAGGCAACATCCTTGTAAATCTCCTCTGCACCCTCTCAATAGTCTCCACATCCTTCCTGTAGTGAGGCGACCAGACTCACGCACAGTACTCCAACTGGGGTCTGACAACGGTCTTATAAAGTTGCAGCATTACCTCCTAACTCCTAAACTCAATCCCTCGATTAACGAAGGCTAGTACACCATACGCCTTCTTGACCACATCCTCCACCTGCGAAACCGATTTGAGCATCCTATAGACCCGGACCCCAAGATCCTTCTGCTCCTCAACACTGCTAAGACTCCTACCCTTGATATTGTACTCCTTCATCCCATTGGTCCTGCCAAAATGGACCACTACACATTTATCCGCGTTGAAGTCCACCTGCCACTTCTCCGCCCAGTCTTGCATCCTATCTATGTCACGCTGCAACTTCTGACATCCCTCCAGACTATCCACAACACCACCAATCTTCGTATCGCTTCCTCATCCAGGTCATTTATGAAAATGACAAACAGCAAGGGTCCTAGAACAGATCCCTGGGGCACTCCACTGGTGACCGACCTCCATACAGAAAAAGACCCATCCACAACCACACTCTGCCTTCTGCTGGCAAGCCAGTTCTGGATCCACAAGGCAACAGCCCCCTGGATCCCATGCCCTCTTACCTTCTCAAGAAGTCTTGCAAGGGGACCTTATCAAACACCTTGCTGAAGTCCATGTAAACCACATCCACCACTCTTCCTTTGTCAATGTGTTCAGTCACATTTTGAAAGAACTCAACTAGGCTCGTAAGGCACGACCTGCCGTTGACAAAGCTGTGCTGACTATTTCTGATCATTCTAAACTTCTCTAAATGCTCATAAATCTTATCCCTCAGAATCCTCTCCATCAACTTACCAACCACTGAGGTCAGACTCACTGGTCGGTAATTTCCCAGGCTATCCCTGTTCCCTTTCTTGAAAATAGGAACCACATCTGCAATCCTCCAATCTTCCGGAACCTCTCCCGTCTCCATCGACGATGCAAAGATCATCGCCAGGGGCTCTGCAATCACTTCCCTCACCTCCCACAGTAACCTGGGGTACATCCCATCCGGTCCCGGTGACTTATCTATCTTGATAGAATTTAAAAGTTCCAACACATCCTCTTTCTTAACGCCCACATACTCAATATTTTCAGTCTGCTGCAAACCTGTAGTACAACCTCCCAGATCACTTTCCACCGTGAATACTGAGGCAAAGTACTCATTAAGCACCTCAGCCATTTCTTCCGGTTCCACCAGACTTTCCCCCTTCACCTTTTATATGTCCTATCCCTTCACATCTCAACCTTTCACTCTTCACATATTTGTAAAACGCCTTGAGATTCTCCTTAATCTTACCTGCCAAGGCCTTCTCGTGACCCCTTCTGGCTCTCCTAATTTCCTTTTTACAAGCCTTATACTCCTCTAGATCCTTAACATCTCCTAGCTCTCTGAGCCTTTTGTATGCCTTTCTTTTCTTCCTGACTAGGTTCATCACAACCTTCGTGCACCACGGTTCCCGTGACCTACCAAAACCTCCTTGTCTCATCGGAACATTATCATGCAGCGCTCCAGTCAAACATTCCTTGAAAATCCGCCACCTTCCTTCAGCACTTTTCCCCAAGAACGCCTCCTTCCAGTTTACTCGTCCAATTATCTGCCTGATGTCTTCATATTTCCTTAAGGGCCTACCTTATATTAAATTTTTTTTTATACACCTTAGCTGTAACTATAACACTACATTGAGGTTTGGATAGGGTGGACAGTGATAGCCTTTTTCCTCGGATGGCGAAAGCTAGCACGAGGGGGCATAGCTTTAAATTAAGGGGTGGTAGTTATAGGACGGATGTCAGGGGTAGGTTCTTTACCCAGAGGGTGGTGAGGGATTGGAATGCCCTGCCTGCTGCAGTTGTAAATGTGCCTAGTTTGGAGGCATTTAAGAGATCCGTGGATAGGTTTATGGACGGAAAGGGTTTGGTTTAGGTTAGAGGGTCATTGTTTTTTTAACTGGTCAGTGCAACATCGTGGGCCGAAGGGCCTGTTCTGCCCTGTAGTGTTCTATGTTCTATATCCTCTCCCCAATGTGCTTTATGGAACAGTATGTTTTGTTATATAGCACACAAGAAACAATACTTTTCACTGTACCCTAATACATGTGACAATAATAAATTAAATCAAAAAACTAGAGAAAAGTACAGTATAAAGAGTACTAATGTATTTTTTAATTCATTGACAGAACATGGGCTCACTGGATAAGTCAGTATTTATTGCCTATCTCAAACTGCCCTTGAGAAAGTGGTGGTGAGCTGCCTTCTTGACATGCTGCAAGGCATACAATGTAGGTACACCTACAATGCTATTAGGAAGAGAGCTACGTGGGAAATAGAAGCAGGAGTAGGCCATTCAGTCCTTCAGGGGCTGTTCCACATTTACGATGATCCTGCCTTCCCCCGCCCCCCATATCCTTTGATCGCCTTCATTCCAATAGCTATATATTTCTTGAAAACATAAAGGGGGCAATTTCCCCCCAAAAAGAACTAAGTGCAAAATGGGTGAGAACATGAGGTTGTCCCCCACCTTTTTTCGAGTGCACTTAGTCAGGTGAATTTCCAGCACTCAGTGCATCAGAGTCCACTGGGGGATTCACGCTAGTAAGGAGCAGGCAGGGCCTAATCTCACCCGAGAGACTGGTATCAATGCAACCAATGGGCCACTGCTCATTTGAAGGGTGCAATGTGCACTGACACTCCCCCCGCCCCCTACGGTCACCAGCCTCCTGATGTCTTTCCCAACACCCACTCCTCCCCACTGATCGTCAGCGTCCCAATGTCTTTCCCAACCCTCCCCAAATCGATCGCTGGTCTTCTTAAGTCTCTTCCCCAGCCGATCACCGGCCTCCCAATTTCTTCATCAAGCTCTCACATCCCCCAATGATCGCTGGTCTCCCAATGTCTTCCCAGATTTCTATTTGTTCAGCACACAGAGCCAGAAAAACCATGCTCAAAATAAAATCTCTCTTTATAATGTAGTTTCCTCTGGTTTTTTTTATTTCTACGGTAGCAAATTTCAGAGGCTTACCATTCTCAGTGGATATTAAGGTGGAGGATGTGTTAGAACTTTTGAATTCTATCAAGATAGATAAGTCGCTGGGACCAGATGGGATATACCCCAGGATACTGTGGGAGGCGAGGGAAGTGATTGCAGAGCCCCTGGCGATGATCTTTGCGTCGTCAGTGGAGGCGGGAGAGGTTCCGGAAGATTGCGGATGTAGTTCCTATTTTCAAGAAAGGGAACAGAGATAGCCCGGGAAATTACCGACCGGTGAGTCTGACCTCAGTGGTTGGTAAGCTGATGGAGAGGCTTCTGAGGGACAAGATTTACAAGCATTTGGAGAGGTTTGACATGATCAGAAATAGTCAGCATGGATTTGTCAAGGGCAGGTCGTGCCTTACGAGCCTAGTTGAGTTCTTCGAAAATGTGACTGAACACATTGACGAAGGAAGTGCCGTGGACGTGGTGTACATGGACTTCAGCAAGGCGTTCGATAAGGTCCCCCATGCAAGACTTCTTGAGAAGGTGAGAGGGCATGGGATCCAAGGGCCTTTGGCCTTGTGGATCCAGAACTGGCTTGCCTGCAGAAGGCAGAGAGTGGTTGTGGATGGGTCTTTTTCTGAATAGAGGTCAGTCACCAGTGGAGTGCCCCAGGGATCTGTTCTAGGACCCTTGCTGTTTGTCATTTTCATAAATGACCTGGATGAGGAAGTGGAGGGATGGGTAAGTAAGTTTGCTGATGACACGAAGGTCGGTGGTGTTGTGGATGGTCTGGAAGGATGTCAAAAGTTGCAGCAGGACATAAATAGGATGCAGGACTGGGCGGAGAAGTGGCAGATGGACTTCAACGCGGATAAATGTGTAGACGTCCATTTTGGCAGAACCAATGGGATGAACGAGTACACTATCAAGGGCAGGAGTCTTAGTAGTGTTGAAGAGCAGAAGGATCTTGGGGTCCGGGTCCACAGGACTCTTAAATCGGCCTCGCAGGTGGAAGAGGTGGTCAAGAAGGCGTATGGTGTACTGGCCTTCATTAATCGAGGGATTGAGTTTAGGAGTCGGGAGGTAATGCTGCAACTTTATAAGACCCTTGTCAGGCCTCATTTGGAGTACTGTGCGCAGTTCTGGTCGCCTCACTATAGGAAAGACGTAGAAGCTATTGAAAGGGTACAGAGGAGATTTACAAGGATGTTGCCTGGACTGGGAGGCATGCCTTATGAAGTTAGGTTGGGGGAGCTGGGTCTCTTTTCCCTGGAGAGACGAAGGTTGAGAGGCGACCTGATAGAAGTTTATAAAATGTTGAGAGGAATAGATAGGGTGGATTCTCAGAGGCTATTTTCCCGGGTTGAAATGGTCGCTACGAGAGGACACAGATTTAAGGTGCGGGGAGGAAAGTACAGAAGTGATGTTAGGGGTAAGTTTTTCACTCAGAGGGTGGTGAGTGAATGGAATCGGCTGCCATCAGTGGTGGTGGAGGCGAACTCGCTGGGGTCTTTTAAAAGACTTCTGGATGAGTATATGGGGTTTTATGGGATTGGGGGTTATAGATAGGTCTATAGATTGGTAGGTGTTGATGTGATCGGCGCAACTCGTGGGCCGAAGGGCCTGTTTGTGCTGTAGTGTTCTATGTTCTATTCTCTCGGTGAAAAAATTTCTCCTCATCTCAGTCCTTATTCTCCTCATCTCAGTCCTAAAATTTCTCCTCATCTCAGTCCTTATTCTTACACTATGATCCCCGGACACCCCTACCATTGGTAACATCTTTCCTGTATCTACGTTGTCTAGTTTTGTTAGAATTTTCTGGGTTTCTGTAAGACTCCCCCAGCCCATTCTTCTGAACCCTAGCAAATATAATCCCAACTGACTTAATCTCTCCTCCTACATCAGTCCCATCATCCCATGAATCAGTCTCATAAGCTCTCTCTGCACTCCCTTTTGTAGCAAGAACTTGCTTCCTTAGAGAAGGTGACCAAAATTGTACAAGACCCTGTATAATTGCAGCAAGTTATCCCTGTTCCTATACTTGAATTATCTCGGATTCGAGCACAGCTAACATTCTTCCTCCGTTTAAGAAGGGCAGAAGAGACAACCCAGGAAATTATAGGCCTGTGAGTCTTACATCAGTGGTAGGAAAATGATTATTCTTAGGGACTGGATGTACTCATACTAGAAGAGAATAGGCTTGTTAGTGATAGGCAGCATGGTTTTGTGAAGGGAAGGTTGTGTCCAACAAACCTGATTGAGTTCTTTGAGGATGTGACAAAACAAATTGACCAGGGCAGGGCATTGGATGTTGCACACATGGACTTCAGTAAAGCCTTTGATAAGATTCCTCATGGCAGGTTGGTGCAGAGATGAAGTCATATGGGATCTGAGGTGAGCTGATAAGGTGGATAAAAAACTGGCTTGGGCATAGGAGTCATGATGTGGAGATGCCAGCGTTGGACTGGGGTAAACACAATAAGAAGTCAGACAACACTAGGTTTAAGTCCAACCAATTTATTTGATGGTAAACTCACAAGCTTTCGGGGTTTACCCTTCGTCAGGTGCACTGAGTACAGGAATTGGAAAATCATGTTGCAGCCTGTTTGGTTAGACTGCATTTGTAGTATTGTGTACAATTCTGGTCGCCACACTACAGAAAGGATGTTGATGCATTGGAAAGAGTGCAGGAGAAATTTACCAGGATGTTGTCTGGTTTGGAGGTTGTGCACTACGAAGGAAGGTTGAACAAACTTGGATTGTTTTCACTGGAGCGTTGGAGGATGAGGGGGGACCTGATAGAGGTTTGCAAGATTATAACAGGCTTGAAGGGTTAATTACTCAGGGACATAGGTTGAAAGTGAGAGAGGGAAAGTTTAAAAGTGATGAAGGAGCAAGTTGTTTACTCAGCAGGGGAATGCCTGGAATGTGCTGTTGGAGGAGGTTGTGGTAGCAGATGCTATATCACCATTCAAGGGGCATCTGGATAAATAAATGAATAGACAGGGAATAAAGGGATATGGACCACATTGAGGCAAGAAAATATTAGATATGAGAGAGACCTGTGTTGGCACAGGTGGGCCGAAGGGCTTGTTCCTGTACTGTTCTGTTCTTTAACCTTTCTTTATTCCTTTGACCATTCTTATGGGTACAATGGTGATGGGGGGTGGTGCCTTACAAATTTTGGAACACAATACGCAAAAGCTCACCATTCTCCTCTATGCTTGCATCCACTCTTGGCCATCACACATATTTACGGACCACCTCTTTCATCCTCACCACCCCTGAGTGTCCTTGGTGCAGTTGCTCCAGCGCCTTTCTCCTCAAGGAAGGGGGAATGACAACTCGCATGTCAAAGAACAAAGATAATTACAGCACAGGAGCAGGCCCTTCGACCCCCCCCCAAGCCTGCAATGACCATGCTGCCTGACTGAACTAAAATCTCTGACCCTTCCGGGGACCATATCCCTCCATTCCCATCCTATTCAAGTATTTGTCAAGATGTGACTTAAAACTCACCATCATACCTGCTTCCACCACCTCCCCTGGCAGCAAGTTCCAGGCACCCTGTGTAAAAGACTTGCGTCCTACATCTCCTTTAAACCTTGCCCCTCGCACTTTAAACCTATACCTCCTAGCAATTGGCTCTTCCGCCCTTGGAAAAAAGCTTCTGACTATCCACTCTGTCCATGCATAGAAACATAGAACAGTACAGGCCCTTCAGCCCTCGATGTTGTGTCGAGCTATGTCAGAACCCAAGATCAAGCTATCCCACTCCCTATCATTCTGGTGTGCTCCATGTGCCGATTCACTTGAAAGTTCCTAAAGTATCCGACTCCACTATCACAGCAGGTAGTGCGTTCCACACCCCAACTACTCTGAGTAAAGAATCTACCTCGGACATCCCTCCTATATCTCCCACCGTGAACCTCATAGTTATGTCCCCTAGTAACAGCTACATCCACCCGAGGAAATAGTCTGAACGTCCACTCTATCGATCCCCCTCATCATCTTATAAACTTCTATTAAGTCACCTCTCATCCTTCTCCATTCTAAAGAGAAAAGCCCCAGCTCCCTCAACCTTTCCTCATAAGACCTACCCTCCAAACCAGGCAGCATCCTGGTAAATCTCCTCTGCACTCTCTCCAACGCTTCCACATCCTTCTTATAGTGAGGTGACCAGAACTGAACACAATATTCCAGATGTGGTCTCGCCAAGATCCTTGTAGTTGCAGCATAATCCCACGAATCTTAAGTGATATGTACGAAGTCGCCAACCATATAAGTGGCCCTCGACAAGCTCGATGACATATTTGCTAGGTTTGAATATCCAGACAAGATTGTGAATGACAACGGATGCAGTTCATATCATGGGACTTTGCGGAGTACATGGAACTGCATGGAATTCGTCATGTACAGTCTGCACCCTAGCACCTAGAGATGAATGGCTTAGCAGAGCATTTTAAACACTCCCTGGAGGCTTCGCAGGGTGGGAGGGATCAATGACGTGAAGATTTAATAAGTTCTTAAACTCGAACACCTGTTAGTAAATGCTAACACATTATAAGCCTTCTTCACAGCTCCATCCACTTGAGTGGCAACCTTCAGAGATCTGTGGATATGAACTTCAAGATCTCTCTGTTCCTCTACATTCCTCAGAACCCTGCCATTGACCCTATAATCCACATTCAAACGTGTCCTACCAAAATTAATCACCTTGCACTTAACAGGGTTAAACTGCATCTGCCACTTTTCGGCCCAGCCTGCATCCTATCAATGTAGGCTGCAAAGAGACCCCTCATAATCTTGTAGACTTCTATCAGGTCGCTCCTCAACCTCCGTCGCTCCAGTGAGAACAAATCAAGTTTCTCCAACCTCTCCTCATAGCTAAAGCCCTCCATACCAGGCAACATCTTGGTGAATCTTTTCTGTACCCTCTCCAAAGCCTCCAAATCCTTTGGATAATGTGGTGACCAGAATTGAACACTATATTCCAAGTGCAGCCTAACTAAGGTTCCATAAAGCTGCAACATGACTTGCCAATTTTTAAACTCAATGCCCAGGCCATTGAAGACAAGCATGCTGTATGCCTTCTTGATTACCTTCTCCACCTGCGTCACCTCTTTCAGTGAACTGTGTACCCAGGTCCCTCTGCCTATCAATACTTTTAAGGGTTCTGCCATTTACTGTACATTTCCTATTTGTATTAGACCTTCCAAAATGCATTACTTCACATTTGTCCAGATTAAACTCCATCTGCCATCTCTCCGCCCAAGTCTCCAACTGATCTATATCCTGCTGTATCCTCTGATGGTCCTCATCGCTATCCGCAAATCCACTGACCTTTGTGTCATCCGCAAACTTACTAATCAAACTAGTTGCATTTTCCTGCGAATCATTTATATATATTACAAACAGTAAAGGTCCCAACAACGATCCCTGAGGAACAACACTTGTCACAGCCCACCATTCAGAAACGCACCCTTTCACTGCTACAACCGAGCCAGTTCTGAATCCACCTTGCCAGCTCACCTCTGATCCCATGTGACTTCACTTTCTGCACTACTCTGCCTTGACGGACCTTGTCAAAGGCCTTACTGAAGTCCATGTAGACAACATCCACTGCCCTATCCTCATCAGTCATAGAACATAGAACACTACAGCACAAACAGGCCCTGCGGCCCACAAGTTGCACCGATCATATCCATACGTACCAGGCCATAGAACTATCTATAACTCCCAATCCCATTAAATCATCTTCGTCATTTCCTCAAAAAATTATTAAGTTAGTGAGACACGACCTCGCCTTCACAAAATCATGTTGCCTCTCGCTAATACATCTATTTACTTCCAAGTGGGAGTAAATCCTGTCTCGAAGAATCCTCTTCCCTACCACTGACATAAGGCTCACTGGCTTGTAATTACCTGGATTATTCTTGCTACCCTTCTTAAACAAAGGAACAACAAAGGCCCCGCAGCATTGTCCTGCTCTGAAAACTCCCACTGACAATTTCGAAATGGTATCAGATGTTTTCGTCCCTTGTGGATGAGATTTACCACCTAACTAAGTGTGGGATCCTTTATAATTTTATATGTTTCAATAAGATCCCTCCTCATTCTTCTAAATTCTACCGAGGGTAGGCCCAGATAAAAGCAAAATACTGCGGATGCTGGAATCTGAAACAAAAACAGAAAATGCTGGAAAATCTCAGCAGGTCTGACAGCATCTGCAGGGAGAGAATAGAGTCAACGTTTTGAATCTGGATGACCCTTCATCAGAGCATAGTCCCAGTCTATTCAGTCTCTTAGAAGTCAACATCCTCAATTCTGGAAATAACCTGATGAATCTCCTCTGCACCTGCTCCAGTGCCAGTACAGCCTCTCTCAAGGAGACCAAAAGTGTACAAGTACTCAGGTGTGGCCTCACCAGCACCTTATACAGCAACAACATAACCTCGTTTATAAACTCCATCCCTCTGGCAATGAAGGACAACATTCCATTTGCCTTCTTAATTAACTGCTGCATCTGCAAAACAGCCTTTTGTGATTCATGCACAAGAACACCCACGTTCCTCTGCACATCAGTATGCTGCAATTTTTTACCATTTAAATAATAGTCCATTTTGCTGTTATTTCTATCAAAATGGATGACCTCACATTTACCAACATTGTACTCCATCTACCAGACCCTTGCCCACTCACTTGAACTATCTATATCCCTCTGCAGACTTTCAGTGTCCTCCGTACAATCATCTAGGAACTTCGACACATTACAGTTGGTCCCCAACTCCAAATCATCTATTTAAATTATAAACAACTGCGGACCCAACACTGATCCCTGAGACACACCACTAGATTGCCAACCTGGAAAACACCCATTGATCTCCACTCTTTGCTTTCTGTTAGTTGACCAATCCTTTATCCATGCCAATACATTACCCGTAGCGCTGTGCACCTTTACTTATGCAGCAGCCTTTTGCGCAGCACCTTGTTAAACGCCTTCTCAAAATCCAGATATATTGGTTCCCCGTTGTCCGCCACGCTTGTAATGTCTTGAAAGAATTCCAGTAAATTAGTCAAACATTACTTGCCTTTCATGAACCCATGCTGCATCTTCCCAATGGGACAATTTATATCCAGATGTCTCGCTATTTCTTCCTTGATGACAGATTCAAGCATTATGCCCACAACAGAAGATAAGCTAATCGGCCTATAGATTCCACCTTTTGTCTACCTCCTTTTCTAAACAGCGCCGTCACATTTGCTGTTTTCTAATCTGCTGGAACCGCCCCAAAGTTGAGCAAATTTTGGTAGATTACCACAAGCACATTTGCTATTTACCCCGCCATCTCTTTTGGTAACCTGCAATTCATTCCATCAGGGCCAGGAGATTTGTCTATCTTTAGTCCATTTAGTCCAGGCGTTTGATAAGGTTCACCATGGAAGGCTTCTGCAGAAATTGCAGATGTATGGGATTGAGGGTGATCTAGGAAATTGGATTAGGAATTGGCTGGCGGATAGGAGACAGAGGGTGGTGGTTGATGGTAAGTATTCGACATGGAGTTCAGTTACGAGTGGTGTGCCTCAGGGATCTGTTTTGGGGCCACTGCTGTTTGTAATTTTTATAAATGATCTGGATGAGGGTATAGTTGGGTGGATTAGTAAATTTGCTGATGACACCGAAGTCGGAGGTGTGGTAGATAGTGAGGAAGGGTGTCTTAGTCTACAGGGAGACTTGGACAAGTTACAGAGCTGGGCCGAGAGGTGGAGGATGGAGTTTAATGCGGAAAAGTGTGAGGTAATTCACTCTGGCAGGAATAACGGATGTGTAGAGTATAGGGCTAACGGTAGGACTCTGAATAGTGTGGATGAACAGAGGGATCTAGGTGTATGTGTACATAGATCCCTGAAAGTTGGGAATCAAGTAGATAGGGTTGTTAGGAAGGCATACGGTGTCTTGGCGTTTATTGGTAGGGGGATTGAATTTAGGAGCCGCAGCGTCATGTTGCAACTGTACAAAACTCTGGTGCGGCCGCACTTGGAGTATTGTGTACAGTTCTGGTCCCCACATTATAGGAAGGATGTGGAGGCTTTGGAGAGGGTGCAGAGGAGGTTTACCAGGAATGTTGCCTGGTATGGAGGGGAGGTCCTATGAGGAGAGACTGAGGGATTTGAGGTTGTTTTCGTTAGAAAGAAGGCGGCTACGAGGGGACCTTATTGAAACATATAAGATGATTAGAGGTTTAGATAGGGTGAACAGTGATAGCCTTTTTCCTCGGATGGAGAAAGCTAGCACGAGGGGGCATAGCTTTAAATTAAGGGGTGGTAGTTATAGGATGGATGTCAGGGGTAGGTTCTTTACCCAGAGGGTGGTGAGGGATTGGAATGCCCTGCCTGCTGCAGTTGTAAATGCGCCTAGTTTGGGGGCATTTAAGAGATCCGTGGATAGGTTTATGGATGGTAAGGGTTTGGTTTAGGTTAGAGGGTCATTGTTTTTTAACTGGTCGGCGCAACATCGTGGGCCGAAGGGCCTGTTCTGCGCTGTAATGTTCTATGTTCTATGAGCTTGCCCAACATCATATCACGTGATAACGGTTACTAGGTCCTCACATGTCATAGCCTCCTTGTCATCAATTTTTGGCTTGTTAATTACGTCTTCCACTATGAAGACCAACACAAAATACCTGTTCAATGCGGTGGCCATTTCCTCATTTCCCCTTTCTCATCCTCTAAAGGACCAATGTTTACCTTAGCCATTCTTTTTTGTTTTATATATTTATAGAAACCTTTGCTATGTTTTTATATTCTGAGCTAATTTACTCTCATAATCTATCTTACTTTTCTTTATAGCTTTGTTCATAGCTTTCTGTTGACATTTAAAGATTTCCTGATCCTCTAGTTTCTCACTAATTTGACTGAATTTTCTTTCGATTTGATACTCTCCTTAGATATCCATGGTTGGTTATCCCTTTTCCTACAGTCTTTCTTTTTCACTGGTACATACTTTTGCTGACCACTGTGAAAAATCACTTTGAAAGTTCTCCACTGTTCAATTGTCCCACCATAAAGTCTTTGCACCCAGTCTACCTTAGCCAACTCCTCCTGCATCCCATTGTAGTCCCTTTGTAGTGCAAGATACTAGTATTGCATTTAACTTCTCCAGCTGCATTTTAAATTCAATCATACTATGATCGCATCTTCCGAGAGGATCACTAACAACGAGATCATTAATTATTTCTGTCGCATTACACGAGACCAGATCTAGGATAGCTTGCTCCTTCATAGGTTCCATTACAGGTGTATAACATTATGAAGGGTATAGATAGAGTGAACAGTGGGAAGCTTTTTCCCCGGTTGGATGCGAAAATCACGAGGGGCCACGGGCTTAAGGTGAGAAGGGCGAGGTATAATTCAGATGTTAGAGGGAGGTTTTTCACAGAGGGTTGTGGGGGCCTGGAATGCACTGCCAAGTAGGGCGGTGGAGACAGGCACGATAAGAGTTGTTTAAGGCTTACTTAGATAGGCACATGAGCAGACTAGAGATGGAGGGGTACAAAAGAATGTTCTAGTTAAGGATCAAGAGCCTTAGGACGATCCTGGGAATCAATAGATTCCTATGGGCCGTCCAACGTATTGTATGGCTCAGCTGTCTCTTACGTTGGAGCTACTGGGGATCTTCTGTGAATGTCTGTATAGGCTGTTGTATGTTTGTTGACGTCTCTTTTTTAACATCCACAGGTGATTCGGTTCACCTTGTTGGCCGACAAGGGGCATACATGCGGTGGGTCGTGCGAGGACTGCTCTTGGATGTTGCTTCGAGTGTTGCCTTGTGCTTCACATCGTTAGTGTATGCTTAAACTGGACCAACTGACGGGCACCACGACAGCTCAGTGACTATCACTGTTTGCTGCGCAGATACAGGGACCCGGGTCAGATCTCCGGCTTGGGTCGGTGTCTGTGGGAGTTTGCACCTTCTCCCCGTGCTTGCGTGGGTTTTCTCTGGGTGCTCCAGTTTCTTCCCGCACCCCAAAAACGTGCTTTTAGGCTGATCGGTGTTAATAAATTGTCCCCAAATTGGATCTCCCTCAATCTGGCGCACATATAATTCTTTAAATTTGCACCCCTTTATTGTGGAGTTCCTGAGATGTAGACAATAGTCGCAGGTAGGAGGAGGATTGGAATGAGGCACTCACAGTGTTAAAATGGGCGGCACGGGCTTGTAGGGCTGAAGGGCCTGTTTCCTGTGCTGTGTTGTACATACTATTCTAGGAAACTATCACAGGTACATTCTATGAACTCCTCCTCAAGGCTGCTTTGACCGATCTGACCTGACCAATCGACATGTAGATTAAAACTCCCCATGATAATTGCAGATGTATCTTTGAATGCATCAGTTCTTTGTTTATTGCTCACCCCAGCATGATGTTATTACGTAGGGTCTATAGACTATAACTTATCAGTGACTTTTTCTCCTTACTCTTTCTGATTTCCACCCAAATGGATTTAACCTTTTTCTCCATAAAGCCTATATCATCTCTCACTTCCGCCCTGATATCATCCTTACGTATCACAGCTACGCCACATTCCTTATCTTCCTGTCTGTTCTTCCAAATAATCTGATATCCCTGGATATTTAACTCCCAATTGTGACCCTTTGCAACCATAAGAACATAAGAAATAGGAGCAGCAGTAGGCCATCTAGCCCTTCGAGCCTGCCCCGCCATTCAATAAGATCATGGCTGATCTGTCGTGGCTCAGTTCCACATTCCTGCCCTCTCCCCATAACTCTTAATCCCCTCGCTTATCAAAAACCCAATAACCCGTGTCTTAAAAATATTTAGCGAGGCAGCCTCCACCACTTCAATGGGCAGAGAATTCCAGAGATTCACCAACCTTTGAGTGAAGAAGTTCCTCCTCAACTCTGTTCTAAACCACCCCCCCTTTATCTTGAGGCTGTGCCCCCTAGTCCTACTGTCCTTTCTGAGCAGGAAGAGCCTCTCCACCTCTATCCTATCCATCCCATTCATCATCTTATACGTCTCAATGAGATCTCCCCTCATTCTTCTAAACTCTAACGAGTACAAGCCTAGTTTATTCAGCCTCTCCTCATAGCTCAACCCCCTCAACTCTGGAAACAGCCTAGTAAACCTCCTCTGCACTCCCTCCAAGGCCAAAATATCCCAAAAGTGCTGAATTGATGGGAGAACTGTTCTAAATCCCAACTGTTCTCACCTTCAGCTTCTCACCTGAATCTCCACATTCTGTGTACTGAAGAGGTCCCAGTCGGAATCTCATTGAAAACCCAGGGGGATGGAGCCTGCTCGCGCCGGAGTCTGACAGTTCTGGAGCTCTGTGCATGCGCAGTGGCCCCAAACTGTCAACCTCCCGTTTCCTGACCAGCCCAATCACTGGCCTCCTTTTAACTTTTCTCATAACTTTCCACGTATTAACCTGCTGCTTTGCTTCCCATAGTTTTACCCATCCCTTCCCCCCAACTTGCTAGGGAAATCCTTGTGACCACCCTATTTATCCTTTCTTCAGCTGATGAAGGGGCAACACTCCTAAAGCTCATGCCATCAAATAAACCTGTTGGACTTTAACCTGGTGTTGTGAGACTACTCACTGCGCTTACCCCAGTCCAATGTCGGCAACTCCGAATATTTGCTGCAGATGTGGTTACAATGGGATTTGCCAGCTCCCACATCATACAGCCAGAGCAAATCACTCACTCTCTCTACAGCGCTGCTCTCTACCCTCTGACTGCCCTGAGCTGGGAATCGAACCCAGGTCCCTGGAGCTGTGAAGCAGCAGTGCTAACCACTGTGCTACCGTGCTGCCCCATCTCATCCTGTAATCGAAGACTATCCTCCTTACTATTGACCACCCTATCAACTTTCGTATCATCTGTGAACTTACTGATCAACCCTCCTACATTCAACTTTAAATCATTTGTATAAACCGCAAACAGCCAACAAAGGGTCACAACACTGATTCCTATGGGACTCTACTGGATTCATGGCCTTTTACCATCGCTATCAGTCACCCATGTGGGACTTTATTAAAAGCCTTGCTGAAGTCCAAGAAGACTATGTCAAATGCATTATCCTCATCTACACAACTAGTTAGCTCTGAAAAATTCAACCAAGATATAACCTCCCCTTAACAAAACCAGGCCGAATGTTCCCAATTAATTCCTGCCTCTCCAAATGCAAATAAACTCTATTTCTCAGAATTGTTTCTAATAATTTGCCCACCACTGAGGTTAGACTGACCCGCCTGTATTTCCAAGTTTATCCCTCCTCTCTTCTTAAATATTGGTAACACATTGGCTGTCCTCCAGTCCTCTGGCACTTCACCTGAGGCCAGACAGAAATAGAAAATTATTGCCAGCACCCCTATTATTTTCTCCTATACCTCACTCAACAACCTGGGATACATTTCATCTGGCCCTGGAGATTTACCTACATTTAAGCCTGCCAGACCACTCAGAACCTCCTCTCTATGTATATTCTTTAATTGCATAACAGTCCTTCTTCCTGATTTCTAAACCCAATCGTCTCTTCACTAGTGAACACCAACACAAAACACTGACCCCGTACGTTGCCTATTTCCTGCTTGAATATGTCCTGAAGTTCTGTCACAGATTTACCAAAAAGTATCTGCTCCCAGTCCATACTGCAGAACCATATCTGATCTTACAGAGTACAGAGTACTTGCAAGTACAGAGGAGATGTTAGGGGTAAGTTTTTCATGCAGAGGGTTGTGAGTGAATGGAATCGGCTGCCGACGGTGGTGGTGGAGGCGAACTCACTGGGGTCTTTTAAAAGACTTCTGGATGAGTATATGGGATTTAATGGGATTGGGGGTTATAGATAAGTCTATGGCTTAGTAGGTATAGATGTGATCGGCGCAACTTGTGGGCCGAAGGGCCTGCTTGTGCTGTAGTGTTCTATGTTCTTATTAAAATCAGTCTTCCACCAGTTTAGAACTTTGATTTCTGGCCTACCTTTGTCTGTTCAAGTCCCCAACTAATCCATAGCTTGCTGTAATCTCTGACGGTCCGCACCACTATGCGCCATTCCACTAACCTTTATGTCGCCTGCTAACTTACTAATCAAATCAGTTACATTTTCCTCCAAATCGTTTATATACAAACAGCAGGAAATTGGAGGCTTAAATTGGAAAGAGGTTTTCTCAGGGAAACGTACGGAAGAAATGTGGCAAATTTTCAGGGAGTAATTGTCTGGACTTCTACATAGCAACGTTCCAATGAGACAGAGAAGTTATGGTAGGTTACAGGAACTGTGGTGTACAAAAGCTGTAATAAATCTAGTCAAGAAGAAAAGAAAAGCTTACAAAAGGTTCAGAGAGCTAGGTAATGTTAGAGATCTAGAAGAGTATACAGCAGGATCTTAAGAAGGAAATTAGGAGAGCCAGAAGGGGTCATGAGAAGGCTTTGGCAGGCAGGATTAAGGAAAACCCCAAGGCATTCTGTAAGTATGTGAAGAGCAAGAGGATAAGGCGTGAAAGAATAGGACCTATCAAGTGTGACGGTGGGATAGTTTGTATGGAACTGGAAGAAATAGCAGAGGTACTTAATGAATACTTTACTTCAGTATACACTATGGAAAAGGATCTCGGTGGTTGTAGTGCAGGCTTGCAGCAGACTGAAAAGCTTGAGCATGTAAATATTAAGAAAGAGGATATGTTGGAGTTTTTGAAAAGCATCAAGTTAGATAAGTCACCGGGACAGGATGGGATGTACCCCAGGCTACTGTGGGAGGAGATTGCTGAGCCTCTGGTGATGATCTTTTCATCATCAATGGAGACAGGAGAGGTTCCAGAGGAGTGGAGGATTGCGGATGTTGTTCCTTTATTCAAGAAAGGGAGTAGAGATAGCCCTGGAAATTATAGACCAGTGAGTCTAACCTCAGTGGTTGGTAGGTTGATGGAGAAGATCCTCAGATTTATGAGCATTTGGAGAGGTATGTTGTGATTAAGAATAGTCAGCATGGCTTTGTCAAAGGCATGCCTTACAAGCCTGATTGAATTTTTTGAAGATGTGACTAAACACATTGATGAAGGAAGAGCAGTAGATGTAGTAAATATGGACTTCAGCAAGGCATTTGATAAGGTGCCCCATGCAAGGCTTATTGAGAAAGTGAGGGGGCATGAGATCCAAGGGGACATTGCTTTGTGGATCCAGAACTGGCTTGCCCACAGAAGGCAAAGAGTGGTTCTAGATGGGTCATATTCTGCATGGAGGTCGGTCACCAGTGGAGTGTCCCAGGAATCTGTTCTGGGACCCTTACTCTTTGTGATTTTTATAAATAACCTGGATGAGGAAGTGGAGGGGTGGGTTGGTAAGTTTGCTGATGACACAAAGGTTGGAGGTGTTGTGGGTAGTGTGGAGGGATGTCAGAAGGTGCAGCGAGACATTAATAGGATGCAACACTGGGCGGAGAAGTGGCAGATGGAGTTCAACCCAGATAAGTGTGAAGTGGTTCATTTTGGCAGGTCAAATAGGATGGCAGAATATAATATTAATGGTAGGACTCTTGGTAGTGTGGAAGATCAGAAGGATCTTGGGGTCTGAATTCATAGGATGCTCAAAGCAGCTGCGCAGGTTGAAGCCGTGGTTAAGATGGCATATGGTGTACTGGCCTTCATCAATCGAGGAATTGAGTTTAGGAGTCGAGAGATAATATTGCAGCTATATAGGACCCTGGTCAGACCCCACTTGGAGTACTGTGCTCAGTTCTGGTCACCTCATTATAGGAAGGATGTGGAAGCTATAGAAAGGGTGCAGAGGAGATTTACAAGGATGTTGCCTGGATTGGGGAGCATGCCTTATGAGGATAGGTTGAGGGAGCTCGGCCTTTTCTCCTTGGAGAGACGAAGGATGAGGGGTGACCTGATAGAGGTGTATAAGATGTTGAGAGGTATTGATCGAGTGGATAGTCAGAAGCTTTTTCCCAGGACTTAAATGGTTGCCACAAGAGGACACAGGTTTAAGCTGCTGGGGAGTAGGTACAGAGGAGATGTCAGGGGTAAGTTTTTCACTCAGAGTGGTGGGTGCGTGGAATGGCCTGCCTGCAACAGTGGTGGAGGTGGATTCGATAGGGTCTTTTAAGAGACTTTTAGATAAGTACATGGAACTTAGTAAGATAGAGAGTTATAGGTAAGCCTAGTAATCTCTAAAGTAGGGACACATTTGGCACAACTTTGTGGCCTGTATTGTGATGTAGTTTTTCTATGTTTCTATGTTCTAATATTGTTGTAATTTACCTGAGGATTACACTTATCTTTACCCATTAGTACCTTAAAGCTGACTAAATTGTGGTCACTGTTCCTGAACTGCTCCCTTACTGAAATATTGACCATCTGGCCAGTCTCATTCCCCAATACCAGGTCCAGTATGGCCCCTTCCCTAGCTGGACTATCTACATACTGTTTCAAGAAGCCCTCCTGGATGCTCCTTACAAACTCTGCCCCATCCACACCCCTAGCACTGAGTGAGTCCCAGTCAATACTGGGGAAGTTAAAATCTCCCACCACAACAACCCTATTACTTATACACCTTGCCAAATCTGCTACCATATCCGTTAATCTATCTCCTGCTGGCTGTTGGGAGGCTTAGTGTAAACCCCCAACACGGTGACTACACCCTTCCTATTCCTGAGCTCTGCCCATACTGCCTCGCCATATGAGCCCTCTGAGGTGTCCTCCCGCAGTACAGCTGTGATATTCTCCTTAACCCCCATCCCCATCTCCCCCATCCATTTTACATCTCCTTCTATCCTGCCTGAAACAACCGTATTCTAGAACATTAAGATGCCAATCCTGTTCTTCTCTTGACCAAATTCTCTGTAATGGCAACAATATCATAGTTCTGAGTTCTAATCCAAGCTCTAAGTTCATCTGCCTTATTTGTTACACTTCTAGCATTGAAGCAAATGTACTTCAGTCCACCAGACCTTCTTTGATTAGCAATCGCACCCTGCTGCTCTTCCTGAGTCTAACTGGCCTTACAACAGCTCAGTGACCATCACTGTTTGCTGTGGATTTGGGCCAGTGTCTGTGGGAGTTTGCGCATTCTCCCCATGTTTGCGTGGGTTTTCTCCAGGTGCTCCGGTTTCTCCCACACCCCAAAGATGTGCTCTTAGGCTGACTGGTGTAACAAATTGTCCCTAAATTAGTCTTCCCTCAATGTGGTTTCCAAGTGGAGTGCCATAGGCGTAGACAAGGGTCATGGGTGGACGAGGGAACTCATAACGTTAAAATGGCGGCGCGGGCTCATTGGGCCGAAGGGCCTGTTTCTCGTGCTGTGTTGTTCTTTGATCTCTCTAGTTCCCCTTCAGTTAACTTACCTTTGCTTTGGTTCCCACCCCCTGACAAACCAACTGAAATCCTCCCCTGTGACATTAGCAAACCTCCCGGCCAGAATATTTAAGGAGGGTATTAAGTTGAAAGTGGTAATGCATAAAATGACAAAGGTTAACGGTAGGCCAGAAGGTGGGGAAGATTCAGAACTTTTTTTATTCATTCATGGGACATGGGCCAGCATTTATTGCCCTTCCCTAGTTGTCCTTGCAGTGCAGTTGAGAGTCAAGCACATTGTTGTGGTTCTGGAGTCACATGTAGGCCAGACCAGGTAAGGATGGCAGATTCCCTTCCCTAACAGACATCAGTGAACCAGATGGATTTTTCCAACAATTGACAATGATTTCATGGTCATCAGTTGATTCTTAATTCCAGATATTTTTTACTGAATTCAAATTACACCACCTGCCGCAGTGGGATTCGAACCCAGGTCCCCAGAACATTAGCATTTCTGGATTAGTGATCTAGCGATAATATCACTAAGCCATCACTTCCCGTGATGGGTTTTTGATAAGAGAGGGGATTAAGGGTTATGGGGAGAGGGTGGGAATGTGGAACGGAGCCACGACAGATCAGCCATGATCTTATTGAATGGCGGGGCAGGCTCGAAGGGCTAGATGGCCTACTCCTGCTCCTATTTCTTATGTTCTTATGTTCTTAAATGCTGCAGAGTTAGCATGGTTTCATGAAGGGGAAATCACGTCTGTCAAATGTAATAGAGTTCATTAAGGAGATATGAGCCAGAGTAGACAGAGGGAAGCCAGTCAATGTTGTACATTTGGATTTTCAGAATACATCTGATAAAGTGTCACAGAAAAGGTTACTACACAAGATAGGAGCTCATTGTCCTGGAAGTCATATTCTGGCACGGATAGAGGATTGGCTAACTAACAAAAATCAGTGAGTCGCAATAAGCGGTCTTTCTCAAGTTGGTGGGCAGCAGCCAGTGGAGTGTCACAGGGATCAGTGCTAAGATCGCAGTTGTTCACAATATATATTACTGATTTGGAGGAAAGAACAGAGTTCCAAATTTGCAGATCAGACAAAGGTGTGAGGGAAGGTAGATTGTTAGGAGGCCACACGGTGAAGCCTTCCATTGTTTGCTGGAGCAGAGAGAGAGCTAAGATTTTACCTGTTAAAAACCTGTTTAAAATAAGTTTAAAGCACTTTACTCTTTGTAGAACTGTTTAAAGCATTTATTTATTGTATTGACTGCTTTAAGAATTCTGAGGGAGTGGTTAAAAGGCATTTGTGGACCAGCCTGCTTTAAATCAGCGCCAGGTTTAAAAGGAGGCCTGGTGTAGACAGCGGGCAGCGTCTGAGCGGGCAGCGGAGTGAGTGGGAAGCAGAGTGAGCTAATAGGGCTTAATATCAAAAAGGGCTTGAGGGAAAAAAGGCCAGGTGAGTTTGTTTGAAAAAACAAGGAAAAAAAATGTTTTCAAAACTACTACAGCAAGAAACAAGGAAAAAAATTTTTCCCCATAAAAAATTACAGTGAATAATGGAGGGGCATGTGATGTGTGGTTTCTGTATGATGTGGGAACTGGTGGACCCCAGGGTCCTTCCCAGTGACCATGTCTGCAGTAAGTGCAGGTTGCTGGAAGAGCTCCAGCTCAAGGTGGATGAGCTGGCCTCTGAGCTACAGACACTGAGGCTCATCAAGGGGAGAGAGGGTACCATTGTCAATGGGGTGCAAGTGACATCCACCCCCCCTAGACTGGCTAAATCTAAGGGTCAGGGACAAAAGGGGGCTGCTGGGAGGAGGAAGGGGGGTGAGGAGCGGAGGCCTCAGCCTCAATCTGCATAACAGGTTTGAGGTTCTTGCTTCCAGTCTGGAAGAGGACGAGGCAGGTGAGGTTGGTGAGCAAACTGCACACGGTACAGTGATGCAGCAGGACATAGGCAAAGCGAAGGGGAAAAGGAACGTAGCAGTGATTGGGGATAGTGGGGTGAAGGGTATTGACACTGTCCTTTGTCACAATGACAAAGTGCACAGAAGGGTGTGTTGTCTGCCTGGTGCTCGGGTACAGGATGTCGCAGCTGGGCTGCAGAGGAATCTGGAGTGGGAGGGTGAGAACCCGGTCGTTGTAGTACATGTGGGTGCCGGCGACGTAGGCAAAGTGCGGACTGAGGATCTGGGGAGGGAGTATGAGAAGCTGGGAATGGAATTAAAAAGTAGAACCGACAAGGTGGTCGTCTCTGGGCTACTGCCTGAACCGAGTGCAGACGGGCGTAGGGTTGACAGGATAAAGGAAGTGAATGGGTGGCTCAGGGATTGGTGTGGGAGGAATGGGTTTGAATTTATGGGGCATTGGCACCAGTATTGGGGTAGGTGGGACTTGTTCGGGTGGGATGGGGTTGGTCTGAACCGTGCTGGGACCAGAGTGCTGGCGAATCGAGTAAAGAGGACTGTAGACAGGGCTTTAAACTAATTGGGGGGGGGGGGGGGGAGGGTGCGAGGGTAGGTGACGTTACGAGGTCTAAAGTTAAGGATAGGGTACAGGTAAGGGAAGAGGCCGAGGATGTCCCAATTGGTGGTGTTACGGCAAATAGGGTCCAGGTGAAGGCTGGGATGAAAGCGCTTTATCTGAATGCACGAAGCATTCGGAATAAAGTGGATGAGCTGGTGGCGCAGATCGACACAAATGGATACCATCCGGTGGCCATTACAGAGACGTGGCTGCAAGGTGACAGGGACTGGGAGATGAATGTACAGGGCTATCAAGTGTTTAGGAAGGATAGGCAGGAGGAAAGAGGGGGTGGCGTAGCTCTGCTGATTAAGGATAGTATCAAGGTGGTAGCAAGGGGTGATATTGGAGCCAAGGAGCAGAACGTGGAATCGTTGTGGGTGGAGATTAGGAACAGCAAAGAGAGGAAGACGCTGGTGGGTGTCGTCTATAGGCCCCCGAATAATGATCTGGAGGTGGGGCGGGCTGTTAACGCGCAAGTAAGTGCGGCGTGCAGGAATGGGACGGCAGTAGTTATGGGGGATTTCAGTCTGCATATTGATTGGTCGACCCATGTTGGACGAGGTGTGCTCGAGGAGGAGTTCTTGGAATGCTGCCGGGATAATTTCCTTGAACAGTGTGTGTTGGAGCTGACGAGGGAGCGAGCTATCTTGGATCTGGTGCTATGTAATGAGGCGGGTGGAATTAGGGACCTTGCGGTGAAGGATCCTCTTGGAGAGAGTGATCATTGTATGGTGGAGTTTCTGTTGCAGATGGAGGAGGAGAAAGTGGGTTCCCGGGCACGCGTCCTTTGTTTTAATAGAGGGGAGTATGGTAGGATGAGAGAAGAATTGGCGAATGTGGACTGGGGGAGCGCGTTGGAAGGTAGGTCTGCTGAGGAGCAGTGGAGGATCTTTAAGGAGATCTTTCTTGGTGCTCAGCAGAAATTTATTCCGATGGTCAAAAAGGACAGTAGGAGGAGAGGTAATAAGCCGTGGATAACGAAGGAGGTGAAGGAAAGTGTTAAATTAAAAGCGGAGGAATTTAGAGTAGCTAAGAGCAGTGGGCGAGAAGAGGATTGGGAAAGGTTTAAATGTCAACAAAGATTGACAAAGAAGTTGATAAAGGAGGGTAGGAGAAGCTATGAAGCTGGGCTAGCACTTAATATAAAAAAGGATAGCAAGAGTTTTTATAAATATATAAAAAGGAAGAGGCTGGCTAGGGTGAACGTTGGTCCTTTAGAGGAGGAGAAAGGGGACCTAGTGGTAGGGGATGGGGAAATGGCTAAGGTCTTGAATAACTTTTTTGTTTCTGTCTTCACGGAGGAGGACGTGAATAATTTGCCGGGTGTTAGCGATGGAAAGGTGGTAGGACTGGAGGGTCTTAATGACATTACTGTTACTAGAGAGGTGGTGCTCGACAGACTGGAGGGGCTGATTGTGGACAAGTCGCCAGGACTGGATGGAATGCATCCGAGGGTTCTGAAAGAAATGGCGGAGGTTATAGTGGATGCCTTGGTGGTTATTTTCCAGACGTCGCTGGATTCCGGGGAAGTGCCGGAAGATTGGAAAACGGCTAATGTTATGCCGTTGTTTAAGAAGGGTGCCAGGCAAAAGGCGGGGAATTATAGGCCGGTTAGTTTAACGTCTGTGGTAGGTAAAATGTTAGAATCCGTCATTAAGGAGGAAATTGCAAGGCATCTTGAAGGGAATTGCTTGATAGGGCAGACGCAACACGGTTTCATTAAAGGGAAGTCATGTCTGACAAATTTACTGGAGTTCTATGAGGATGTGTCTAGGGCAGTGGATAGAGGAGAGCTGGTGGATGTGGTCTTTCTGGATTTTCAGAAGGCGTTTGACAAGGTACCTCACAAGAGGTTATTGCAGAAGGTCAGGGGACATGGAGTTGGGGGTAGGGTGTTAGCGTGGATAGAGGATTGGTTGTCAAATAGGAGGCAGAGAGTGGGGGTCAATGGGTGCTATTCGGATTGGCGGTTGGTGACTAGTGGGGTGCCCCAGGGGTCGGTGCTGGGGCCTCAGCTATTTACCATTTATATAGATGATCTGGAGGAGGGAACCGAGTGTAGGGTGTCGAAATTTGCTGATGACACCAAGATTGGGGGAACGGCAAATTGTGCGGAGGGTGTGGAGAGTCTGCAGAAGGATCTAGATAGGCTGGGCGAATGGGCCAGGAAATGGCAAATGGAATTTAATGTTGGCAAGTGTGAGGTGGTCCACTTTGGTAGGAAGAATGGTAGGAAGGACTATTACTTACGTAGCGAAAAACTGCAGCAGGCGACGGTGCAGAGGGACCTCGGGGTCCTTGTGCATGAGTCGTAAAAACCCAGCTTGCAGGTACAGCAGGTGGTCAGGAAGGCGAATGGGATGCTGGCCTTCATAGCGAGGGGGATTGAATATAAAAGTAGGGAGGTCTTGCTGCAGCTGTATAGGGCATTGGTGAGGCTGCAGCTGGAGTACTGTGTGCAGTTTTGGGCGCAGCACCTGCACAAGGATATTTTGGCCTTAGAGGGAGTGCACAGGAGGTTTACTAGGCTGATACCGGAGTTGAGGGGGTTGAGCTATGAGGAGAGGCTGAATAAACTAGGCTTGTACTCGTCGGAGTTTAGAAGAATGAGGGGAGATCTCATTGAGACGTATAAGATGATGAATGGGATGGATAGGATAGAGGTGGAGAGACTCTTCCCGCTCAAAAAAGACAGTAGGACTAGGGGGCACAGCCTCAAGATAAAGGGGAGGCGGTTTAGAACGGAGTTGAGGAGGAACTTCTTCACTCAAAGGGTGGTGAATCTCTGGAATTCTCTGCCCGTTGAGGTGGTGGAGGCTGCCTCACTAAATATTTTTAAGAAGCGGGTTGATGGGTTCTTGATAAGAGAGGGGATTAAGGGTTATGGGGAGAGGGCGGGGAAGTGGAACTGAGCCACGACAGATCAGCCATGATCTTATTGAATGGCGGGGCAGGCTCGAAGGGCTAGATGGCCTACTCCTGCTCCTATTTCTTATGTTCTTATGTTCTTATATAAATACTTTACAAAGAGATAGTAACAAAAAAAAATTACAGCACAGGAACAGGCCCTTCAGCCCTCCAAGCCTGTACTGACCACGCTGTCCAACTGAACTAAAACCTCCTACCCTTCCGGGGACCAAATTCCTCTATTCCCATCCTGTTCATGTACTTGTCAAGAGGCCCCTTAAAAGTCACTATTGTATCTGTTTCCACTACCTCCCCTGGCAGCGAGTTCCAGGCACCCACCACCCTCTGTATAAAAAAAACTTGCCCTATGCATATTAACAGGTTAAGTTAGTGGATAGATAATGGCAAATGGGGTTCAATATGGGAAAATGTGTAACTGCTCATTTTAAAAGAAAGAATGAAAATGTGGATTATTTAAATGGAGAGAGACTGCAGAAAGCTGTAGCAAAAGGGCTTGGGAATCATTCATGAAACCCAGAAAGCTAGCACACAGGTGCAGGAGGTAACAATGGAATGCTGGTTTTTATTTCAAGGGAGCTAGAATATAAAAATAAAGAGGTGTTGCTGCAACTGTACAAGTTATTAGTGAGGCCACACTTAGTACTGTTTTGGTCCCTTATTTAGCAGCTGTGGGCTCTTGCAGGCTGCAAAGAGACATTGATAGGATGCAGAGCTAAGCCAAAAAGTGGCAGATGGAGTTTAGCCCTGTTAAGTGCAAGGTGATTAATTCTGGTAGGACAAACTTGAATGCAGATTACAGTGTCAACGGCAGGGTTCTGAGGAAGGTGGACGAACAGAGAGATCTTGGGGTTCATATCCACAGATCTCTGAAGGTTGCCACTCAAGTGGGCAGAGCCATGAAGAAGACTTTCAGCGCGTTAGCATTTATTAACAAAGGGTTTGCGTTTAAGAGCCATGGGGTTATGCTGCAACTATACTGGATGTTGGTGAGACCACATTTGGAATACTGGGAATCTTGAAGGGCCAAGGGACCCAGGCGGATGTAATTATACATGTAGGAGAGAAGGACATAGGAAGGAAGAGTAGGGGGGAAATACGTACGCAGTTCAGAGAGTTGGGAGCCAGGCTGAAGTGTAGGGCCTCCAGGGTGGCGATCTCTGGGCTGCTGCCAGTGCCCAGCAATAGCAGGGATAAGAATAATGAAATCCTGCAGCTGAATGCATGGCTAAGGGATTGGTGCAGGACAGAGGGTTTTAGTTTTGTTGACCATTGGGAAGTCTTTGCAAAGGAAGGGCACTTGTATAAGAGGGATAGGGAACACTTAAATGGGAAGGGGACACATATTTTAGCTGGGAGGTTGGCTGGAGTGTTTAGGCAGGGTTTAAACTAGTATGGAGGGGGGGTGGGGAGGAGAGAGACAGCTCACTCACTGGGAGTGAGTTGGAGGTCAGGGTAAGTCTAGTTGATAGGAAAATCCCCCAGGAGAAGGAGGATCCGAATGGGCCTGAGGGTCTTAGGTGCATCTGTTTTAATGCGAGGAGTGTGACGGGAAAGTTGGATGAACTTAGGGCCTTGTTATTCGCGAGGAATTTAGATGTGGTGGCAGTGACAGAGACGTGGTTAAAGGAGGGGCAGGACTGGCAGCTAAATGTTCCTGGGTATAAGTGTTTTAGGTGTGATAGGGGAGGGTTGAAAAGAGGAGGGGGAGTGGCACTCTTAGTTAGCGAGCGGATCACAGCGGTGCAAGGGAGGATAACATGGAGGGGTTGGAAATTGAGTCTCTGTGGGTGGAGTTGAGGAATAGGAAGGGGGCCATTACTATGCTAGGAGTGTACTATAGGCCGCCCGATAGCCCATGGGCAGTGGAAGAGGGTATATGTAGGGACATTTTGGAAAAGTGTAGGAAGAATAGGTTTGTTGTAGTGGGAGATTTTAATCTCCCTGGGGTGGATTGAAAGGTGCCTAGAGCTGGGGGGGTCTGATGGGGAGGAATTCGTAAGATGTGTATTGGAAGGATCCTTGCAACAGTATGTAGATAGCCCAACTAGAGAGGGGGCGATACTGGATTTAATTCTGGGAAATGAGCCGGGTCAGGTGGTTGAGGTTGCGGTTGGCGAACATGTGGCTCATAGTGACCACAACTCCTTCTACTTTAGGATACGAATGGAAAAAGATGAGAGCTGTCCTAAGGGAAGGGTGCTAAATTGGGGGAAGGCTAGATACAGCTGGATTAGGCAGGAGCTTAGGGATACAGACTGGGATAGGCTGTTGGAAGGCAAGACCACGTTAGGCACGTGGGAGTCTTTCAAGAGAAAACTGCAAAGGGTGCAGGAAAGGCATGTGCCGGTTAGGAGAAAGGATGGGAAAGGTAGTATTAGGGAACCGTGGATTACTAGAGATATAGAAGACCTGGTTAGGAAGAAACGAGAGGTGTAAGTTGGGTCTAAGCAGCTGGGAACGGAGAGAGCGTTGGAGGAATACAGAGAGAGTAGGAGGGATCTCAAACGGGGAGTTAGGAGAGCAAAGAGGGGGCATGAGATGGCTTTGGCAAGTAGGGTTAAGGAGAATCCAAAGGCGTTTTACTTTAGGGGTAAAATCGGTCCTCTCAGGGACAGACGTGGGGAATTGTGCAGAGGGAATGGGGGAGATCCTGAATGAAGACTTTGTGTCGGTACTCACGAAGGAGAGGGGCTTGATGTCTAGCACGGTCATTGAGGGAGCGGTAGACCAATTGAAAGATCTATCGATTACGAGGGAAGAAGTGTTAGGGCTTTTAGATGGCATTAAAACCGATAAATCTCTGGGGCCCGATTGCATTTATCCTAGGCTGCTTAGAGAGGCAAGAACATAAGAACATAAGAAATAGGAGCAGGAGTAGGCCAACTAACCCTTCGAGCCTGCCCCGCCATTCAATAAGATCATGGCTGATCTGTCGTGGCTCAGTTCCACATTCCTGCCCTCTCCCCATAACCCTTAATCCCCTCTCTCATCAAAAACCCATCAACCCGCGTCTTAAAAATATTTAGCGAGGCAGCCTCCACCACTTCAACGGGCAGAGAATTCCAGAGATTCACCACCCTTTGAGTGAAGAAGTTCCTCCTCAACTCTGTTCTAAACCGCCCCCCCTTTATCTTGAGGCTATGCCCCCTAGTCCTACTATCCTTTCTGAGCAGGAAGAGTCTCTCCACCTCTATCCTATCCATCCCATTCATCATCTTATACGTCTCAATGAGATCTCCCCTCATTCTTCTAAACTCTAACGAGTACAAGCCTAATCTATTCAGCCTCTCCTCATAGCTCAACCCTCTCAACTCCGGCATCAGCCTAGTAAACCTCCTCTGCACTCCCTCCAAGGCCAAAATATCCTTGCGTAAGTACGGCGCCCAAAACTGCACACAGTACTCCAGCTGCGGCCTCACCAATGCCCTATACAGCTGCAGCAAGACCTCCCTACTTTTATATTCAATCCCCCTCGTGATGAAGGCCAGCATCCCATTCACCTTCCTGACCACCTGCTGCACCTGCAAGCTGGGTTTTTGCGACTCATGCACAAGGACCCCGAGGTCCCTCTGCACCGTCGCCTGCTGCAGTTTTTCTCGACGTAAATAATAATCCTTCCTACCATTATTCCTACCAAAGTGGACCACCTCGCACTTGCCAACATTAAATTCCATTTGCCATTTCCTGGCCCATTCGCCCAGCCTATCTAGATCCTTCTGTAGACTCTCCCCACCCTCCGCACAATTTGCCTTTCCACCAATTTTGGTGTCATCAGCAAATTTCGACACCCTACACTCGGTTCCCTCTGCCGCGAATCTTTGTCTCTTCTTTGGAAACAGGTGAGGTCCCAGAGGACTGGAGGATAGCGAACATGGTACTGTTGTTTAAAAAGGGTAGGAGGGATAGCCCGGGTAACTATAGGCCGGTGAGCTTAATGTCAGTGGTAGGTAAGTTGATGGAGAGGATTCTTAGGGATAGGATGTATGAGCACTTAGAGCGTTGTGATCTGATTAAGGATACGCAGCATAGCTTTGTAAAGGGGAAGTTTTGCCTTACGAATCTGGTAGAATTCTTTGAGGAGGTGACAAAGGCGGTCGACGAAGGACGAGCCATTGATGTCGTCTATATGGATTTCAGTAAGGCGTCTGACAAAGTCCCTCACGGTAGGTTGGTACAGAAGATTAAAGCTCATGGGATATGTGGTCAGGTATCTAGATGGGTAAAGAACTGGCTTGCAAAGAGGAGTCAGAGAGTAGTAGTGGAGGGGTCTTTTTCTAGCTGGAGGTCTGTCATTAGTGGTGTGCCGCAGGGCTCAGTACTGGGACCTCTTCTCTTTGTAGTGTATATAAATGATCTGGAAGAGGGAGTAGGTGGTGTGATCAGCAAATTTGCTGATGACACCACGATGGCTGGATTGGCGGGCAGTGAGGAGCAGTGTCTGGCAATACAGCAGGATATTGATAGGCTGGTTGATTGGGCAGATACATGGCAAATGGAGTTTAATCCGGATAAATGTGAGGTGATGCATTTTGGCCGGAATAATGTAGGGAGAAGTTATATGGTAAAGGGTAAGCCCGTAAGGAGTATAGAATCGCAGCGAGACCTGGGGGTGCAAGTGCACAAGTCTTTGAAGGTGGCAGTGCAAGTGGAGAGTGTGGTGAAGAAAGCCTATGGTATGTTAGCCTTTATAGGAAGGGGTATAGAATATAAGAGCTGGAGTCTAATGTTGCAGTTGTACAGAACATTGGTTCGGCCGCATTTGGAGTACTGCGTCCAGTTCTGGTCACCTTCTAGGATGTTGCCTGGTATGGAAGGACTGGCGTATGAGGAAAGATTGAAGAAATTGGGGCTCTTTTCCCTTGAAAGACGCTGACTGAGGGGGGATCTAATAGAGGTATATAAGATTATGACACCAAGATTGGGGGAAAGGCAAATTGTGCGGAGGGTGTGGAGAGTCTGCAGAAGGATCTAGATAGGCTGGGCAAATGGGCCAGGAAATGGCAAATGGAATTTAATGTTGGCAAGTGTGAGGTGGTCCACTTTGGTAGGAAGAATGATAGGAAGGACTATTACTTACGTGGCGAAAAACTGCAGCAGGCGACGGTGCAGAGGGACCTCGGGGTCCTTGAGCATGAGTCGCAAAAACCCAGCCTGCAGGTGCAGCAGGTGGTCAGGAAGGCGAATGGGATGCTGGCCTTCATAGCGAGGGGGATTGAATATAAAAGTAGGGAGGTCTTGCTGCAGCTGTATAGGGCATTGGTGAGGCCGCAGCTGGAGTACTGTGTGCAGTTTTGGGCGCCGCACCTGCGCAAGGATATTTTGGCCCTGGAGGGAGTGCAGAGGTGGTTTACTAGGCTGATACCGGAGTTGAGGGGGTTGAGCTATGAGGAGAGGCTGAATAAACTAGGCTTGTACTCGTTAGAGTTTAGAAGAATGAGGGGAGATCTCATTGAGACGTATAAGATGATGAATGGGATGGATAGGATAGAGGTGGAGAGACTCTTCCCGCTCAAAAAAGACAGTAGGACTAGGGGGCACAGCCTCAAGATAAAGGGGGGGCGGTTTAGAACGGAGTTGAGGAGGAACTTCTTCACTCAAAGGGTGGTGAATCTCTGGAATTCTCTGCCCGTTGAAGTGGTGGAGGCTGCCTCGCTAAATATTTTTAAGAAGCGGGTTGATGGGTTCTTGATAAGAGAGGGGATTAAGGCTTATGGGGAGAGGGCGGGAAAGTGGAACTGAGCCACGACAGATCAGCCATGATCTTACTGAATGGCGGGGCAGGCTCGAAGGGCTAGATGGCCTACTCCTGCTCCTATTTCTTATGTTCTTAAGATTATGAAGGGTATAGATAGAGTAAACAGAGGTAAGCTACTTCCTATGATAGAGACACGTAGGACAAGGGGCCATGGACTTAAGGTGAGGGGGGAGAGGTACAACACAGATATTAGAGGAAGGGTAGTGGGGGTATGGAATGCTCTGCCAAGTAGGGTGGTGGAGGCAAACACGCTAGAGTCCTTTAAGAGTAACTTAGGCACATGACTGAGTTGGAGATGGGTGGATATAGGAGATCCTTTTAAATAAGGGTCATTAGCATTGGGGCGTCCCTGGTAACGTAAATAGGTATAGTATGATAATAATGTTTTTTCTCTTTTCATTCACAGGTTTTAAGTTGGTCCACCTCGTGTCCAACGAGGGGCATACACACGATGGGTCGTACTGGGGCTGCTCTTGGTTGTTCGAGATTGGCCTAGTGCTTCATGTCGTTAATGTGTGCCTAAACTGGACAAGATACTGGGCAAGACGACAGCTCAGTGACTATCGCTGATTGCTGTGCAGAGACATGGATTTGGGCCGGTGTCTGTGGGAGTTTGCGCATTCTCCCCGTGCTTGCGTGGGTTTTCTCTGGGTGCTCCGGTTTCCTCCCACACCCCAAAGATGTGCTGTTAGGCTGACTGGCAGGAATAAATTGTCCCTAAATCAGTTTCCCTCAATCTGGATGGCCATAAAACATTAGACAGGGGTCGTGGGTAGAGGGGTGGACTGGTGGTGTTGAGATGGCGGCGCGGGCTCGTTGGGCCGAAGGGCCTGTTTCCCGGGCTGATGTTTGTTCTTTGTTCTTTCGTTCTGGTCACCTCATTATAAGAAGGATGTGGAAGCATTGGAGAGAGTGCAGAGGAGATTTACCAGGATGCTGCCTGGTTTGGAGGGTAGGTCTTATGAGGAAAGGATGAGGGAGCTGGGGCTTTTCTCTTTGGATCGGAGGAGGATGAGAGGTTTATAAGATGACAAGGGGGATTGATAGAGTGGACATGCAGAGTCTATTTCCTCGGGTGGATGTAGCCGTTGCTAGGGGGCATAAGGTTCATGGTGGGAGATATAGGAGGGATGTCCGAGGTAGATTCTTCACTCAGAGTGGGTCAGGTGTGGAATAGACTGCCTGCTGTGATAGTGGAGTCAGACACTTTAGGAACTTTCAAGCAGTTATTGGATAGGCAGATGGAGCACACCAGAATTGCAGGGAGGGGATAGCTTGATCTTGGGATTGGACATAGCTCGGCACAACATTGAGGGCCAAAGGGCCTGTACTGTGCTGTTCTGTTCTATGTTTCTATGTTAAGGGAAGTACAGAGGTGTTCACTAGGAAGTTCCCAGGTGTGGAAGGTCTGCCATATGGGGAAAGACAGGACAGATTTGGTTTGTACTCCTTGGAGTTCAGATGATATGATTGAGAAAAATAAGATTCTTAGGGGTTAGACAGGGTAAACGTTGGGAGGATGTTTTCACTCATCTGAAAGCATAGGACCACAAAGCATAGTCACTCATTTAATATGGATTTCAGGAGGAATTTCTTCCCTCATAGATTGATGAATCTTTGGAATTCTTTACCCCAGGAAGCTGTGGAAGACAAGGTCTTGAACATTCTGAAGGCTGATTGATAGGTTTGTAATTAGTAGGACAATTAAGAGTTACTGAGGAAAGTGGATTTACTGAAGGTGAGTTTGCCACCACGGCGATGGTAAAGTGGGGCGTAAAGCACTTAGCGTGATTGGCTCCAGTTCTCACGACCGGCGCCATTTTATGAGCGCTCGATTTCTGGAGCGATCAGCTTCTCACCGGAAATAGGCAAGAGGCAGGTTAAGATATGCAAAGTTATTTTAATGCTGTTTAACATCTGCTTAGTGAACCCGGCACTCAATCGTCCGAGCTTGTCCCTTTATGACCTCACCGGGAAAGGTTCTCGCTGGCGAGAAATAGACATGAATGGGGAAATAGACATGAACTTGGCCTCACTGGTGGAACCGGAGACCACTGAGGCCCTCTGGTGAGGCCAAGGGCAAGGGGGGAGTGCCCCTTGGGCAGTGCCAGAGTGGCAGTGCCACTGTACCACCTGGACAATGTCCATTAGGCTGTGCAAGGGGGTGGGGCTAAATTCGGGGTGGGGTTAATGGGGGAGGGGTCCACTGCCCTCTGCAGCGATTGGTAGGGGGGAGGACAGTGGGGAGCAATTGGTGGGAAGGGTTGTCCACAATCAGTGGGGGGAGGGCAGCGGGGCTACAGCTGATGGGGCATGGAGGGGGTCTGCGATCAGTCTGGGTGGCTCTGGGGGTTGGGGGGGGGGGGGGGGGTGGTGTCCAGCAGGGGTTATATCTCGAGCCTCAGGCCCCCACAATTGCAGGAGAGGAGCTCTCTCTTTCTGTCAGATCCCTGCTACTGCTCATGCGCATGTGCAGCATCAGAGGCCTGCACACGCACACTACCTCCCCCTGGAGGTTTTTGGGCACAATAAGTCCCATCCACAAGCTTCTGCAGCAAGTATTAGGCTCACTCAGAATTTTGCAGGGAGAGTGCATATGGGGAGGGAGGGGGAAATGGGGAGGGGCGGAAGTGGGTGCTGAAAACACGTCCAAAGACGGATCTAAAATTCTCTCAGTTTCAAGTCCACCCAATATTTAGGAAACAAAAAGGTAAATTCACCCCCAATGAGTGTTACATCAGCCATGATCTTACTAAATGACGGAGGAGGCTCAAAGGGCTGAATGGCCTTTTCCTGCTCCTATTTCTTAGGTTCTTATCAATGTGCTAGTGGACATTTCAAATAGCACTCATTCATCATCAGGTGAGAGTTTGAATTCACCTTCAGCTGATAATGAACATCTCTACTTCCTGAGTTCTACATAACAGGGTTAGGGGCAAGTTTTTCACTCAGAAAGTGAGTGAGTGGAATCGGCTGCCGTCGGGGGTGGTAGAGGCGAACTCACTGGGGTCCTTTAAAAGACTTCTGGATGAGTATATGGGATCTAATGGGATTGGGAGTTACAGATAGTTCTATGGCATAGATGTGGGAAGAATGGTAGGAAGGACTATTACTTACGTGGCGAAAAACTGCAGCAGGCGACGGTGCAGAGGGACCTCGGGGTCCTTGTGCATGAGTCGCAAAAACCCAGCCTGCAGGTGCAGCAGGTGGTCAGGAAGGCGAATGGGATGCTGGCCTTCATAGCGAGGGAGATTGAATATAAAAGTAGGGAGGTCTTGCTGCAGCTGTATAGGGCATTGGTGAGGCCGCAGCTGGAGTACTGTGTGCAGTTTTGGGCGCCGCACCTGCGCAAGGATATTTTGGCCCTGGAGGGAGTGCAGAGGAGGTTTACTAGGCTGATACCGGAGTTGAGGGGGTTGAGCTATGAGGAGAGGCTGAATAAACTAGGCTTGTACTCGTTAGAGTTTAGAAGAATGAGGGGAGATCTCATTGAGACGTATAAGATGATGAATGGGATGGATAGGATAGAGGTGGAGAGACTCTTCCCGCTCAAAAAAGACAGTAGGACTAGGGGGCACAGCCTCAAGATAAAGGGGGGGCGGTTTAGAACGGAGTTGAGGAGGAACTTCTTCACTCAAAGGGTGGTGAATCTCTGGAATTCTCTGCCCGTTAAAGTGGTGGAGGCTGCCTCGCTAAATATTTTTAAGAAGTGGGTTGATGGGTTTTTGATAAGAGAGGGGATTAAGGGTTATGGGGAGAGGGCGGGAAAGTGGAACTGAGCCACGACAGATCAGCCATGATCTTATTGAATGGCGGGGCAGGCTCGAAGGGCCAGATGGCCTACTCCTGCTCCTATTTCTTATGTTCTTATGTTCTTATGTGAACGGCGCAACTTGTGGGCCAAAGGGACTGTTTGTGCTGTAGTGTTCTATGTTTTCATGATTTATTTCAGGCGAGACAGTAACATAGTGGTAATGTCACTGAATTAGTAGATCAGCAGCTCAGGGAACACAGATTCAAATTCCATTATGGTAGCTGGAATTTAAATTTACTTAATTAGTAAATTCATTTAAATTAATAGAAAAGTATGGAATTGAAAGCTGTTTTCAGTTATGGTGACCGTGAAACCCTACCACAGATTGTCGCAAAAATCCATCTGGTTCACTAATGCCTTTTAGGGAAGGAAATCTGCCATTTTTAGTTGGTCTGGCCTGCATGGGAGTCTACATCCTCAGCAATGTGGTTGACTCTTAACTGTCCTCTGAAATGGCCCAGTGAGACATTCAGTTCGAGTGCAATTAGGGATGGGGCAGAAATGTCGGCCTTGCAGTGACACCCACATCCCATGAAAGAATAAAAACAAGTGGCAATGTCACAGTCATTAGTCATTACAAGTTGGCAGGTCAAACGCTTGTGTACATGAGTGAGACACCCATTTTCAAAATTAAACCATGACTAAATATGTAAACAACTAAAAAATTAATAAAACTAGAAATTAAAAAATATACATACCATTACTAGCAAGAAGAAACAAATCTTTTAAAGTGCTTACTTCTGCAAATGATAAAAATAATAATGTTCAGTGTAACATATTTAAAATTAACTGAAATAATGTCATCAAATAGCTATTAAATAATAAATCAACATAAGTTCTTGACTGACACAAATGCACTACATTATTGTCTTATTTTATATAATCAAAAAGTAGTTCCCTTACATAACAAAAATAAAAAAATTGTACAAATTGCCATCAACACTAAACTTTTTACCAAACACTTATGCACTCAAATATATCTCTAATTCAAAACAGTGAGTTCCAGATGAACACCCCAGCTTGGAGACATGCCCATGTGATCCAGTTGCCATGGGGCGAGTACCTCAAACAGAAACCCATTGAAGTGTTGTAAGTTTTAACATTTTGACATCTTTTTCATAGTATTTCACAAACAAAACAGCTGCTGTTTGAAGTGTGCAGGCAAGAAGCAGGGAACCAGGTCGACTTTTATACTACTGACCAAGCATTGTGCTGTTTCATGTATTTGTTCACAGTATGTGGGCACGCCAGCTAGACCAGCATTTATCGCCCATCTCAAATTACTCTTGAAAAAGCAAAAGTGAACTGTTTCTTGAACTATTGAAGTCCATGTGGTGTAGGTGCACCCACTTTGCTGTTAGGAGTAAATTCCAGGATTCTGAACTAGTGACAGTGAAGAAACAACAAAATAGTCACAAGTCAAGATAGTGTGGGGCTTGGAGGGGGACCTAAAGGTTGTGGTGCTTCCAAGCATCTGCTGCCCTTATCCTTCAAAGTGGTAGAGGTCATGGGCTTGGAAGTTGCTGTTGAAGGAACCCTGGTAACTTCTTGCAGTGAGGTACTCACCATAGAATTCCCAGTCTCTGACCTGCTCTTTTAGCTGCAATATTTATATGACTGGTCCAGTTCAGTATCTGGTCAATAGTAACTCCCTGTTGAGAGTTTGGATTTTGTTCAGAAGGGAACAGAACAAACAAAATTCAAAAATTTGAGGAATACCTCCACAAGGTGTACCTTATAAATTATCAATTAGATTCAGTAAACTCAGACAGGAAGTGGAACAATTGTCTCCGGACACAAGGTTTCAAGCTGACAACCAAGGAGAAATGATGCTGCGGGGGCACTGGGTGTGAGGGTGGGATGGTTCCTGTAATGCTACATATCTGCTGGGAAGGCGGCGCACGGTGGAAGGATTTTGAAGGCATTTGTCGTATTAACTAAAAAATTAAGCAAAAAACTTGTCCTTCTGTCAATCGCTCAGAAATTCTCTGTTAAATTGGCAGTTTCTACAGGGATTGCAATTAAATTAATGACAATTAATTGCAACAAGTGCAAAAATAGAACTGTAGACCATCAAATGACTGTTCAATTCCTTTTATAGTTAAAGATAGCTTTAACCATTAAAAACCTTCTTTTTCCCGATTATGCAAACTCTGTCTCACTGAAATAAATAATATCCATTTAACTACATTCCATTTTCTATTTGTAGTGAAGTGTTCATCACACTTCAAAAGATGATTGTTTTGTAAAAGTCCAATAATGTGATGGAGCTGAGGTTATATCACAGAGTATTGATAATCTAGAATCCTTAAATGAAATGTTCATTTCAATTCTCTATATCAGTTGCTCACATGTTACACTGTGACTCCTCCTAGTCTCAGTTTACACACATGTATAAACATTTGAAGTAAACATTTGGTTAAATAATTTAAAAGGTTTGAATGGAGCGTCGATGACTAGAGCATCACGTTTCTACCTCAGTTCTGAAGAAGTTTTATTGGACTTAAAATGTTAACTCTGCTTCTCTCTCCAGACTTGAGTTTTCCAGCAGTTTCTGTTTTTATTTCAGTTTCCAACATCCTCAGTATTCTGCTTTTATTAAAATAGAGCTTGGTTTATCCACGTTTAAAAATGTGAACAGTTTAATCTTCGTAAAGTCACCAACAATGATTGCTGGCACAGAACCAAGAGGGTATAACCTTCTAAAAATGGATTATAGGCATTGATAAATTTTCTATCAAACACTTTCAAAAGTTTCCAAGTATCTTTACAGCTAGACAGAACAGTGGATTTGCACAAGCTGCTGACTGTCTCACTGTCACACAGGGTAGTTTGTCTTTTGACATTAATACTGTATTTCAGAATGCCTTGTCTCACAACTTGATTCAAGTGCATAATAATAATAATAAAAATAGAAGGGAAGGCTGCTAAAGTGGAGTATTTATTTAACAATGCAGATCTGGGATTTTGTTGATACCCAGGGAAAGGATATATCACTTTAGGGCCATCATCAAAAATTTACCATTTGAATGGCTTGTCCAGATGAAGTTCCAAAGTATGTTGACTTCAGTTTATTTGGGCATCTGGCTGGTTTAATAATTCCATGGAAAATTTACCACGTGGATAACAAACACTTTTAAAAAGTAACATAGTTTCAAATGCTGAGGCATAGAAAGTGCCATTTGTTTTCAATGTTTCTCTTAACTTTCCTGGGCTGACGACAATGTGGAACTCTGACTAGAAATAAATTTAACTAAATTGCTTGGAAGACCACAACTCAAAGTAAATCCATTCACAATAATAAAGTTTATTTTTAAAGTTAAAGTTTAAAGTTTATTATTTATTAGTCACAAGGCTTACAGTAACACTGCAAGGAAGTTACTGTGAAATTTCCCTAGTCGCCACACTCTGGTGCCTGTTCAGGTCAATGCACCCTAACCACCATGTCTTTCAGACTGAATGGGGATAGTTATACAACGAGAGTTTTACGGCACTGAAAGAGGTCCTTGGGCCCATGGCTGGCCATCAAGCATTTATCTATTCTGATCCCATTTTTCAGCTTTTGATCGATAGCCTTGTATGTTATGGATAATTTTCCTTCTCTGCCACGAACAAAAACATACAGTATACAGCACATGCATCTTTGATACCACCCTTGCAAGCCTTTTTTTACACACCCTCCAATTGTTCAAGATGTTTCTTAGAACACAGTTTGCAGTTTTTATTGTTATAGTTTGGTCCAATCTGTTATGCCATGGCATGCGTCTATACTATTAAAAAAACTTGAAGCACACTTCCTATCTTCTCCCGCTTCTTCCCTTACTGGCAACTTCATTTTTAACATCCCCCCCGCCATCCTCTCATCTTTTTAACCCCTCCCTGTTTCCCTTGCTTTTACACAGTAAAAAGTCTCACAACACCAGGTTAAAGTCCATTTAACCTGGTGTTGTGAGACTTCTTACTGTGTTTACCCCAGTCCAACGCTGGCATCTCCACATCATCCCCTGCTTTTCCCTTGGGTTTTGCGCCCTTTTAGAGTTTTCACTTTTTGTGCAGGTGCATGGAACCTATGTCTTCAGCTCTAAGTCCCGTTGGTCATGTGTATGGTCCTGACAAACATAAAAAATTTAAACCATGTGCATGTGGCTTTTTCCCAGCCCACACGAGCAGCAGACCCAAAATTTATCAGGTCTTGGAGATGCCAACCACACAGCTGAAGACAAAAGTTAGTTTTAGTTTAATTACATGAATTTTGAATCAAATAACTTTTCCCAGCGCACAGGGGGTTGGGGGGGGGGGGGGCTTCATGGGAACTACTGGTGGAGTTTAACCAAGGTTCAATATAGGTTTAGCACTATTTTCAGTTCTATTCCTCTAGAAATAGACTTTTTTATGGCTTTGCTAACCTTTGGCACAACTTTAAGTGTCTGATGTATTTGTACTCTGAGATCCCTTTGTTGCTTTACTCCATCGAAACTTGCACCTTCCGATAAGAGAAATCCCTATTCTTCCTAACAACATTCATTACTTCTACCTGTGCTGAACTTCATTTGCTTTTTATTTGTCCGTTTTGCCAGTTCATTAATATCCTCCTGCAATTTGTTACAGTCCTCCTAATTATTGACTATCTTGCCTCCAAACCTGCTCCCTGCAATTTGGTATTATTTGTAAACAGAGGAATGGTATTTTTGATTCCAAAGTCCAAATCATTAATGCAATTTATTATATTAAATCTTAACTGTACATTTGTTGACATTTCTGCTATGTTTTACAATATGTATCTCATATTGCACAATGCTCCTAATCTCATCCAATAATATGTACTTGACAAATCATGGTAAGAAGTCTCACAACACCAGGTTTAAGTCCAACAGGTTTATCTGGAATCACGAGCTTTCGGAGCGCAGTTCCTTCCTCAGGCGATGAGTATTATAATTGCTACAGTTATAAAAGCATTACACTTCAGAAAATTCATTTAGTTTGTTCATAATGTGATTAAACATGTTTTAATATGCAATTTTGATGAATTTGCTATTAGCTGCCTTAAACTGGTGTTAAAGAACAAAGAACAAAGAACAAAGAACAACCCAGCACGGGAAACAGGCCCTTCGGCCCAACGAGCCCGCGCCGCCGCATCGCCCTACACCTATTCCACCCTGCATGTCTACGAATGGGACCCTACTCAGTCAGATTCAGGGAAGAAATAGTGTCAATTTGGTGGAAACCAATTAGCCTAAGAGCACATCTTTGGGGTGTGGGAGGAAACCGGAGCGCCCGGAGGAAACCCACGCAACCACAGGGAGAATGCGCAAACTCCCACAGACACAGGCCCAAATCCATGTATCTGCACAGCTAGCAGTGCTAGTCACTGAGCTGTTGCGGTGCCCGTCTATCGGTCCAGGATCAAGCACACACACCGACATGAAGTACTAGGCCACTCCTGGACTTCCAAGAGCAGCCCACGCACAACCTGCCGTGTGCATGCCCCTCGCTTGACACGAGGTGGACCTCCACCTGTGGAATAAAGACAAAACATATTAGTTATACAGCCTGCCCTTCCGGTGTCTCCCGAGGTTTACCCTATTTAATAGCCCCTACCATATCCCTCCATTCCCATTTCACTCATATGCCTATCTAACTGCATCTTAAACGAGTCCAACGTGCCTGCCTCCACCATCCTACTCGGTAGCGCATTCCAGACCCCCACAACTCTCTGTGTAAAGAACCTTCCTCTTACCTCCAAATTATACCTCCCCCCCCTCACCCTTAATTGATGACCTCTTGTGTTCGTACCCAGTCTAGGGAGCAGTCTCTCACTATTAACTCTATCTATTCCCTTCAGTATCTTATATACCTCTATCATGTCCCCTCTCAATCTCCTTCTTTCCAAGGAGAATAGCCCCAGTCTCTTCAGTCTCTCCTCGTAACCCAGTCCCCCCATGCCAGGCAACATCCTGGTAAACCTCCTCTGCACCCTTTCCAGAGACTCCACGTCCTTCCGGTAATAAGGTGACCAGAACTGGACGCAGTACTCCAAATGCGGTCTAACCAACGTTCTGTATAACTGAAGCATTAGACGGCAGCTTTTATACTCTAAGCCCCTTCCTATAAAGGCTAACATCCCATAAGCCTTCCTAACAACGTTCTCCACTTGTGACACAACCTTCATGGATTTGTGGACCTGCACTCCCAGGTCTCTCTGTACATCTATACTCCTAATCGGCCTACCTTTTATCACATAACTCCTCTCTGCATTATTCCTTCCAAAATGCATCACCTCGCATTTGTCAGGATTAAATGCCATCTGCCACCTATCTGCCCACTGCACCAACCTATCTATATCCTGTTGTATCACCTGACAATCCAGCTCTGTACCCGCCAACCCTGCCATCTTGGTGTCATCAGCAAACTTGCTGATCACACCACCTACTCCCTCTTCTAAGTCATTTATGTAGACTACAAAGAGGAGAGGTCCCAGTACCGAGCCCTGCGGCACACCACTGGTCACTGGCCTCCAGCCCGACAAGGTACCCTCCACAACTACCCTCTGTCTCCTATTTCCCAACCAGTTCTCAATCCACCTAACTACCTGGCCTCGTATCCCATGCGCCTTAACCTTTTCTACCAGCCTACCGTGAGGGACTTTGTCAAACGCCTTACTGAAATCCATGTAGATGACATCAACGGCTCTCCCATCGTCAACCGTTTTTGTCACCTCCTCAAAGAATTCCACCAGATTCGTAAGGCAAGACCTCCCTCTAACAAAGCCATGTTGCGTATCCCTAATCAGATCGCAACGCTCCAAATGCTCATACATCCTACCCCTAAGTATTTTTTCCATTAACTTCCCTACCACCGACGTCAAACTCACTGGCCTATAATTCCCAGGGTTATCCCTACTACCTTTTTTGAACAACGGGACCACATTTGCTACCCTCCAGTCTTCTGGGACCTCACCTGTGTCCAAAGAAGAGACAAAGATGTGCGCCAGAGGCCCAGCAATTTCATCTTTCGCCTCCCTAAGCAGCCTGGGATAAATACCATCAGGCCCCGGAGCTTTATCCGTCCTTACGCTACCTAAAAGCCCTAGCACTTCCTCTCTCGTAATAACTATATCCTGCAACTGAACCTCCGCTCCCTCCAAGAGACCGCACGATTCCGAACCCCTCTCCTTCGTGAATACCGACGCAAAGTATTCATTCAGGAGCTCCCCCATTCCCTCCGACTCAATACACAACTTTCCACTCTTGTCCCTAAGAGGACCAATTTTCCCTCTAACTACTCTCTTGCCTCTAATATAGGAATAAAATGCCTTAGGATTATCCTTAATCCTACCGGCCAAAGCCATCTCATGCCCTCTCTTCGCCCTTCTAATTCCCCTTTTTAGCTCCCTCCTACTCTCTCTATATTCCTCCAGCGCACACTCCGTACCCATTTGTTTTGACCTATCATACGCCTCCCTCTTCTTCCTAACCAAGTCTTCAATATCCCCCGTAATCCACGGCTCTCTAATCCTACCTTTCCCATCCTTTCGCTTAACCGGAACAAACCTCCCCTGCAACCATTTCATTTTGTCCCTAAAAGCCTCCCACTTGCCAACCGTGGACTTGCCAGCTAACAGTCCCTCCCAGTCAGTTTGCTGCAGCTCCCTCCTAATCCTGCCATAGCTCGCCTTTCCCCAGTTCAGCACACTCCCGCTTGGACGGCACTCGTCCCTTTCCATTTTTATCCTAAAGTAGACGGACTTGTGGTCACTGTTCGCCACATGTTCGCCTACCTCTACCTCACCCACCTGCCCTGGCTCGTTTCCCAACACTAAATCCAGTATAGCCCCTCCCCTAGTCGGGCAAGTTACATACTGTTCTAGCGACCCTTCCATAACACATTTCACAAACTCCTCTCCCTCCGTACCCCCAGCTCTAGGCCCCCTCCAATTCACTCTGGGAAAATTAAAATCACCCACTACAACCACTCTATTCTTTCTGCACCTGTCCAAAATGCCCCTGCAAATTCCCTCCTCCACTGACTTTGGGCTGTTGGGTGGCCTATAGTACACCCCTAGCAGTGTGATCTCTCCCTTTTTATTCCTCAACTCCACCCACAGCGACTCAATCCCTATCTCTTCCATATCGCCCTCCCTCCGCACTACTGTGATGTTTTCCTTGACTAACAGTGCCACCCCTCCACCTCTCTTCAACCCTCCTCTGTCACACCTAAAACACCTGTACCCAGGAACATTCAGCTGCCAGTCCTGCCCTCCCCGTAACCACGTCTCCGTTACAGCCACCACATCCAACTGCCTCACAAACATCAAGGCCCTAAGCTCATCCGTTTTCCCTGCCACACTCCTAGCATTGAAACAGACACAGTTCAACCCACAAATGTCCCTCGGAACCACCTTCTCCCTTATAATTTTCCTTTCACCCGTGTTTCTCCCAGCCACCTCCCCACCCCCCCTCCCTATTAGTTTAAATCATTCCTGAACACCCCAGCTAACCTCCCTGCTAAGACACTAGTCCCCCTCCCGTTCAAATCCTCCCCACCCCTCCTGTACAGTTGCCTTTCTCTCCTAAACACCTCCCAATGATCTACATAAGTAAACCCCTCTACCCTACACCAGTCCCTCAACCATGCATTCAACTGCATGATCTCGTCATTCTTAGCCCTGCTCATACTGGGCAGCAACCCAGACAGTGCCACCCTAGAGGTCCTGCCCTTTAGTTTGGCCCCCAACTCCTTAAATTGCCTACGGACCTCTCCCCTACTCCTCCTTCCTATATCCCCCTCCCCTACATGTACTATGACCTCTGCCTGGGTCCCCTCCCCTTTCAAAATTCCCTCTACCCTTTCCATTATATCTTTTACCCCTGCTCCAGGGAGGCAGACCACCATCCTGGAGTCGCGCCCTTGCCCACAGAACCTCCTATCAATCCCTCGGACCCTCCCATCCCCTACCACTATCACCTTACCAGACCCTTTCCGTCCCTCTAAATCAGTCTCCTCTTCCTTCCTATTTTTCTGTGCCCCTGCCGACGAACCTTGGGGGGCCTCCGGGGAGGCCGGGGGACCCTGACTACTCTTCTTCTTCCTCTTTCCCCTCCTAACAGTCGTCCATCCTCCCTTCTCTTCCGCCCTTGAGACCCCCTCCTGCTCATGTTTCCCAGCCATTATCTCCTCATTCTCCCTGACTAGAAACGCATCTTCCAGCCGCCCCTCGAGTTGCCTGACCCGGGCCCTCAATCGCTGCAGTTCTAAACATTTACTGCAGATGTGTACCTTGGGGACCCGTGACACCACCAGGAACTCCCACATGTGGCACCGGACGCAACTTACATTCCTCCCTATATTCCCTGCCATGTCCCAACCTCCTGTAAGTGCCCAAGGTAGGAATCTGTCTCTCACCTTCTCTAAGCCTGCACTCGCCTAAGCCCAGCAAGCCAAAGCCCTTCTCACTCAGTTCCCACTCACTCCGCTGCCCGCTCCCGACGCTGCCCGCTCTATACTGCTACCCCTTTTTTATACCCCCCGCTCCCCCTTAACGACAATCCCCTGGCCTAACTTCCGGTACGGAAGTAAAACTACACTCTAACAAGCCCCGAGAACCGGAAGTACAGGAAAAAAGCGGTTTTCACTTTAAATCAGTCACTCACCACAGCCACAGCCACCAGGTTCAATGCTCCAGAGAACAATGAGGTGGGTCCCCGGGTGAGTATCCGATTTATACCCCCCGCTCCCCCTTAACGACTATCCCCTGGCCTAAAGTGAAATAAACCTGTGTTAAAATGACTCTCAAGATGTGGAGATGCCTGTGTTGGACAGGGGTAAAAACACAGTAGGACGTCTCACAACACCAGGTTAAAGTCCAACAGGTTTATTTGATAGTAAACGCCACAAGCGTTCAGAACACTGTTCCTTCATCAGGTGAGTGGAGAGTTCTAATCAGAAGCAGGGCATATAAAGGCACACACAGTTTACAGAATACTGATTAGAATGCGAGTCTTTACAGCTAATCTGCTATTCAAGTCTTAAAGGTGCAGACAATGTGAGCAGAGATAACATTAAGCATAGGTTAAAGAGGTGTGTATTGTCTCCAGACAGGACAGTAAGTGAGATTTTGCAAGTTCAGGCGAGTCATGGGGGTTACAGATAGTGTGACATGAATCCAAAGTCCCAGTTGAGGCTGTCCTCTTGCGTGCGGAACTTGGCTATCAATTTCTGCTCAGCGACTCTGCGCTGTCGTGTGTCGTGAAGGCCGCCTTGGAAAACGCTTATCCGAAGATCAGAGGCCAAATGCCCGTGACCGCTGAAGTGTTTGCCAACAGGAAGGGAACAGTCTTGCCTGGTGATTGTCGAGCGATGTTCATTCATCCATTGTCGTAGCGTCTGCATGGTCTCCCCAGTGTACCATGCTTCGGGACATCCTTTTCTGCAGTGTATCAAGTAGACAACGTTGGCTGAGTTGCAAGAGTATGTGCCACGTACCTGGTGGACGGTACACAGTACATACTCTTGCAACTCGGCCAACATTGTCTATCTAATACGCTGCAGGAAAGGGTGTCCCGAAGCATGGTATACTGGGGAGACCATGCAGACGCTACGACAATGGACGAATGAACATCGCTCGACCATCACCAGGCAAGACTGTTCCCTTCCTGTTGGCGAACACTTCAGCGGCCACGGTCACTTGGCCTCTGATCTTCGGGTGAACGTTCTCATTGAGACGTATAAGATGATGAATGGGATGGATAGGATAGAGGTGGAGAGACTCTTCCCGCTCAGAAAGGACAGTAGGACTAGGGGGCACAGCCTCAAGATAAAGGGGGGGGGGGGGTGGTTTAGAACGGAGTTGAGGAGGAACTTCTTCACTCAAAGGGTGGTGAATCTCTGGAATTCTCTGCCTGTTGAAGTGGTGGAGGCTGCCTCGCTAAATTTAAGACGCGGGTTGATGGGTTTTTGATGAGAGGGGATTAAGGGTTATGGGGAGAGGGCGGGAATGTGGAACTGAGACACGACAGATCAGCCATGATCTTATTGAATGGCGGGGCAGGCTCGAAGGGCTGGATGGCCTACTCCTGCTCCTATTTCTAATGTTCTTATGTTCTTACAACACACGACAGCGCAGATTCGCTGAGCAGAAATTGATAGTCAAGTTCCGCTCACAAGAGAACGGCCTCAACCGGGATTTTGGTTTCATGTCACACTTTCTGTAACCCCCATGACTTGCCTGAAATTGCAACATCTCACTTACTGTCCTGTCTGGAGACAATACACATCTCTTTAACCTATCCTTAATGCTATCTCCACTCACATTATTTGCACCTTTAAGACTTGAATAGCAGATTGTGCCTTTATATGCCCTGTTTCTGAACAGAACTCTCCACTCACCTGATGAAGGAACAGTGTTCTGAAAGCTTGTGGCATTTACTATCAAATAAACCTGTTGGACTTTAACTTGGTGTTGTGAGACTTCTTAGTGTTAAAATGGCTCTGACAGAGATTTGACAAGTAATAAAGCTCCTGGTAATAACTGCATTGCCATTTTTTCAGCGACAAATGCTGTCATGTATTAAATATAAATATTATGCATTCCCAATGCGAATCCAACAGTCCAAGAAATAGCTATGTTCAACATTACCTGTGAGATCCCTTTCCCTGAATTGTATCATTGGGAATATCATTGTGTCAGCGACCTGTTTAGCTAGTTCTGTATGAAGAGAATTTAGCTATGAAAAAAGTAAGTGATTTTATTAGTTATATTCATTGCCATTCAATAAGTCAAATTATACAAATTACACAGAATTTGCACATTTTGCAAAATAAAAGATTTATAATTTGTGGATCTCCTGATTTCACTGCTTGTACATTTACCTTCTACACTGGTTTCAAGAGTTTCTGCAAAATCAACTGACTGAGGAAGTGAAATAATCTTTCTTATTCTTTATGTTCCACACCTTGCACTTTTAAATGCAGGTGAATTTAGTAAAATAGGAAACGTAAAATCCATAAAGTGTATATCAATAGGGATTGGAAGGCTGATGTCACCCAACATTATTTGGAATTAGAACAACGGGTATTGGCACATCAGCTATTTATTCCAACTGGGAAGTGAAAAAAAAGTTGATAAATTCTGTAGCCACAACTAGGAGCTCTGGTTTTGCAGACGTTTGTGCATACAGCTTGCTACAATTGGCCAGTGATTTGTCTTGAGCAAATCAGAGGCCACTTTGAGGGACAACGTGTTGAAGCTCTGGGAGAGGAAAGAAAACAAAAACTGCCAATGAGGCAGCATCAACAGACCTCAAATTCATTTCTGCTCAAGGTGATCAACTATTAAGAAAAAAAGGATCAGCTGGACCGTGCATGAAAGAGAGGGAGAAGAGGGAAGAAGAGCAAGGGGTGGGACAGTATAGGACCCGATTGGGAGATTTGGAAGTGGGGGAAAGGGCTAGCTGGGAGGTGTATTCGGAGGATGTTTTCAGAGCACCAAGAACTAAAAACCTAACTTAATGAGTCAAGGCATCCTCACTTACATTTCCACTCCAAGCACTCATTCTCTTCCTGGTGGCTGATGACCATTAGTACACATGCTCAGAGAAAAGCACCGAGGCAAAGGCAAGAGGAGATTTCTAGCAGTCTCTTAAACCACTGCCCTGGAAAGACAGGACAAAAATGTGCTGGGGAGAAGATTTACAGGACACTGGGCAAAGAGGAAAAATATGGGACATTCCCATAAAATATGTTTCCATCTGCCTCTCATTTCAAAATCTTGTCAGGGAAAAGCCCTAATTGGTATCTGTACCAGGTGATAACTATGCTGCTTTAGTGGACAATCAACCAACATATTGGGAAAAGTATGCAAGAAAGATGCTCATGTAAAGGGGATTGCTGTAAAATACTAAAGATAAACAACATGAAACATTATAACAGTAAAAAACACAGGATACTACTTCCAAAGTAAAGAAATGCAGGATATTATTTCAGGATAAAGGAATTTTGGCTATTACTGCACAATAAGATAACACAGTATAGTCAAAGCAAACAAATTTAAATTTGGAAAAGTTAATATTGCACAAGTAATGAAAAAAAACTATCAAAAATGCAATAAACATTTAGAATAATTTACCAAGTAGGTAATACAGTCAAACACATCAGACTTTTTAAATTTTAGCTGTGTTGGTTTCTCTGAAGATCGGGATGCTTTGGTCTGACTGGCATTTTCTTGTCCTTTGACTGTGTTTTCTCACACTATGGGCAGATTGTGAAAGCGTAAATGAGCGATGAAATCAGAAACCCAATAGTAAATAAGGAGGAACTATTTCAAGTGAAGGTTACAAATTTAAAGTGATTTGCAAAAGAAAACAAAGGTAACAAGAGGAAAACTTTTTCTGCATGTTAACTTGTTCTGATCTCAAATGCACTGTCTGAAAGATTGGAGGAAACAGACTCGATTAATCTTTAAAAGGCAATTGGATATATACTTGAAGGGAAATCTTATTGGGTAAGAGGAGGGAATGGGGCTAATTTGGTAGCTTTTTCAAAGAGCCAGTGCAGCTATGATGAACTAAATAACCTCCTTCTGTCCAATATAATGCCATTATTCTACAAATAATGATATTAACTCCTTGTTGGCTTTTGTCATATTCAAAAGTTAGCAGGATTACGCCAATCAGCCTGCCAAGCCTGCTCCCCCAATACGATCATGACAGATCATCCACGTCAATGCCTTTTCCCCACACTATCCTCATATTCCCTTATGTCATTGGTCATTTCAGTTTGATTCTGATTGAAACTATTTAATGAGGGAAAAGTCTTAAATTGTGTCTGTATCAGATATAAGCCCACCTCAACCAACCTGCAGTATCTTCTTATCTTAGCTTGTAGGAAAGCCATTGAATTATGTAACATTTGTTTCCCTGGAACAGGACACCCAAAATGATAATATCAGATTAAACCCATAAATACATCTACTCACCCTTAATGAATATAATGAGCCTTTTTGACAAAAAAAAATCCCTTTTGACACATATAGTAAGCAGCAACAGCAAAGATAAATTTAAAACATTAGTGTGAGCCAAGGAAATTACCAGACCAGGAGACACTAAAACTGAAGCAGTTTTCATTTCAATCATCTCTTAATTTGTGTTATGTCAGGTGCATAAACCAGGTGCTGAAACATCCAATGCCTGATATATTGATCCAGAGAGCATCCATTTTAACAGCAATCAGAACTTTGGAGAGATTGTTTTCTGCTTCTTAACTTACGCATGTTCCTGAGAGGCAACTACAGGAAATGCTACCTTTCTGTCCATCGATGCCACCCTTTTGCACACAATACCAGTGGAGCAACTCTTCCTGTCACTTCTCCACCCCCAAAAATTATTGATTAAACAGATTTTAAAATAAATGATAATTAAAGAACAATGCTTTCACAAATAAAATATATTTAAAATCATACAATCCAGTGCATCAGAAAGCTTAGCAATTCGACAAGTTGGCGGAGGAGCTAATGAAGGGGTCTAGAATTAACTTGGAAAGCTAATTTGTCATACAAGAAAGCACTGCAAGGTGTGCTTGTCCTCGGCAACGGACATCTGTCCTATAGCTGTTTATTGATCTGGTTTCACACCATCAGCTGGGAGCAAGTGACCCACGTACGGAGCCTGGTTGTCCCAGAAACTGGATTTAATAGGGTTGAGCTTTAAGCACCACTAGTGTGTTCGAGTCCAAGGATTCTACAGAAGCACAGCAGAGCAAGAGCAGAAAGAGGTGAACATCACAGCAGGAAAAATATTTGTAACGTGACATCGCATGGGTTGTGCTGGGTTGTTCTTTGTTCTATCCCGTGACGATAAACATTTAAGTGAACCTCTTTGCAAGCTAAACTAGGCCAAGAAACGGGTATAAAAACTAAAATTAAAAATTAAAAAATGAGCTAAGTTGAATCAGAGAAATGGGAAGCATAATATTACGGAGAAATGTTAAACTTCTAAAGAATGTAAGATATAGGGACAAAAGTAGACCGTTCAGCCCACTGGGTCTGCTCCGCCATTCCACGAGATCAAACCAGCAATCGTAAAACTGCCTGTAGGGCATCCTCAAATTCCTCTATTCGACAAGATGAAAGTGTCACGTTATCAATGCGTTTCTCACGATCTGCCTGGTGTGTGGTGGGTAGGCAGACTCTGGAAACAGCAAGGTACAGCTGTTTATCACATTTGTAAATGACACTGAGGTTGCAGCATTGCAGCTTGAGCACTATGTGCTGTAGCCGTACAAACACAGTGTGAAGCGGCTTTTTAAGAATAGTTATAAGCAGCTGATGATTAGTTTCAACACTTACTGGATGGTCAATAATGAAGTCATGAAATCTATGACAAGTGAAGACTATGGCAAGGAATTCCTTTTCAATTTGGGCTTAACAAGTCTCAGTGTCAAGGAGGGCCCTAAATGCGAAGGCTACTAGTCTGTAAGTACGAGCTGGTAGGCATCTGATAGCAGTACTGGTACTCAAATATCAAAGTCTTGTAACATTGAAGGGGCTGAGAATCTCTGAACTTGCTGAATGCAACTGTACGGTGCTCCTGCCAACACCATTCGACAAGTTAATACAGAAGCTGATGAAGGGGTCTGGAATTAACTTGGAAAGGTAATTCACAATACAAGCAAGCACTGCAAGGCATCCTCAGCAATGGACATCTGTCTTATAGCTATTTATTGATCTGGTTTCACATCATTGGCTGTGAGCAAGTGACACACATGCGGCTGGTTGACCTAGAAACTGGATTTAATAAGGTTGAGCTTTAAGTTTATAGTTATGATTTTGTTGAGGACTGAAGTGTGGAACTTTAAAACAAAAAGGAGGCAATCATGTTACTGGGAGTGTACTATAGGGAGAGACAGAAGAACAGGTACGTAGACAAATATCAGAGAAGTGTAAAAATAATAGGAGATTTCAACTTCTAATTGGAATAGGTAAGGAGTTAGAGGGGGCAGAATTCTTAATACATATCCAGGGGAGCTTTTTGAGCTACATGTAGAAAGTCCTACAAGTGAGGGATGGTACTGGACCTAAGAACATAAAAACTAAGAGCGGGAGTAGGCCATTTGGTCCCTCGAGCCTGCTCCGCCATTTAATAAGCTCATGGCTGATCTTTTTGTGGACTCAGCTCCACTTACCCGCCCGCTCACTATAACCCTTAATTCCTTTACTGTTCAAAAATTTACCTATCCTTGCCTTAAAAACATTCAATGAGGTAGCCTCAACTGCTTCACTGGGCAGGGAATTCCACAGATTCACAACCCTTTTTGTGAAGAAGTTCCTCCTCAACTCAGTCCTGAACCTGCTTCCCCTTACTTTGAGGCTACGCCCCCTAGTTCTAGTTTCACCCACCAGTGGAAACAATTTCCCTGCTTCTATCTTATCTATCCCCTTCATAATCTTATCTGTTTCAATAAGATCTCCCGTCATTCTTCTGAATTCCAATGAATATAGCCCCAGTCTACTCAGTCTCTCGTCATAAGCCAATTCTCTCAACTTCGGAATCAACCTATTGAATCTCCTCTGCACCCCCTCCAGTGCCAGTATATCCTTTCTCAAGTAAGGAGACCAAAACTGTACACAGTACTCCAGGTGTGGCCTCACCAGCACCTTATACAGCTGCAACATAACCTCACTGTTTTTAAACTCCATCCCTCAAATTCCATTTGCCTTCTTAATTACCTGCTGCACCTGCAAACCAACTCCTTGAGGTCACCTTTGACCCTCTGCACTGCAGCATGTTGCAATTTTTTACCATTTAAATAATATCCCATTTTGCTGTTATTCCTACCAAAATGGATGACCTCACATTTACCAACATTGTACTCCATTTGCCAGACCCTTGCCCACTTACTTAGACTATCTATATCCCTTTGCAGACTTTCAGCATCCTCTGCACACTTTGCTCTTCCACTCATCTTAGTGTATCTGTGAATTTTGACACACTACACTTGGTCTCCAACTCCAAATCATCTATGTAATTTTAGGGAATAAAGCCAGGCAGATAGTAGAGGTGAGCCTAGGGGAGCATCTGAGTGATAGTGACCATAATTCAACAAGGTAATTACAGAAAACGTCCCAAAATGTGTAGGTTGGATGGATTAGCGAGTTAATGTGTGGGGTTTACAGAAATAGGGTGGGGAGCGGTTAAGGTGTTTTATCAGAGAGTCGGTGCACTCGATGGGCCAAATGGCACTGTAGGGATTCTATTTTTCTTTCTAACGGGCTTAAAGTCAGCTGCTTTTTATCTCCCTCCCTTTTTGGATAAGATTATTACATCGGTATCCACAGTTCCCTGAAGATGGCTACTCAGGTGGACAAGGTGGTCAAGAAGCTGTATTGCATGCTGGCCTTCATCGGTTGGGGTGTTGAGTATAGGAATTGGAAAATCACGTTGCAGATGTATAAGATTTTGGTTAGGCTGCAATTGGGGTATTGTGTACAATTCTAGTTGCCGCACTACCAGAAGAATGTTGATGCGTTGGGAAAGATGCAGAAGAGCTTTCCCAGAATAATGCGTGGTTTGGTGGAGATGGACTATGAAGAAAGGTTGAACAAACTTGGATTACTTTCGTTGGAGCATCAGAGGATGAGGGGCAATCTAATCGAGATTTACAAGATTATGACAGGCTTGGATACAGTGGACAGTCAGAGTCTTTTTCCCAGGATCAAAAGGGTCAAATACTTAGGGGCATAGGTTGAAAGTGAGTGGCAGAAAGTTTAAAAGAAACGTAAGGGGCAAGTTTTTTCACACAGAAAGTGGTGAATATCTGCAACATGCTGCTGGAGGAGTTGATGGAAGTAGATTATATAACGACGTTCAAGGGGCATCTGGATACATACATGAATAGACAGGGAACAGAGAAATATGGACCATATAATGGCAGAAATATTAGTTGAGAGAGGCATCTGTGTCGGCACAGACTTAGTCGGTCAAAGGGCCTGTTCCTGTGTTGTACTAATCTTTGCATTGGTTGTTTTTTTACCAATCGTCTAGGATGTTTCCCGAATTTAAGGATTCTTGAAAAATTGCTACCAATGCATATACTATCTCTGCACTTACTTCCTTTAATGTCCTAGGATGCAACCCAATGGGTCCAGGGACTTATCAGCCTTCAGCCCCAATAGTTTCGCTAGCACTTTTCCTCTGATTTTCTCTAGTTATTATATTTACTCCTCATCCCCCCCTACCCCCCAAACTATTGGCCACTGTTTCCTAGGGGATCTTTTACTCAGATTGTTTATTAAACCTCCCTCATTACACATTACCAACTCCAAAATACCTTGATCCCTGGTTTGATCCACAACATACTGTTCAAGTCACCCATAATTAATATACTGCCTTTTTTTTATATGTCTTTCTTGGTGGGCACAGACATAGCCAAATAGCCTCCTTCTGAGCCATAGATTTCTTAAGTTTCTGCCTTGTTTTAAATCCCTCTGTTTTACGTTTCCTCATATATGCATCAAACCATCTCTTCAATGCACCAATACTATCTGTTTCAACCCTTCCATGTGGCAACGAGTTTTATATTTGTACCACTTCCTATTAGATTGTTAGTGACCATCCCACCTATCTACCCCCTTGTTCTGTCATTCCCTCAGGTTGAAACTCTTCATATTTCAGGGAATGAATGTGTTAGTGGACTCAGAATCCAATGGCCTGGACTAATAATCTGGAGTTCAAATCCCACCATGGCATCTGGATAACTTAAATGTAATTAAATCGATTAATTCAATCCTTTATTTCAAAAAACTAATATCAGTAATGGTGACGGTGAAACTATCGGATAATTGTAAAGCCCATCTCATTCATTAATTTATACGTGAGAAGAGAGTGCTGATTGTTTGGGAAGGGGACACTCATTGATAGAAACATTGTAATGGAGAGCAATGGAGCACTGTAATATTTGATGGTTGACATGTAAACTGAGTAAGCAAGCATTGGTTGATATGTAACTAGGCAGCCTGACTCTGATTGGTCAAGGCACTGTCCTGAGGAGTGGATGAACGAATGGCTGTTGCTTATTTTATTTAGCTGAAACAGGTGCGATACGCGTACATGTTCTTTCTGTCTGTGAGGAAAAGGGCTCTATGTATGGAAATATAAAGCTTCCAGAATACACAAATACGCCACATTGACAGCCAACTGACAATCTTAAATTAGTTGCCAGCATAATTCTTAGTGCGCTGAGCATTTAGTAAAAATGTGGTCCAATCATAGAACAGCACAGAAACAGGCCTTTTGGCCCTTCTTGTCTGTGCCTTCTTGTCTGTCCCATTTTTCTGCCTAGTCCCACCGACCTGCACCTGGACCATATCCCTCCATATCCCTCTCATCCATATACCTGTTCAAGGTTTTCTTAAAAGGATAAAAGTGAGCCCGCATTTACCACTTCATCTGGCAGCTCATTCCACACTCCCACCACTGTGTGAAGAACCCTCCCCAATATTCCCTTTAAACATTTCCCCCTTCACCCTTAACCCATGTCCTCCAGTTTTTTTCTCCCCATGCCTCTGTGGAAAAAGCCTGCTTGCATTCACTCTATCAATACCCATCATAATTTTATACACCTCTATCAAATCTCCCCTCATTCTTCTAAGCTCCAGGGAATAAAGTCCTAACCGATTCAACCTTTCTCTGTAATTCAGTTTCTCAAGTCCCGGCAACATCCTTTCAAACCTTCTCTGCACTCTTTCAACCTTATTAATATCCTTCCTGTAATTAGGTGACCAAAACTGCACACAATACTCTAAATTCGGCCTCACCAATGTCTCATACAACCTCACTATAACATTCCAACTCTTATACTCAATACTTTGATTTATAAAGGCCAATGTACGAAAAGCACTCTTTACGACCCTATCTACCTGTGACGCCACTTTTAGGGAATTACGTATTTGTATTCCCAGATCCCTCTGTTCTACTGCGCTCTTCAGTGTCCCACCATTTACTTTGTATGTTCTACCTTTGTTTGTTGTGGAATCACATTTAATATTGAATACTGTTTTGAGTTTACGAACACGGGCTATTTGGATACTGCCTGTATCTTGCCCGTAGCAAACAGTGGAAAGGACATGGTGTTTGATATGATCTGCCAATCTGGAGGGTTTCCTCCAGGTGCTCCAGTTTCCTTCCACAGTCCAAAGATGTGCAGGTTAGATGGATTGGCCATGCTAAATTGCCCGTCAGTGTCCAAAGACATGTAGGTAAGGTCGATTAGCCATGGTAAATATCCAGTGTTATGGAGATAGGGTGGAGGAGAGGGCCTGGGTGGGGTGCTCTTTTGGTGAGTGGGTGAAGACTTTATTTGCCAGATGGCCTCTTTCTGTATTGTTGGGATTTTACGATTCCTTGGGACATTTTGGCCTACATACCCAGCATCACACTGGCACTGTAATTTGTATACCACAATATCTTCTTGTAAGATAGGCAGATGTCCTTTTGGCTTAACAGCATCCTGTTAGTAGCAAATACCACTCATGTTACCACTGCATAGTAGCAGCATGAAACAGCCAGCTTTACCTGTTGCTCAAATAAAGATACCATGTCCAACCAGGGTAATCTGAGAATGACTGAGTACTTATCACAAGTGACAGCAGTCGACCTGCCTATCAATAGCAATGCTTGGCAGTTAACTATTCATCACCAGCATTCTCCATGGCAATGCTTCTACCAGTGAGAGTCCACTTACCAACCAGTCAGCACTTTCTTCTTATGTAGTATTAATTTGTTGTCGGCCTGCCATTGGTTTTCTCGTGAACTGTCGCAATGATTGCAAGATGAAAAGCTTCAGCAAAGAAACCCTTCTTTTCAGTAATACTTATGACGATGGGCATGGTAGCACAGTGGTTAGCACTGTTGCTTCACAGCTCCAGGGATCTGGGTTCGATTCCCGGCTTGGGTCACTGTCTCTGTGGAGTTTGCACATTCTCCGCGTGTCTGCGTGGGTTTCCTCCGGGTGCTCCAGTTTCCTCCCACAGTCCGAAGATGTGCGGGTTAGGTTGATTGGCCATGCTAAAAAATTGCCCCTAAGAGTCCTGGGATGCATAGGTTAGAGGGATTAATGAGTATAATATGTGGGGATATGGGGGTAGGGCCTGGGTGAGATTGTGTTCAGTGCAGACTCAATGGGCCGAAGGGCCTCTTTCTGCACTGTAAGGTTCTAGATTCAATGATGCTGAGTTACTTCACTAACAGAAAAGTTAGCTCCATGCTGAATTTTCTAAAAATTCTTACACATAATTATCTACAATGGAAAACTTTAGATCCAACATCAGTGAAATCAACAACTGAATTGCACATAATACTCACTTAATTCTAAACTACAGCTCATCTATAAAAGTTTTGCAAAATTCCAATTCTTGATGCAATATATTCTACATTTCCAAGAGATTAAGAACAGAAAAATATATTTTCATGCTAAATGCCCTGGAATATTCTTTTTGTCATTTTTACCCAAAGCTTTGAAGTGATCCACAGCAATTCATAATGCTACTTTGCTTACCAATCTCTAATTACCGGACAAATGAACGTTCAGCTCAACCACTTCAGCGGACAACAATGAAATGTGGACAGGAATCAAATAAATGATGGCCAGATATGGCTGCTGTGTTGCCTCTCTTGTAAGTCACTAGCCAAACAGATGGATGTTTAACCACAATCTGGCAACATTCACGACCGGATTAAGTTAGATCAATTTCACACTTTGGCATTGAGTGATTTGAACACCTCATCTTTGAGCTGTATCAGGTCCACTGCATTACTGTATTCAACAAATTATGTCATTTCCAATGTATTACCTCATTTACAACCCTGGCAAAACGCTGGAGGGTAGAAATCACTTCATCGTCCCCTTTACTCAAGGCGAAGTCCTAAAAATGACAAAGGATTTTAGATTTAGATATATAGCTCTTGAATGATATTGTTTTTGCAAAATTTCTATTTCTTGTACTCTTCTGAAGGCATCAGCAACTGAAGTCCAGTTCCAGGCACACCAGATGTCTTTCAGTACCTTGTCTAACTGGCCATTTAACACAAGTATCATTAATGGGGCTAATTTCTTTTCCATCAATATCTAATTTTAACGAAACGGTAGGCAGTAATATAAGGAGTTTCTCTTCACTTGGTATTTTCATCAAACTGCAAGCCCTACTGACAATCACTAAAGTGATCAGGTGGGAAGATGTTGTCATGTCAGCAGGATGACATGCTTGATTCTTGTCCTTACACATCTGTCCAGTTACATGTGGGTGTCAGGGACAGTCAGGAGTGGGAATGCTATATTATGTTCCAATTCTTAGCCCAGTGTTAATGAGATCAACTGTGGCCTTTCTACTGCTGGCCCACTATTCCAGCACAGTACAGTATTCAAACATCTGGCTTTTGTGGGGCTCTCTGACACACCGCTTTTACCTAGTGAATCAGCAAGTTGGGATTACTCAGGCAGTTCAATTAGGGAACGGAATAAAAATTACTAATGCCATTTTAATTTAAGGTCTAAGTCTAAGCTGAAAAATACTTTCATGTTAGAAACATATGGTGTAGTTCCAATGGCATCCTTTTGTAACCATTTGTGTACATATGCATCCAAAGCAAAAACCAGAATAAACATTTCAGTTAGGTTCATGAATTCCATATGCATGCAGTGTCTTTTTGTCCTGCAAAGGTATTACTGTCTGATGAAGATAGGATTATAGATTTGCTAGTCAAACAAATTTGTTTGGAGAAGTTCCTAGGCCTTTTCGCTAAGACCAAGTGTAGTATTGACATGCTGTGCTTGGTTGAAGTCATTAGGTTACATTTCAGCTTCATTTGAAGCAATTTTTAAAAGCAGTATCTCAGCCTTTTGGCTAAGATGCAAATGAGATCAAGCCTTGGAAGAGGCCTACTCCAATCAGCTTGGGCCATGTAGATCAAGCCCAAGACAGGAGGTGAGAGCCCTGTCTTGTCAGCTTGGATCGGGAATGTCTCAACTTGTTGAGACTCTGAATTGGACTTGATTTGATTGAATTGAAATAAAAACAAAAAAGAGAAACTGAGTTTTTGCAGAGAAATTGGCTTAAAAATCTGCTCTTTGAGAAGACAGTTTGTATGGACATAAGAAATAGGAGCAGGAGTAGGCCATCTAGCCCTTCGAGCCTGCCCCGCCATTCAATAAGATCATGGCTGATCTGTCGTGGCTCAGTTCCACCTTCCCGCCCTCTCCCCATAACCCTTAATCCCCTCTCTTATCAAAAACCCATCAACCCGCGTCTTAAAAATATTTAGCGAGGCAGCCTCCACCACTTCAACGGGCAGAGAATTCCAGAGATTCACCACCCTTTGAGTGAAGAAGTTCCTCCTCAACTCCGTTCTAAACCGCCTCCCCTTTATCTTGAGGCTGTGCCCCCTAGTCCTACTGTCTTTTTTGAGCGGGAAGAGTCTCTCCACCTCTATCCTATCCATCCCATTCATCATCTTATACGTCTCAATGAGATCTCCCCTCATTCTTCTAAACTCCGACGAGTACAAGCCTAGTTTATTCAGCCTCTCCTCATAGCTCACCCCCTCAACTCCGGTATCAGCCTAGTAAACCTCCTCTGCACTCCCTCCAAGGCCAAAATATCCTTGCGTAAATACGGCGCCCAAAACTGCACACAGTACTCCAGTTGCGGCCTCACCAATGCCCTATACAGCTGCAGCAAGACCTCCCTACTTTTATATTCAATCCCCTTCGCTATGAAGGCCAGCATCCCATTCGCCTTCCTGACCACCTGCTGCATCTGCAAGCTGGGTTTTTGCGACTCATGCACAAGAACCCCGAGGTCCCTCTGCACCGTCGCATGCTGCAGTTTTTCGCCATGTAAGTAATAGTCCTTCCTACCATTATTCCTACCAAAGTGGACCACCTCACACTTGCCAACATTAAATTCCAATTGCCATTTCCTGGCCCATTCGCCCAGCCTATCTAGATCCTTCTGCAGACTCTCCACACCCTCTGCACAATTTGCCGTTCCCCCAATCTTGGTGTCATCAGCAAATTTCGACACCCTACACTCGGTTCCGTCTTCCAGATCATCTATATAAATGGTAAAAAGCTGAGGCCCCAGCACCGACCCCTGGGGCACTCCACTAGGACTAACCTTTGAAGATGGCTTCATCAACAGATATTGTTGGGCAAATGGGAAGTATTGTCACCTGGGGGTGGCTAGATATGTATTTAACTACATACCCAGTATATATGTACTAGATACGTTATATATCTAGTTCCTGATAATCCAACTGTTAATCACGCAGGTCCAGAAGTGTTAGAAAAACTTGCTATTCAAGATGTGTCACTATTGGACATTTTGGGCCCAATTTTACCATCAGGTTGCGATCGTTTTCGGGCACGAAAACTTGCTAAAGTCAGACATGAGGGAGTAGTGTGAACCATAACCATCTCTGTACCCGTTTCCCCCTTTACCAAGTGCCTAAAACGGCCGCGATCGAGAATACGCCTGAAATGGGTGCAATGGCAATTTAAATATATTTGAATGTATTTAAATGAATTCATGGACTGGACGCCTGACTTCATCAGCACTTCCCCCTTTACCACTGTGTTCGCCAATTGGGAATTGGCATGAATCAGACGTACTCAATAAAAGTCCAATTCAGGTGCTCCATCAGTGAGGAGGTAAGTATATAGCATCCAATGGCTCTCTGCTACTCACGGATGTCCTGTTGTTGCAGCCATTTTCTGTCTAGAGTTGGTGGTGGCTCTGTGAGGTTGGGGGGGGGGGGGGGGGGGGGGGTGCAAGGAGCAGGGAGGTGGGAGGCTGTTGCTCTGCAAGTTCTCTGATGTCTGACTTGCAGTACGGACCCTAGTCTCAGCACTGACCTCAGGTCTTGTGGTGCTGCTGGGTCCTAGTGCACTCAGCACACCTCCAGTTGAAGGATGTGCACAAAGCCCTTGTAAATTGCACTGCTGCCCCTTCTCAACTTTACAAGGAGCTGTGATTGTGGGGAGCATGTGGCTGGGGGAATTGGGGGGGCTGTGATTGTGGGGAGATTGTGGCTGGGGGAATTGGGGGGGGGGGTTGTGATTGTGGGGAGCATGTGGCTGGGGGAATTGGGGGGGCTGTGATTGTGGGGAGATTGTGGCTGGGGGAATTGGGGGATATGGACAGCGATTATTGATGTGATAGGGGTAAGCAACATTCCATAACCTCTACATGTGGTCCTCTCCATCTCCCCTCTCCCCTTTCAGACTGACAACATGGCTTTTTTCTGTGCAGCCAATAGATCTGTCCTTGTGGTTGTTGCTGGAGCTGAGAAGGAAAAGCACAGAGGAATTGCAGGCATAGGAGGCCCGGGCCTTAAGACTTCCAGGACCAGAGGGAGACAACCACCAGAGGCAGGAGGTAGCTGCCATACACCCCGAGGGGGTGGTGTAGGAGGAGGAAGCAGAGACCTCGGCAGTTCCACGCATGAGGGTCCTTTGAGCAGATGTTAGACACTGTGTGCTGCCGATGTCTGACTCGGAAAGGAGGCCGTGCAGCACCTGTGCAACCTATTGCAGGACCTGGAACCTAGAGGTACCTAGACTCTAGTGGCTGTCAAATTGACAGCCGTTCTAAACCTCCGGGGCCTGGAAAGAACCAGCTGCACACAGAGTCTGTGGCATCTCCCAATTTGCCGTGCACACCTGCGTGAGGCAGGTTACTGAAGCCCTGTATGCCCGGGCTGGCCAGTTCAGCAACTTTAACCTGGACCTGACACAGCAGGAAGCCCAGGCTGAAGGGTTCGCAGCCATTGTGGGGATGCCAATCGTGCAGAGGGCGGTCGACTGCACACACATTGCCCTCAAGGCCTCCCTACAGAATCCACAAAGATTTGTAAAGAGGAAGAGGTTCCACTCCCTGAATGTTCAGCTAGTATGCCATGACCATAATATGACCATCATGCATGTCTGTGCCAGACATCCAGACAGCGTGCATGACAGCTTCACTGTCAGGAGCTCAGACATTCCGGAGGCATTCGGGAAGCCTAGGCTACGAGGTTGGCTCCTGGGTGATATGAGTTACCCACTTTGGACATGGCTGATGATGCCTACGCGGAGGCCTGTGTCTGAGATGGAGACCTGCCATAATGAGGCTCATGTAGTCACCTGCTCGATAGTGGCGAGGTGCATTGGGCTCCTCAAGCTGTGATTCCGGTGCCTGGATCGATCTGGCAGGGCCCTCCAATACAGCCCAGTGATATGTTCCCACATAGAGGTCGTGTGCTGTGCCTTGCACAATCCGGCTCTGCAGTGAGGTGACCTCTTGGGGGAGGAGGAGGACATGGAGGCTGACCGACCAGCCATCACTGGGGAGCATGACCAGCAGGAGGAGGAAGAAGAGGAGGAAGAGCATGCCGAAGAACACCATCCAGGTGTTGGAGGGCTGACAGCCCAAATGAAGCATGCGAGGGCAGTCAGGGAGGCCCCAGTAACCAGGCGGTTCACTCACTAGGAGTTTGTGTCGGTGGGTTCTGCTCTCTCCACCACACCCCTCCCAAATTCCTTTTATTATCTGCACATTGTTACACCAGAGTGGTGGGCCTGGGTATTCTGTGTTAGTGAGTTTTTTGGCAGGCAGGAGGGTGATGATGTCCATTATGATGATGCCCTGGTGCAAACTTGTCTGATCCTACCTGAGCTCTGCATGAACACTGGCACCTGCGCCCATGTCTGTGTAGTGGATTAGGGGTCTGAAACCCCCATTCAGGCCCTGGCGAGACTGGAGTAGGGAACAGAAGGGAATTGCTTCTGGAGAATCAATGCCTTTTCTCGGTAACACATTAAGGGGTTTCCCCCAACTGACATCAACAAAAGGCATCCCTCAAGTGATCATCAATGGAAGATGATTCATAATTGAGACAAATTAGTTCCAGGTGGGTGGTGAAAAAACATTTATTTACGATAAAAGGTGTTTAAATAAGACGTTCTAACATAAAAACTTGTGAACAGAAAATGTTAAGGTGCTTAAATATCTTTCTAACTAATGCAACCCTTCACCCGTGCCATCTCAGTGCAACTACAACTTCCTAACTTTATGTGGCCTACAATTACGTCCCACTGACTCCCCAGAATGTATACTGGAGGTGGAGGGGGCCAGTTCCCTACCTCACCCCGTGGCCTGTGATGCGCATGGCAGATGTTCTCTGGAGGCCCTGGACCTTGAGGGACCTGCCCTGCATCCAGGTATCTGGGATGTTTCCATCACACCTTCTTCATCCCACTGCCCCTGAGATGCCCCGGTCTCGGGAAGAAGGTGTAGCCACAGTCACAGTCGCCTGGCTGGAAGGCCCCAGCATGGACTCGAGCCCTTCCTCCTCCCTTAGGGTTCCTGTAGGCCCCTGGGTCACTCCATGGGATGGCAGTACTTCTGCAGTGAGCTCCAGAAGTTCCAGCATCACGTAGCACTGCCAGTCCTGGAGGACCACCTGCGTCCTACCCATGGTGGTCATGCCCTCTGTGATGGCCACTTGAGTCGGGGGCCACCTCTCAATGACCACAGCACGTGCCCTCTGAGACTGGGCCTCATTCTGCAACCCTTCAGCCATGACCCTCTGAGACTGGGCCTCGTTCTCAGTGGCTGCTGCCATAGCCTGCTTTGTCTCAACACTGTCCCACTGGGTCTCCTGCAAGCTTTCGAGCTTCTCAGCTATGGGCCGCAGAATCTTGAGAAGCCTGTTCAGTCCCTCAGCTGTGGCTTGCTGTGACTCAGCCATCGCTTGGAGCCTGTCACTCATGGTGAGGATCCCGTCTCAGGCTTTCCACTGCAGATGCCTTGCAGTGTTTGCCTGGGAAGCAAGACAAGCAATAGCTGGTCCACCTAAAAGCTTTGGGGCTCCTCCCAACAGCCTCGCAGTTGGTCCAGTGTGGCCGTCAGCCCTTCCTGTATTCCCTAGCTCTGTTACTGCATCTCCAACAGCTGAGGGAGAAGTGACTGCAGAGGACCAGCATGTAGCCTGGGGCCAGCTGAGTCCTCGCCTCCAGCAGGCCTCCATGTGCCAGAGGCCTCGGATGTTTCCTCCTCCACTCAATGTACATCATCATATGTGTCATGCCCACCAGAGCGTGACCCAAAAGCCTCACGACTAACTGGACCCATTGATGTGTCAGTATCTGGGGTGGTGAGTTGTGAGATGGTAGCTGATGCCAAAACGGTGCCACCCTTGGAGGTTCCTTCACCACATCTTCCCAGGACTCATCCAAGCTGTCTGGACCAGGAGGGGCGGGAGCTGTAGCAGGGCCTGTAGTCCAGCAACACAGGACACAAGGTTAAATGCAAAGGAGGGAGGAGAATCCAGGATGCCAAACACTTGGTTCACATTTCTCCATTGAACATAGAACAAAGATCCAAGAAAATTACATTTCAGGAACAGGCCTTTCAGCCTTCCAAGTCTGTTGCAACCAGGCTACCCATCTGATTTGTAACCCCTTACTCTTCCGTTGACCATATGGCTCTATTCCCATCCCACTCACATAGCTGTAGAGATGCCTCTTAAAGATCACTATCGTATCTGCATTTACTACCTCCACCGGCAGCGAGTTCCAGATACACACAACCCTCTCTGTGCAAATAAACATCTCCTTTAAACTTTGCCCCTCGCACCCGGAACTCATGCCCCTGAGAAGTTGCCTCAAAGTGAGTGTAGGATTGACAGGTGCTCACACCGTGACGACAGCCCGACCATGTTGTCGCCGACAGCCCACATCTCCCCTTCTCTGGAGAACTCCAGCGCCCGCTCCTCAACAGGGGTGAGGACCCGGAGGTCTGGCTCACCACCCCATCTTCGCCCTCACGGGTGTGATGCTTGGTCTTTTCATGTGGAGACAGAAGGAGCCATGAGAGAAATGGTGGCATGACTCCTGCAGAGTATCAGGTGATGGCCCTTAGAAAACGAGCAGTGGGGTTCACTGGAGGAAAGAAAGGAGATACTTGGGCAGCCTCCCCAGATCACCCTCAGAGAATCGGAGGGCTGATCGTGCACATATTTTGTGCAGGAATGCCTGCCTGCCTGTCCATTCTTGAGTTTTTAATGGAACTGTCCCTTGTTATGTTCTATAGATGAAGTGGTGAATGCGGGCTCACTTTTAACATCTAAGAAAAACTTGGACAGGTACATGGATGAAAGGGGTGTGGAGGGATATGGTCCGGATGCAGGTCAGTGGGGCTAGGCAGTAAAATGGTTCGGCACAGACAAGAAGGACTAAAAGGCCTGTTTCTGTGCTGTAATGTTCTATGGTTAGAGCAGATCAGTTGCAGGCAGTTTGGCAGAGCATTCCAGCAAGTTCCATGCAGTTTGCTTGTTAGCACTGAGAGGAAGGCAAGTGAACACTTGCAGATAATCTGGGGGAGTGTCACAGTTGGTGGATGAGTGTCTCAATGATTGGGACAGGGGAGAGATAGGGAGGTGTCACACAGCCATCGGAGTCCAGAGGAGGTGGTGGCCTTGAGTGGGGAGGGTCCGGGATGGGAGTAAACAACAAAGAACAAAGAACAACCCAGCACGGGAAACAGGCCCTTCGGCCCAACAAGCCCGCGCCGCCGCATCACCCTACACCTATTCTACCCTGCATGTCTACGAATGGAACCCCTAACTTGGCCAGATTCAGGGGAGAATAGTGTCAATTTGGTAAAACCAATCAGCCTAAGAGCACATCTTTGGGGTGTGGGAGGAAACCGGAGCGCCCGGAGGAAACCCACGCAACCACAGGGAGAATGCGCAAACTCCCACAGACACAGGCCCAAATCCATGTATCTGCATGGGAGTGAGGGGGATCACCCTGCCTGACATCTGTAGGATGGAAGGGGGAGGGTGGATCTCTCTACCTATGATGAGTGAGGGGAAGGGGGGGGGGGGTCCACTGCCACTCTGCTTGAGATGAGTGAGGAGGAAGAGGGGTCTGCTGCCACTCTGCCTGGGATGAGTGAGGGGAGAAGGGGGGTTGTCCACTACCACTCTGCCTGAGATTGTTGGGGGAAAGGGAGGAGGGGGCCATGATCAGTCTGGGTTGGGGGGATAAGGGAGTCAGTAATGTCATGAGAGTAGGGCAAAGTTTGTAGGGGCCAGGGGGAGACATCATCCAGCCCAAACACAATGTGGTAGGGGAGCAGCATTCTATCATTTTTTTTTGGTGAGTATGCTGATCGGAGCGGCAGGGTTTCAAGCATGATAAGCCCCGCCCACAGGCTTGCGCAGCACAGTTCAGAATCGCTGATATCTTTTCAGGCAGAGTGTGTATAGGGGCGCCGGAGAACGGGTCTGAAGGTCAGATCTGAAACACTCCCAGATTCAAGTCTGCCCAGCACTTAGAATCAAAATGGTAAAATCAGGCCCTTTGTGTAAACTTGAGCTGCACTACAAACCCAAGCTGGTACAGATTCCAAAACCTATCAGCTTTGATCAAGGAATCAATTACCCAATAAGAACATTGGAGATAAAGGCAAATTATGTGGATGCTGGAATCTGAAACATAAACAAAAAATGCTGGAAAATTTCAGCAGATCTGACAGGTCTGACATGAAAATCGAGCTAATGTTTCGAGTCTGGATGACTCTTTGTAAGAGCACTGGAGAGTCTAATATAGTTTTCAAAAAGCTGTCCATTGTAATTTTGGAGAATTTCAAGAGACAGCATGAGAGGTCTAGATTAGCATTGAGTTTAAAAAGTAAATAAATTTGAAATAAATTGCTGACATTTCCAAAGTTAACACTTCAACATAACTTAGCAAGCAGCACTGTGCATAGACATGGTGGTGCGTGATTTGAGAGAGAGAAGTTAAAGTTAACAGCTGCCAGTCATCTACTAATGTAAGTAAGCTGTTGCTGAGAAGGCTCCAATGATGACAGTATAATATGACCAATTGTTGTTCCAATCTTGAGAACAGAATTGTCCATTTGTGAAGGCAGAGTGCCACACCTGCAAGAAGAAGGATCATCTTGCAAAGATATGTTGAAAGAAGGTAAAAACAGAAAATAAGATCATAAGAAATAGGAGCAGGAGTAGGCCATCTAGCCCTTCGAGCCTGCTCCGCCATTCAATAAGATCATGGTTGATCTGAGGTGGATCAGTTCCACTTTCCCGCTTTCTCCCCATAACCCTTAAGAAAATGCTGGTTGAAACAATTGGCAGTCACTGGCTATGGTTGTCGAGCAGCAACAGGTCAATGAAGAGTTGGTTGAGACTGTTATGGTCTGAAGCACAAGCATGTCTGGTGGAAATTCACAGAGCATCATGCTCCAAGTAGTGTTGGATGGAGCTCTGGTAAACATGGAGGTTGAGACTACTGCATTAATTAGCCCGATTCCCGAATTGCTACGTAGGCAGCCATCAACTTTACAATTTTCAAGTTATGATGAACAGCACTTATGTTTACAAATTGACAACCTGTCTTGACTTTACAACTTCAGTTTCAATTTTACCATCACATACCAGCACATTTATAAGTAAACATCAATATTCCATGCCACCCATCTGTTTGACTGAGCTGATCTTTATTAGGTTGGAAATTAGTGTTTTATTTTAAGTTTTTTGTCTCAACTGTTACAATCTTAAAGCACTCGTGTTGTATTTATTATGCGCTCAGTCTCTCAAAATTCAAGATTAAACAGATAACTAAGAGATCAAATGAGTTAATTATATCTCCCAAACTGAGGAATTTGTGCTAAGGCATGCAGACATCAACAGTTGCCTCAATGACTTGACAAGGCAAGAGTTGAGAGCATTTTGCACTCCGTGGTGTTCCACAAATGATTTCTGGCCTTGGTTCAGGAACCAGTCCCCCAGTTATACCACTGTTCTTATGGGAAAATTGATCTTACAATTCAACTTACAATGTGGTTTTCAGGAACCAATGTGTCCAAGACTGCCTGTACTGTGAAAAATTGACTCAGCATCAGTCAGATAAATTCTGCATAGAATTACAAAGTTATAGAGGGGAGAAGATTCCAATGAAGTGTTTGCTCCTTGTATATGACGGGAACAATATGGAAAATTGACCATTATTGTGGCCAAGGATGAAAATCCAACTTTGTCAGAAAGAAATTGGTTAGTAGCACTAAGTTAAACTGGAACACCCTTTCATGTATAAAAGCGAAATTCACAACACATGATGGATCACCAAGTACCCACAGGTTTTCAGTGAAACTGACAAATCAATTCAAGGACACAAGGCCAACATAAAGGTAAAATACTGCTGAAATCTGAAAAAGCAGAAAATGCTGGAAAATCTCAGCAGGTCTGATAGTATCTGTGGAGGGAGAATAGAGCTAACGTTTCAGGTCTGGATGACCCTTTATCAGATCCACTGAGATTTTCCAGCATTTGATGTTTTTGTATAAAACCAGCATATGGGTTCAGCGGAACATAAGGTCAGTTTATTGCAGGCCTCGTTCAGTACCCTATGCTCAGAAGGAGATCTGTATCGCAAGCACTGGAGACCGAGAACATTCTCTCCAAGTTAGAACAACGTAATTGGCCTCCCCCCATTGTGATAGGACCAAACTAGATGGTAGTGTAAGAATAGGTGGTGGTTATAAAGTAACCCGTAAATCAGTGTAATCCACCTGATAGCATTCTCCGTGTTTGGCAAAGTATCAGGAACCACATTTTTTCAAAGTTAAATCTGACAAATGCCTATCTGCAATTTGAGTTAGATGATGAATCAAAGTCACACCTGACTATTAAAACATACATGGGTCAATTTCAGTTTCGTACGCTGCCATGTAGTGTTTCTTCAGTCCCCAGAATTTACTAAGGAGTGATTAACCAAAATTTGCAAAGAAGTTGTGTGCTATTTGAATAACATAGTTATTTCAGCTCCAAACAGACAGAGCCACAATGGCAAATTGAAGAGGATGCTCCAAAGTTTGGAAAAACGTCGAATGTGGGAAAAGGCACACACACAGGAAATGTTATTTGGGTCACAGGTAAATTGTGCCTCACTCAGTGTCAGCTGAAAGAACAATCTCAATGGGCAGTGAAGCACTGCCATTTGTTAATGTGTCTGTGCGTGCAGCCCCCATTGAATTATACTCATCACCCTTTACAGTTAATCAGTTAGCAACCTCTTATTGAGATGATCCATTTACTCAGATTGGGATTACTACTTTAAACACTTAAGTTTTTAACTGAATTTTTCTGCTCTTAAACAAATCTATTGCACAGCTCAAGCTGCTTTAAAAAGCCACGAAAGAAGTATTAAACTAAAAACCCACACCATGTTCTCACCTGTTTCTCATATGCAAGAAGTTGTTTGGATAACTGCTGTGTTGCAATACTCATTTCATTCTGCAAAAACAAAAAGTACGCACATGAGGAACTTTCTGCAGTGTAAATACAATATAATAGATTATCTCAGAGGATTTGTGAAGTGCCTCAGCACCCCATAACCTGCAGTCAACAATTTTATTGATGCAGAAGGCAAACTCCAAAATTTCAGGGAGAGTAATGTAAGACTTTCATCAGTAAGACTTTCCAAACAATAATACAGTGCAGCCCTGTTGTAATGCGATGGTTGGGGTCCATAAAATGTTATCACGAATGTTATTGGGGTTGTGCTAAATCACGAAACTGGAAACAGCAAAAAAAAAATGACATCATATCGCGTCATATCTGATTTCGCGCTAAATCGGGGCATGTAAAATCGGGGTTCCGCTGTACTAATTGTATTTGGTCATACATTTCTACAACTAACAGAACAGTTGCACGTAGTCTTCATTCTTCTATGAATATAATGTAACACCACAGAAGAAACTGCACCATCCTTCAGTGAAAGCTCAAATGCACTGTTCTTTAGCATTACATGTTGGCATCAGGCGCTTGTTGCCTCAGAGTGAATCGCACTCTCTTGCTCTTGCCATGCAAAAACAAGTCACATGCATTTCAGAGGAATAATTAATTAAAATAGATAAATGTATTTTTATGGCATCAATATACAATCATTTCCCTTAATTGAAAGAATTGGAAATCAGATGTTTCAACATTTATGACCAGCAGTGTGCCTCAGGAATCAGTGCTGGGCCCACTGTTATTTATCATTTATATTAATGATTTGGAAGAGAATATGGGGAGCGTGGTTAGTAAGTTTGTAGATGACACTAGGATTGGTGGCATAGTGGACAGTGAGGAAGGTTATCTCCAATTGCAACAGGGTCTTTATCAATTGGGGCCAGTGAGCTGATGAATGGCAGATGGAGTTTAATTTAGATAAATGCAAAGTGATGCATTTTGGTAGACTGAACTAGGGCAGGACTGACTCAGTTAATGGTGAGGCGTTGGGAAGAGTTACAGAACAAAGAGATCTAGGGGTACATGTTCATAGCTTTTTGTAAGTGGAGTTACAGGTGGACAGAGTGGTGAAGAAGGCATTCGGCATGCTTGGTTTCATCGGTCAGAACATTGAATATCGGAATTGGGACATCTTGTTAAAGTTGTACAAGACATTGTTAAGGCCACACTTGGACTACTCTGTGCAATTCTGGTCACCCTATTATAGAAAGGAATTAAACTAGAAAGAGTGCAGAAAAGATTTACTAGGATGCTACCGGGGCATGATGGATTGAGTTATAAGGAGAGGCTGGATAGCCTGGGACTTTTTTTTAAATAGAGGTCTACAAAATAATGAGGGGTTTAGACAAGGTAGATGGTCAATATCTTTTCCCAAATGTAGGGGGGTCTAAAACTAGAGGGCACAGGTTTAAGGTGAGAGGGGAGAGATACAAAAATGTCCAGTTTTTTTCACACAGAGGATGTCTGGAACAAGCTGCCAGAGGTAGTAGTAGAGGCAGGTAACAATTTTATCTTTTAAAAAGCATTTAGATAGTTACAAGGGTACGATGGGTATAGAGGGATATGGGCCAACTGGGATTAGCTTAGGGGTTTCAAAAAAAAAGGGCGGCATGGACAAGTTGGGCCAAAGGGCCCGTTTTCCATGCTGTAAACCTCTATGACTCTATGATTTATACATGAATTGAAATGAATGGATAATTTGTTTCTCTTTTTTGGATGCAGGAAATGGGAGGAATGGGTCATTCAAACCTCAAACCTGCTCCACCATTCAATAAGATCATGGGGGCAATGCAGCACAGCGGGCCAGGAGACTCAAGCAGAGGCCGTTTAACGAGCTCCCCGCTGATGTCTCAGCTTCCGCGAGTCTCCGGCAGCTGGGTTTCTGGCACCATCAGTTCTATGTCAGAAGTCTGCATGGAGCTGTGTAATTTATGTAAATGATTATGTAAATATACTTAACAGCCCAGGACAAAAGTCTCCAAGCCCCCTAGCCTCCCCACCGCCAAGAATATTTCAATCCAGCAGGGTTTACAATAGCTCCCCACTTGTGGGGAGCTGGTGGCCTGCCTGACCCTGCTGGAGTGGAGCAGGGCCATCGAGACTGCCCAGGAAGTCGGGGGTGAGGGAGGGGGTCCCCCTCGGCATTGCCATTAGGTGGGTATGGGTCCTGTTGCCACACTGAATATGGATCGTGAACAGAGGGAGGGAGGCCAGTGATTGGGGCTGACCATTGGGGTCGGGTGGGGTTCAGCCTCTTGGTGGTGGTGGTGGTCGAGGCCAGCCTGGACATGTTTGGGGGAAATCGAGCTGGCTAACAATCGGGAGACTGGCAGAGTGGGGCTACAGTGCATGTGCCGATCTCATACTGACAGATCAGCGCATACCTCGTGGCCTGCTCAGCGCTATGCTGTCGGCCTCTCCAGCAGGAACACGCTCTGCCCCCTAACCTGAATGCAGTGCACAAAGTGTGAGAAATTCATTTTGAAACTCTATCTGAAAAAAACAGCGGGATTTGCTCCAGTGTCTACACAAATTCAACACTTAGAAAATTTTTGGGAGAATCGTTGCCTCGACTTTTTATTATCACAAGTAGGCTTACATTAACACTGCAATGAAGTTACTGTGAAAATCCCCTAGTCACCACACTCTGGCACCTGTTTGGGTACACTGAAGGAGAAGTTAGCATGGCCAATGCACCTAACCAGCATGTCTTTGGGACTGTGGGAGGAAACCAGAGCATCCTGGGAAAACCCATGCAAACACGGGGTGAGTGTGCAAACTCGATGGGCTGAAGGGCCTCTTTCTGCACTGTAGGGTTCTATGATTCTATGAACTCCACATAGACAGTGACCCAAGCCGAAAATTGAACCCAGGTCCCTCGCGCTGTAAGACAGCAGTGCTAACCACTGTGTGACTGATCTGTTTGTGGCTTAACTCCACTTTCCTGTCTGCGCTACATAAGCCTGCAAACACTTTGAGATCTGTCTTACACAGCTTTGAATATGAACACTGACCAGCCTCCACTGCTCGTTTGGGAAGTTTTACAACTCAGGAAAATTCTTCCTCACCTCTGTCTTAAATGGGAAACCCCTTCTTTTTAAACTGTGTCTTCTAGATTCTTTCATTTGATTTGATTTATTATTGTCACATGTATTAGTATACCGTGAAATTGTATATTGTTTCTTGTGCGCTATACAGACAAGGAAACGAGAGTGTGCAGAATGTAGTGTTACAGTCATAACTAGGCTGTAGAGAAAGATCAATGCAAGGTAGATCCATTCAAAAGTGAGATGGCAGCAGGGAAGAAGCTGTTCTTGAGTCGGTTGATACGTGAACTCTTGACTTTTGTACTTTTTCCCGATGGAAGAGAGAATGCCCGGGCTGTGTGGGGTCCTTAATTATGCTGGGTGCTTTTCCGAAGCAGCGGGAAGTGTAGATAGAGTCAACGGATGGGAGGTTGGTTTGCATGATGGATTGGGCTATATTCACAACCTTTTGTAGTTTCTTGCAGTCTTGGGCAGAGCAGGAGCCCATACCCAAGCTGTGATACAACAAAGGATACTTTCTATGGTGCATCTGTAAAAGTTGGTGAGAGTCATAGCTGACGTGCCAAATGTCCTTTGATTTCTGAGAAAGTAGAGGCATTGGTGGGCTTTCTTAACTATAATGTCAGCATGGGGGGGTCCAGCTCAGGTTGTTGGTGATCTGGACACCTAAAAACTTGAAGCTCTTGACCTTTTCTACTTCATCCCCATTGATGTTGACACGGGCATGTTCTCACTGAGCTTTCTGAAGTCAATGACGATCTCCTTCACTTTGTTGACACCGAGGGACAGATTATTATCGCCGCACCATTTCACCAGGTTCTCTATCTCACTCCTCTACTCTGTCTCGTCATTGTTTGAGATTCGACCCACTACGGTGGTGTCATCAGCAAACTCTGAGGAGAAACATCCCTGACAAGCCTCCTCAAAATTTTGTTACGAGAAGATTACCTCATCCTTCTAAACACCAACAATTACAGGCTCAATCCATTCAATCTTTCCACATTCCCTCATCCTCAGAATCAGCATTGGGAAGCTTCTCTGAACTACTTCCAATACAAATATATCTTTCCTTAAGCTAACCAAACCGTTTACAGTAATCTGGGTGTGGTCTCACCAATGTACAGCTGTAGCAAGACTTTGATTATTTTTATACTCAATTCCGTCTGCAATAAAGGTGACCATTTTGTTCCTTGCTTTACCTGCTTGTTGACTTTTTATGATTCATGTACAAGGAAGCCCAGGTCCCTCTATACTACAGCATTCTTCAGTCTCTCCTTTTAAATAATATTCTCTTTTCCTATTCTTCTTGCCAGGTGGGCAAGCACACACTTTCCCATATATATAATCCATCTGCCAAATATTTGTCCACTTACTCAACATATCTACATATGTTTACATTCCCTGACATAAATTGGCCCATGAATAACCTCACGATGCTCCACTTCTCCGGCTTCCACCCAAATCACATTAAAGAAGCCATCCCCAACGGACAAGCCCTCCATATACACAGGATCTGCTCAGATGAGGAGAATCGCAACAGACACCTACAGACTCTGAAAGATGCCCTCGTAAGAACACAATATGGCGCTCAACTCAAAGATTGACACTTCCGATGCGCCACAGTGAAAAACTGCACCGACCTCCTCAGAAGACAAAAACAGGACACGGTGGACAGAGTACCCTTCGTCATCCAGTATTTCTGGAGAAGCTACGACATCGTCTCTGGAGTCTTCAACCTGTCATCGATGAAGATGAACGTCTCGCCAAAATCATCCTCACTCTCCCACTACTTGCCTTTAAACAACCACACAACGTCAAACAGACCATAGTACACAGCATACTACCCAGCCTTCAGGAGAACAGTGACCACAAGACCACACAATCTTGCCACAGCAACCTCTGCAAGATGCGCTGGATCATCGACACGGATGCCATCAGCTCACATGAGAACACTATCCACCAGGTACACGGTACATACTCTTGTGACTCGGCCAACATTGTCTACCTGATACGCTGCAGGAAAGGATGTCCTGAGGCATGGTACATTGGGGAGATGCTACGACAATGGATGAATGGACACCACTTGACAATAACCAGGCAGGAGTGTTCCTGTTGGGGTATCACTTCAGCAGTCACGGCGTTCAGCCTCTGATCTTTGGGTAAGCGTTCTCCAAGGCAGCCTTCATGACACACGACAATGCAGAATCACGGAGCAGAAACTGATTGCCAAGTTTTGCACACACGAGGATGGCCTCGACCGGGATCTTGGGTTCATATCACACTATCTGTAACTGCCATGACTTGCCTGGACTTGCAAAATCTCACTAATTGTCCTGGCTGGAGACAATACACATCTCTTTAACCTGTGCTTAACCCTCTCTCCACTCACATTGCCTGCACCTGGACAGACTTAATTACCTGTTCAGGCTTGCATTCCACCCATTATCTTGTAGTTGAATTTGTGTCTATATATTCCCTGTTTGTGAACCAAATCCTGCACTCATAAGGTAAGAACATAAGAAATAGGAGCAGGAGTAGTCCATCTAGCCCTTCGAGCCTGCCGCGCCATTCAATAAGATCATGGCTGAAGTGGATCAGTTTCACTTTCCCACTTTCTCCCCATAACCCTTAATTCCCTTGCCTACCAAAAACCTATCTACCCGTGACTTAAATATATTTAGCGAGGTAGCCTCCACCACTTCAACAGGCAGAGAATTCCAGAAATTCACCACCCTTTGAGTGAAGAAGTTCCTCCTCAACTCTGATCTAAACTGCCCCCAACCCCCACTATCTTGAGGCTGCGCCCTCTAGTCCTGCTATCTTTTCTAAGCCGGAAGAATCTCTCTACCTCTACCCTATCCATCCCCTTCATTACCTATAAGATCCCCCCTCATCCTTCTAAACTCCAACGAGTACAGACCCAGTCTATTTAGTCTCTCTTCAAAGGCCAACCCCCTCATCTCCACTCACCTGATGAAGAGGCAGCGCTCCAAAAACTCATGCAACCAAATAAACCTGTTGGACGTTAACCTGATGTTGTGAGACTACTTACAGTGCCTATCCCAGTCCAATGCTGACAACTCCATATCATGACATAAATTGGAATAGTCTTAGTATAAAAGGTTTAGAAGGTATGGATTTCTTGAAATGTATCCAGGAGTGTGTTTCGTATCAGTATGTAGAAGGCCCAAGGAATGGAACAGGTTCTCAGGAATGAAGTCGGTTTTGTGAAGGGTAGGTCGTGCTTCACAAACCTTCAGTTTTTTGAAAACGTGACCAAAGAGGTGGACAAGGGTAAGGCAGTTGACGTGGTGTATATGGATTTTAGCAAAGCGTTTGAAAAGGTTCCCCATGGTAGGCTACTGCAGAAAATGCAGATGCATGGGATTGAGGGTGATTTAGCAGTTTGGATCAGGCATTGGCTAGCTGATAGAAGACAGAGGGTGGTGGCTGATGAGAAATATTCAACCTGGAGTTCAGTTACAAGTGGTGTACCTCAGGGATCTCCCTGTTTAAGATTAAAAAAACTCAAACTCCCAGACTACTCCGCAGCCCACTTTCCCAGTTAAAAAAACACTTTTGAAAGGAAAAAAGTGCTCCAAAAGGTTGGTCATGGCAAGAATTAATTCCAGACTCCCGGACTGCCTGGAGCCACTACAGTTTGCCTACTGCCAAAATAGGTGCACAGCGGATGCCATTTCTCTGGCCCTGCACTCAACTCTGGAACACCAACGCATTCCAACAAGGACATCTATGTCAGACTCATTTTTATTGACTACAGCTCAGCCTTCAACACCATCATTCCTACAAACCTCATGAATAATGGTAGGAAGGACTATTACTTAAGTGGCGAAAAACTGCGGCAGGCGACGGTGCAGAGGGACCTCGGGGTCCTTGTGCATGAGTCGCAGAAACCCAGCTTGCAGGTGCAGCAGGTGGTCAGGAAGGCAAATGGGATGCTGGCCTTCATAGCAAGGGGGATTGAATATAAAAGTAGGGAGGTCTTGCTGCGGCTGTATAGGGCATTGGTGAGGCCGCAGCTGGAGTACTGTGTGCAGTTTTGGGCGCCGTACTTACGCAAGGATATTTTGGCCTTGGAGGGAGTGCACAGGAGGTTTACTAGGCTGATGCCGGAGTTGAGGGGGTTGAGCTATGAGGAGAGGCTGAATAAATTAGGCTTGTACTCGTTAGAGTTTAGAAGAATGAGGGGAGATCTCATCGAGACATATAAGATGATGAATGGGATGGATAGGATAGAGGTGGAGAGACTCTTCCCGCTCAGAAAGGACAGTAGGACTAGGGGGCACAGCCTCAAGATAAAGGGGAGGGCGGTTTAGAACGGAGTTGAGGAGGAACTTATTCACTCAAAGGGTGGTGAATCTCTGGAATTCTCTGCCCGTTGAAGTGGTGGGGGCTACCTCACTAAATATTTTTAAGACGCGGGTTGATGGGTTTTTGATAAGAGAGGGGATTAAGGGTTATGGGGAGAGGGCGGGAATGTGGAACTGAGCCACGACAGATCAGCCATGATCTTACTGAATGGCGGGGCAGGCTCGAAGGGCTAGATGGCCTACTCCTGCTCCTATTTCTTACGTTCTTATGCATTGTTCAAATTCTGTGGCCTGGGCCTCAGCTCCTCCCTCTGCGACTGATTCTGAACTTCTGAAACCACAGACCACAGTCAATAAGGATAAGCAACAACACCTCCTCCATGATCATCCTGAGCACCGGTGCCCTACAAGGTTGTGTTCTCAGCCACCTACTATACTCCTTATACACATATGACTGTATGGCCAAATTCCCCTCCAATTCAATTTTCAAATTTGCCAACGACACTGGGTCGAATCTCAAACAATGATGAGACAGAAAAAAATTTTTAAAAAGTTATTTATTAGTCATATGTAAGGCTCACATTAACACTGCAATTGAGTTACTGTGAAATTCCCGTAGTTGCCACAGTTTGGCGCCTGTTTGGGTCAATGCACGTAATCAGCACATCTTTCAGTCTTCACCCTTCATCGTCCAGTACTCCCTGGAGCAGAGAAGCGACGACATCTTCTCCTTCAACATGTCATCGACGAAGACGAACATCTCGCCAAGGCCATCCCCACACCTGCCTAGTTGCCTTCAAACAACTGCACAAGCTCAAACAGACCATTGTTCACAGCAAACTACCCAGCCTTCAGGAGAACAGTGACCACGACACCACACAACCCTGCCACAGCAACCTCTGCAAGACGTGCTGCATCATTGACATGAACGCCATAATTTTACGTGAGAACACCATCCACCAGGTACATGGTACATACTCTTGTGACTCGGCCAAAGTTGTCTATCTGATACACTGCAGGAAAGGATGTCCCGAAGCATTGGTGAGACCATGGAGATGCTATGACAACGGACAATGCATGGGAGGCTGGTTTGCATGATGGATTAGGCTACATTCTTGACCTTTTGTAGTTCCTTGCAGGTTTGGGCAGAGCAGGAGCCAGACCAAGCTGTGATACAACCAGAAAGAATGCTTTCTATGGTGCATCTGTAAAAGTTGGTGAGATTCGAAGCTAACAAATTTCCTTAGTCTTCTGAGAAAGTAGAGGCATTGGTGGGCTTTCTTAACTATGGTGTCAGCATAGGGGGACCAGGACAGGTTGTTGGTGATCTGGACACCGAAAAACTTGAAGCTCTCGACCAATTCTACTTTGTCCCGTTGATGTAGACAGGAACATGTTCTCCACTACACTTCCTAAAGTCGATGACAATCCTTTGTTTTGTTGACATTGAGAGAGAGAGATTTTTGGCGGGGGTGGGGGGGAGAGAAGAGAGAGAGAGAGGGGGAGAGAGAGGAGTGGGTGGCACGGTAGCACAGTGGACACCGCTCAACAATCACCAGGAAGGAGTGTTCTCTTTCTATCAGGAAACACTTCAGCAATCAAGGGCATTCAGCCTCTGATTTTGATAAGCATTCTCCAAGGTGACCTTCACGACACACGACAATGCAGAATCGCCGATCAGAAACTGATAGCCAAGTTCCACACACGAGGATGGCCTCAACTGGGATCTTGGGTTCATGTCACACTATCTGTAACCCCCACGACTTGCCTGGGTTTACAAAATCTCACTAACTATCCTGGCTGGAGACAATTCACACCTCTTTAACCTGTGCTTAACCCTCTCTCCACTCTCATTTTCTGCATCTGTAACGACTTGATTACTTGAAGATTCGCATTCCAACCATTATCTTGTAATTGAGTTTGTGTCTATATATACCCTGTTTGTGAATCAAACTCTTCACTCACCTGATGAAGAGGTAACATTCCGAAAGCTCATGCTGCCAAATACACCCATTGGACCTGGTGTTGTGTGCCTTAGTGTGCCTACCCCAGTCCAATGCCGGCAACTCCACATCACGTCTTTCAGAATGTGGGAGGAAACAGGAGTACCCAGAGGAAATCCAGGCAAAGGGAGAACGTGCAAACTCCACATAGACAGAGACCCAAGCCAGGAATCGAACTGGGGTCACAGGCGCTGTGAAGCTAACCACTGTGCTACCATGCCGCCCGCCCCCCCCCCCCCCAATAATCTCTCTCTATGTCAACAAAACAAAGGAGATTGTCATCGACTTTAGGAAGTGTAGTGGAGAACATGTCCCTGTCTACATCAACGGGACGAAGTAGAATTGGTCGAGAGCTTCAAGTTTTTAGGTGTCCAGATCACCAACAACCTGTCCTGGTCCCCCTATGCTGACACCATAGTTAAGAAAGCCCACCAATGCCTCTACTTTCTCAGAAGACTAAGGAAATTTGTTAGCTACGAATCTCACCAACTTTTACAGATGCACCATAGAAAGCATTCTTTCTGGTTGTATCACAGCTTGGTCTGGCTCCTGCTCTGCCCAAGACTGCAAGGAACTGCCAAAGGTCATGAACGTAGCCTAATCCATCACGCAAACCAGCCTCCCTTGCATTTACTCTGTCTATACTTTGCGCTGCCTCGGCAAAGCAGCCAGCATAATCAAGGACTCCATGCACCCCAGGCATTCTCTCTTCCACCTTCTTCTGTCAGGAAAAAATACAAAAGTCTGAGGTCACGTACCAACCAACTCAAGAAGAACTTCTTCTCTGCTGCCATCAGATTTTTGAATGTCCCTACCTCGCATTAAGTTGATCTTTCTTTGCACCCTAGCTATGACTATGACACTACATTCTGCACTCTCTTATTTCCTTCTCTACGAACGGTATGTTTTGTCTGCATGGCACGCAAGAAACCATCCTTTTCATTGTATACTAATACATGTGACAATAATTAATCAAATCAAATCTAAAAGTATTACGCTTTTCTAAATATCCTGCTGTTACCTCTAATAAAAGATTCCAGCACTTTCCCAATGGCAGGTGTGAGGCTAACCAATCTTTAGTTTCAGCCTTCTGTCTGCCTCCTTTCTTAAACAGAGGTTTGTGTTTTACAATCTACACAGACACTTAGAAATCTCAATAAAAAACTTCCAGAAGCTTTTTGGACATTACACTCAATTTGCTTAAAATTTGCTCCAGTGCAATAAAACAGCAATAATATCTGTATATTTCATTTTATGTGCACTAATTTAATATTTTTTTGTGACCCATCTCTGTCTAAATGGTTGAACAAAATCTCACAGAACTCAAATCCAGTGCAAATACAGAATATACATATTTCCCACAGATTTAAGGAGTTTTCTAGTAATCTAGGAGCCTTCAAATGCACAAGGTCGCATATAATAGGTGTGTACTGAGGAAACTGAGGGAGTGTGGATTCTGATGTGATGAGCTTGGCAAGCTACATCACTGAACTGATAATGGCTGTGGCTCTTTTGAAAGGCCAATGAAAACACAGAACCCAGTGCTACAAAAACTTAAGTGAAATAAGAGACCTTAAAATATAACCTCCAAGACTCCCAAGTTGCTGTAGAATACAAAGTTATATTTTGCAATATGCCAACATCATGAAGCTAAAACACTGGACTACATCAAGTTAAAGAGGGGAAGTACCATGCTACAGACAGAGCCAAGTTACTTTAAACCGGAAGCACCAAGGTATTATTCGATCCTTCCCAACTTCTTCCTGAAGTTTCCACAACCACAGTGGTCAATCTTCCAACAATTCAATTCATTCCACATGATATCAAGAAAATCAAAAGTTCACAGGATACAGCAAAGACTATGGGTGAAATTTTCCCATCCTGACCGCCATGGGAATTGTAGCAAGCAGGACACGGAACATGCAAAGCTCTGTAGACTTTGGGCAGAATTTTCCAGTCTTGAGGTGAGCTCAGCCGGAATGTCCCACCATATGACTCTGAGTAACATCCCAGCTGTAGTGCTGAAGACTTACCCCCAGAATTAACTATGCCCCTAGCCAAACTGTTTCAGTACACCAAAATACTTTCATCTACCTGACAATACACAAAATTCAAAAGTGAGCAACTCCCAGGTCCACTTTACTCACAAAATGGAAAATCCAATACAGCTAATTCCCATCTTTTAATTTACTCTCAATCATTAGTAAACTGATTGAAGGTGTCATCGACTGCACTTACTTGTGAGGGGGCACAGCTCAATGGTAGAGCATTTGACTGCAGGTCAAGGGGTCCGTGGTTTGAGTCTGTGCCCTCTTCGGTGACTGGCTGTTTCCTACATTAGAACGACGTACTGACCAATACCTATTCAGTGATACGCAATTTGCAATCCACCTGGATCTCACATTTCCTGATCTCAATTAAGTATTAGTTCAAACATGGTCAAAGAATTGAGTTCGGGAGATGAGACAAGACAGCTTGACTTTTGATAAGGTTCCACATGGGAGACTGATTGCAAAGATAAGAACCCATGGGATCCAAAGAAATTTGGCAAATTAGATCCATAATTGGTTCAGTGGCAGAACAGAGAGGGTGATGGCCAAGGAGTGTTTTTTTGACTGGAAGACTGTGTCCAGTGAGGTCCCTCAGATGTCAGTGTTGGGGCCCTTGCTGTTGATGGCTTATATAAATGATTTAGGCTTGCAAGTGGGAGGGCTAAGAGTAAGTTTGCGGATGATACAAAAATTGGCAAGGTGATAAATAGTGAAGAGAATAGCCTAAGATTACAGAAGGATATAGACAGGCTGATCAACGGCAAATGGAATTCAATTAGGAGAAGTATAAGGTGATGCAATTAATAGAACAAGCAAGACAAGGAAATACATGATAAATGGCAGGAACCTGGGAGGCACTGAAGATCAGAGGGGCCTTGGTGTGCAGGTACACCAGTCACTTAAGGTAGCAAGATAGGTGGCTAAAGTGGTTAAGGCATATTAAAACATCTCTCAACACCAGGTTAAAGTCTAACAAGTTTATCTGGATTCACGAGCTTTCGGAGTTCTGCTCCTCCATTTGGCCTGATGAAGGAACAGTGCTCCAAAAGCTCACGATTCCAAATAAATCTGTGGGACTTTAACCTGGTGTTGTGAGGCTTCTTACTCTGCCCATCCCAGTCCAATGCTGGCATCTCCACACCAAGAAGGAACATAATATACTTGCCTTTATTAGCCAAGGCACAGAGGTTATGCTGGAACTATATAAAATTTTGGTTAGGCTACAGCTAGAGTACTGTATGCAGTTCTAGAATCTACATTAAGGGAGGAATGTGATAGCTGTGGAAAGGGTGCAGAGGAGACTTCCCAGAAGGTTGCCTGGGAAGGAGAACTTCAGCTATAAAGAATGATTGAAGAGACAAGAGGTAGCTTTCCTTGAAGTAGAGGGGGCACATGACTGAGATGTATAAAATTATGACAATTTATGAGGGACATAAATAAAGCATACATGAAACAACTTTTCTCCTTGGTGGACAGATCAGTGACTAGGGGCACTGATTTAAGGTAAAGGACAGGAGGTTTAGGGGGAATGTGAGGAAAGTACTTTTCACCAAAAGGGTGCTGGGAGTTTGGAACTCACTATCTGAAGGAGTGGTGGAGGCATTGACCCTCATAACATCTAAGAAGTATTTAGATGTGTACTTTAGATGCCAAGGCATAGAAAGTTATGGGCCAAGTGCTGGAAAATGGGATTAAAATAGTTCAAGTGGCTTGTCTTTGACTGACGCTGACACAAAGGCCAAAGGGCCTTTTTCTGTGCTGTGTACCTCAACGATAGATTGTCCTTAACAAGGCAGCACTTCACTGAGTGTGAGAAAAATTGAAGTCAACAGGGATCTGGAGAAAACTGTCTACTGGTTGGAGTCATACCTAGCAAATGGAAGACTGGTTGCCCTTGCTGGTGGCCAATCATCTCAGCCCCAGGACATCCGCTGCAGGAATTCCGCAGGATAATATCCAGGGTCCAACCACTTTCAGTTGCTTCAATAACATTCACTCTGTCGTTAAGTCGGAAGTGGGAATGTTTGCCAATCACACAACATTCAGTACCACTCACAGCACCTTAGATAATGAACCAATTTGAGTCCATATGCTGCAAGATATTCAGGTTTGGCTGATAAATGGTAAGTAACTTTCACACCGCACAAGTGCCGGGCAATGTCAATCTCCAATGAGAGAATCTAACCATTTCTGCTCGACAATCAGCACTATTACCATGGCTGAATCTATCAACATGGTGGGATTACCATCAATTTGAAACTTGATTTGACTAGCTATATGGCGGCACAGTGGTTAGCACTGCTGTCTCACAGCACTAGGACCCAGGTTTGATTCCTGGCTTGGGTCACTGTGTGGAGTTTGCACATTCTCCTGTGTCTGTGTGGGTTTTCTCTGGGTGCCCCAGTTTCCTCCCACTATCCAAAGATGCGAGTGTTAGGTTGATAGACCATGCTAAATTGACCCTAGTTTTGGAGGGATTAGCAGCGTAAATATGTGAGGTTATGGGGATAGGGTGGGTTTATTGTTGGTGCAGATTCGATGGGCCTAACGGCCTCCTTCTGTAGTGTAGGGATTCTACGATTTTATTCTATATAAGTATTGGAGACAGCAGATCAGAGGCTCTGCAGCAAGTTAACTCACCTCCTAACTCCCCAAGAGCCTGTTTACTATCCACAAAGCACAAATGAAGATGCTAATTGTATATTAATAATTAACATAAATGTATTCAGGTAGTGGGTATTAACTGGAGATTTACTTGTGCTCTGTAAATATGCAGTTGTTGGATTGGGTAACGTCAGCTCATGACATGTATTTCTGTAAATAAACGCTTATGAAAGTCTGTAAAGATTGTCTCCAGTTCTATCCCTCATCTGGCTTTCTGGAACATTGTAAGAAGTCCCACAACACCAGGTTAAAGTCCAACAGGTTTATTTGGTAGCACAAGCCACTAGCTTTTGGAGGCAAAAAAGAAACCCACTCACCTGATGAAGGGGCAGTGCTCCGAAAGCTTGTGGCTTGTGCTATCAAATAAACCTGTTGGACTTTAACCTGGTGTTGTGGGACTTCTTACTGTGCTTACCCCAATCCAATGGCAGCACCTTCATATCATTTCTGGAATATAACACAGGAATGCAATAGAATATTCTTCACTTGCTTAGATGGGTACAACTGCAACAAGGATCAAGAATCTCAATGCCATCCAGCCCACTTGACTGGCAACCCACCCACTACAAACTTTCATTCCACCACTAGTATACTGTAGCTGTGATCTATTCTGTCTACAAGATGTACTGCAGCAATTTGCCATGGTTTCTTTGACAGCACTTTATGAGCATGGGATCTAGAAAGATGACTAATAGCCACGTGGAATAGCACAATTCGCAAATACTCATCCAAGTCAGCCTCCATACTAACTAACTTCGGAAATTACGCTGTTCGCTCATCATTGCCTGCTTACTCCCAACTTAACTGCACAATGGCTCCAGTCCACAGCTCCTTAATGAGTTGCAAAACACTGAGAAACTTCAAAGAGCTCTATTCGTAAAGAACCATACGACTGAATTCTGCACAATCAGTACAAACGGGAACTAATAACTGAAATACGTGATATTTTGTACACTGGGTGCCAAATAAATGTATGCCAAGGTTGAGGTGACCGAGTGAATTGACAAAAAAGGCATCAAAATGCTGTTATTGGGACATTTGGCAACTGTACAAAGGCAAGGACCTTATGGCTAATTGAAACTTTGGTAATTATAATGGAAATATAATGTTTCTTAAAAAAGGCAAAAAACAAAGGCAAAAAAGGGATATTGAGTTGGAAAGCTATACAGCTATTTGAAAGAGCACGCAACTTTTAGTAATAGGGGAAGAATACAACTCCACAGTGAGGCTCTGCATGCACTTACTGTGAAAGAACAACTCATTCAAACATGGCAAGAAAGGGACCCAGATGACCACAGGTGACTGAACATATGAAATGTGTGTATTTGGAGTTGAACAAATGAAGATTAAAATGGACGTATGCGAGATTAAAGGTGACGAATGAGTGCAAGTTTCACATATTAGGATTTTAGAAGGTGAATGGAAAATGAAGTCTCTGGATCTGTCTAAGAAGAAAGGAAACTCCAAGATCATTTGAGCAGCACCATTAATTAAGCAATGGCATTGATTCAAACTAATTTGAACTGAAAGCTGCTACCATGAGAGGAAACTAGCAATTACCAGTGTTAAATATTTAAACAAAAATAAAAGTTCTGAAGATAAAATCATGATTGAAGACCAAAAACATTTGGGGGAAACTCTTACCACATTGCCCTACAAATTTCTTCTTTTTAAATTTATATTCAATTCCAATATGTACTCAGTTTAATAATGACTTATTGGAATATGCTCTAAGTCAAATGAACAGATACTTTTCTTAAACTTCCATTACTATAGGGAATGTGTATATGCCTATAAATGCTGAACCTCATTCTTTGTTCTTTGTTTAGCTCAGGTTAGCAGTAAATGATTGACTGCCAAAGGGAGTGGCTGGATGAAGTTTACCTCACATATTTGCTGTATGTTTTACAACAAATTAATCTATTTTTAGAGAGAAAGGCCATGCATTGCAAACGCACCTCCTTGTAATTAGAATGCAAAGTAGCTGAGTCATGAAAGATGAGACATAAAGAACTCTAGATTATGGACTCAAAATTCTTACTCATAAATAGTTGTAAATCAACAAGAAAAAACAGCACCTACCTGAGCACCATATACCCTCTGCATGGCCTGCAACAGCTGGTTTGTATACTCGGTTAGCGTGCCTGCATCTTCCTCAAACACACTCAGCAGGGAACGTGTCTAAAGTAAGAAAGACAACACACTTCAACCTTTTACAAATGCTCAAAAGGCAGATTTAAAAGCTTTTATAATATCTGAAATTAACAAACCTTTCCTCAAATGTGTACACTTTGCAAGGAGAATCACTTCTGTATTACATCCATCATATTAATACCCAGCCAATGGTAATTATATCTCACTGCCCCACTAGACAATGCCCTAACGGTACAGTTTCCGAACTGCAGACATTACCCTGTCACTGTGCAATGTTCTGAGCTACAGAAACTGTCTGATCACAAATGTACTCCAGAGACCATCCTGTCACAGTACAAATAAAAGTTCTCCAAATGACGTGGGCAGAAAACACTTCCCTTAAAGCAGTGATCAGGTAGGAATCGCACGGCTATTGTGATCAAGTAGCATGGAGGGCAGTTCGACAGATTGCTTGTTTAACTTGCCAAGTCCCCACCTGGCACTCAGCTCTCACTTGTGCTCCCCGTAGCTGTTTGCATGCGACAGCAGCCACACCTCGGGCAACGGCCTCGACAAGCCGGCTAAACCAGGTGAGGGTAGCCGACGGGTCTCAACCCTGGGTGAGATAGGGAGATGTCTATCCCAGCATGTGAAGTCAGAGTCCGGCGGATTGAGTGGAAGAGACCAATGGAAGGTCCAACGGTCAAGAAGGCGGTCGCTGCAAGTGTCGTGGAACGCAAAGAGCAGGACAAGACACAGAAGACGTCCTGGTCACCCACTGCACCTAGTCCCACCTCCAGCCGTCTTGACTCTTGTCTTGCCACTGGATCTAGATGGGAATTGGGAAGAGAGAGTGAGGCTGATGCTGCGCAACTCTCCCTCACTCTAATCCAAATCAAGTACTAGTTTCAACACCATCATCATTGGTGTCGAGGTCCTTGTCGATGACGATGGACGAACAACAAATACCGTGGCTACAAGAGCAGGCTTGGAATCTTGCACTGAGTATCTTACCTCAAGTATCTTACCAAACCCTGTCCATCATCTATAAAACACAAGTTAGGAGTGTGTTGGAAACTCCCTATTTAGCTGATTGAGAGAAATTCCAACACTCAAGAAGCTTAACACCATCAAAGACAAAGTAGACAGAAGATTGACACCCAAGTCATCCATTGTTCGACAATCACCAGGCAAGACTGTTCCCTTCCTGCTGGCAAATACTTCAGCGGTCACGGGCATTCAGCCTCTGACCTTCGGGTAAGCATTCTCCAAGGGTGGTGAGGGATTGGAATGCCCTGCCTGCTGCAGTTGTAAATGCGCCTAGTTTGGGGGCGTTTAAGAGATCCGTGGATAGGTTTATGGACGAAAAGGGATTGGTTTAGGTTAGTGGGTCATTGTTTTGTAACTGGTCGGCGCAACATCGTGGGCCGAAGGGCCTGTTCTGCGCTGTAATGTTCTATGTTCTATGTTCTAAGGCGGCCTTCACGACACACGACAGCGCAGAGTCGCTGAGCAGAGACTGATAACCAAGTTCCGCACACATGAAGGCGGTCTCAACAAGGATCTTGGGTTCATGGCGTACTATCTGTAACCCCCGTGACTTGCCTGGGTTGCAAAACCTCACTTACTGTACTGTCTGGAGACAATACACATCTCTCTAACCTGTGATCAGTGCTCCTTCCACTCACATTGTCGGCCACTTTAAGACTTGAACAGCAGGTTAGGTGTAAAGATTCGCACTCTAATCAGTAATCTGTAAACTGCCTGTGCTTTATATGCTCTGTCTGAGGCCAGAACTCTCCATTCACCTGACGAAGGGACTAACCCTGAAAGCTTAGTGAGTGTACTATCAAATAAATCGGTTGGACTTAAACCTGGTGTTGTCAGGCTTTTTACTGTGTTTACCCCAGTCCAATGCCGGCATATCCACATCATGACCATGAAACTAACAGTGATTGTTGTGAAAACCCATCTGGCTCACTAATGTCTTTCAGGGAAGGAAATCTGCCATCCTTACCTGGTCTGGCCTACGTGCAACTCAGATCCACAGCAATGTGGTACTCTCTCAAAAGCCCTCTTAAAGCCCTTTGAAATGGCCTAAGAAGCCACTCAGTTCAAGGGTAACTAGGGATGGGTAACAAGCGCTGGCCTTGCCAGTGACGCCTACATCCAATGAAAGAATTAAAATATTCTCCCTCTCTTCTCACAAATATTTTGTTATTCTTCTCCTCACACATTCCTTCATTAGACATGTTCCATTCTCACTCACCAGACACATGTCACACTTGGACACTGTGACAGGAGAAGAGCTCTCACTTTCAGGAAGTCACAGAAACATGACTGCAGCAGGAGAATGCACACAGCTTAGACCATTAACAATTTTAAAAATCCATTCATCTCACAACTCACATAATCTGGTCTCTTATTCATTAACTTAGAGAGCCTTGATTAATATACACTTTCTAGCATGTTATTAATGACTAAGACAATGCTAAAAGTAGGTTTACATACAAACCTAGAAACTAGAAGCAGGAGTAAGCCATTCGGCCCTTCCAGCCTGCTTCATCATTCACTTCGATCATGGCTGATCACTGAATTCAATATCCTGATCCCACCTTCCCCCATATCTCTTGATCTCTCTAGCTCTAAGAACTTTATCTAATTTCTTCTTGAAGTCAAATAACATTTTGGCCTCAATTACATTCTGTGGTAATGAATTCCACACATTCAACACCCTCTGGGTGAAGAAATTTCTCCTCACCTTAGTTCTAAAACGTGTCCTTATCCTCAAACTATGGCCCCTAATTCTGGACTCCCCCACCATTGGGAACATTCTTTCTGAATCTACCCTTTCCAACCCTGTTAGAATTTTATAAGCTTCTATGAGATTTCCTCTCACTCTTCTAACCTCCAATGAATATAATCCTAACTGACTTGGCCTCTTGTCGTGACAGATCTAGCACCCCAGGAATCAGTCTGATAAACATTTGCTGTCCTCCTTCTATAGCAAGCACATCCTTCCTTGGATAAGGATGCTAGAACTGCACATAATACCCCAGGTGTGGCCTCATCTACGCCCTATACAACTGTAGCAAAACATCCCTATCCATACGTTCAAATCCTCTTGCTATGATGGCCAACGTACCATTTGCCTTCTTTACTGCCTGCTGTATCTGTACACTTATTTTCAGTGACTAATGCGTGAGGACTCCAAGGTTGAGTTTCCACCCTCCTCAATTTACACCCACTCAAGTATTAATCTGTCTTCCTATTCATGCTATCAAAGTGGATAACCTCACATTTAACCACATTACACTATATCTGCCACACAGATACCCACACACCGAGCCTGTCCAAATCTCGCTAAAGCAACTCTGTATCCTCCTCACAGCCCACACTCCCACCCAACTTTGTATCATCTGCAAATTTGGAGATAATACATTCAGTTCCCTTTTCCAAATCATTGATATATTATGTGAACAGTTGGGGTCCGAGCACAGCTCCCTGCAGAACCCATTACTCACTGATTGCCAATCAGAAAAAGACTCATTTATGCCATGTCTTCGCTTCCTATTTGCTAACCAGCTTTCTATCCATCTCAAGACATTACCCACAATATCATGTATTTTAACTTACATAGCTCCTTGTCGAAAGACTTTGAAAGTCTAAATATACCACATTCACTGGTTCTCCGTGGGCAACTCCACTAGTTACATCCTCAAAAAATTCCAATAGATTTGTTAAGCATGATTTCCCTTTTTAAACCCATGCTAACTTTGTCTGATTATACCATTACCTTTCAAATGCCGACTTATGAAATCCTTGATAATAGACTCCAACAACTTCCCCAGTATTGGCGTTAGGCTCACTGGTCTATAGTACCCTGTTTTATCGCTACCTTCCGTTTTAAATAGCGAGCTTACATTAGCTACTGTCCAATCTGTAGGAACTATTCCAGAGTCCAAAGAATTTTGGAAAATAACCACCAATAGATCCACTATCTCTAGGGCCATTTCCTTAAGTACTCTGGGATGAAGATTATCAGGACTTGGAGATTTATCCATCTTCAATCCCATCAATTTCCCCAAAACAATTTCCCTACTAATGCTGATTTCCTTCAGCACCTCACTAAAATATACTTCTCCCTGAACATCTGATACATTATTCATGTCTTCCTTTATGAAGATTGAAGCAAAGTACAAATTTAATTCCTCAGCCATTCTTTATTCCCCGCTATAAATTCTCCCACTTCTGACTGTAAGGAGCCTACATTCACTTTTGCCAATCTTTTTCTCTTTACATTTCTATATAAACTTTTATGTGGGTCATGCGTCATACATATATTCAATAATCCAAACTGCATCATTAACCAGCCCATCAGAGAGCATTACATATTCATAGACACTAAATCCACTGTTAGCCTTATCCTAGACTGTCAGTGCTTATAGAGTTATGGAGGTATACAGCTCGGAAAAGATCCTTTGGCCTATCACGTCGACACCAGTCAAGGACAAATCATCGAACTATTCTAATCCCATTTTCCAGAACTTGGGACATAGACTTGTAAGCCTTGGCATCACAAGTGCACGTCTAAATACTTCTTAACTGACAGTGAAGTCCAGACTCCCAGCACTTTGGGTCCTTATCAGGTTATGAGTGACCACATTCACTGGGCTTGTGATCTTTAGATGTTCTCGGCTATTCTGCCCATGACTGAGCCCTGGGCCACCGCGAGCTGCTGAAAGAATAACACTTCCAAGTCCTGTTTGAATACAGCACTGGTAATCAAGATACTCCCCAGACCCTATATCAGATTCAGCCTCTCCCCTAAACACACAGCTACTGGGGAGCAGTCTTGTGCTGCTCTCCCTACCAGGGACAATGGATCATTTAGGTGACTAGTGGAGTGCCCCAGGGGTCGGTGCTGGGGCCTCAGCTATTTACCATTTATATAGATGATCTGGAGGAGGGAACCGAGTGTATGGTGTCGAAATTTGCTGATGACACCAAGATTGGTGGAACGGCAAATTGTGTGGAAAGTCTGCAGAGGGATCTAGATAGGCTGGGCGAATGGGCCAGGAACTGGCAAATGGAATTTAATGTTGGCAAATGTGAAGTTGTCCACTTTGGTAGGAATAATGGTAGGAAGGACTATTACTTACGTGGCGAAAAACTGCAGCACGCGACGGTGCAGAGGGACCTCGGGGTCCTTGTGCACGAGTCGCAAAAACCCAGACTGCAGGTGCAGCAGGTGGTCAGGAAGGCGAATGGGATGCTGGCCTTCATAGCAAGGGGGATTGAATATAAAAGTAGGGAGGTCTTGCTGCAACTGTACAGGGCACTGGTGAGGCCGCAGCTGGAGTACTATGTGCAGTTTTGGTCGCCGCACTTACGCAAGGATATTTTGGCCTTGGAGGGAGTGCAGAGGAGGTTTACTAGGCTGATACCGGAGTTGAGGGGGTTGAGCTATGAGGAGAGGCTGAATAAACTAGGCTTGTACTCGTTAGAGTTTAGAAGAATGAGGGGAGATCTCATTGAGACATATAAGATGATGAATGGGATGGATAGGATAGAGGTGGAGAGGCTCTTCCCGCTCAGAAAGGACAGTAGGACTAGAGGGCACAGCCTCAAGATAAAGGGGGGGCGGTTTAGAACGGAGTTGAGGAGGAACGTCTTCACTCAAAGGGTGGTGAATCTCTGGAATTCTCTGCCCGTTGAAGTGGTGGAGGCTGCCTCGCTAAACATATTTAAGACGCGGGTTGATAGGTTTTTGATAGGCAAGGGGATTAAGGGTTATGGGGAGAGGGCAGGAATGTGGAACTGAGACACGACAGATCAGCCGTGATCTTATTGAATGGCGGGGCAGGCTCGAAGGGCTAGATGGCCTACTCCTGCTCCTATTTCTTATGTTCTTAAGCTCTCCCAGCCAATGAGGCCTGCTCATCACTCCCAAATATACCTTCCCCCCTTCCTAGACCAGTTACAGACAATCCTAACTATCCACCAACCTTGACTCCTCTAATCTTAGATTCACTCTTCCTGCCCTTGCTAGGCCAAGTTCTGAGCCTTGAAAATGGCACCAAATGATTCAGCCGGATGCTGCCATAGCCAGTAAAAATATACTGCCACTCCCAATTCATTTCATTCAGCAGCAATTCAGAAAAAGGCAATCTTGGCCAATTTTCCTTTCTCCATCACGGGCACTTTGGATAAATTGCAAAACCCCACCCCACACTGAAAACAAGATTAACCCAGCAAAGACTAGAATGGAATGTGACACCTCCCTAATCATTAAATCTTTCAATTTAGGTAGAATGGAGCTGCATACATATGATACAAGATGGAATTTCTCAGAAATAACTGGGTTTAGAAAATCTTGGGAGTGTAGTAGTTACTATAAGTAAAAAAGTGCTGAGAAAATTAATTATTTTAAATCGTACTTTCAGATATTGTTAGAACTAGAATTGTACATTTGCTCAGTGGAAAATTACCCCCTGCAAACTCCTCACATTTCAGTACACTTAATTACACTCTCCTGCTGCTGCTGTGCTTCCATAGCACCAGGAGAAATTGCAGATAGAATGGCAAGTTTACAAAGACAATTGCAGTCATGTGCATTGACATATGAATTTATAATGGGAACATTAAAAAAGGCAGAACTGGCCATTTTAAAATGCTAGCTGAATTACACTCTAGTCCAAAGCTTGCCTGGTATCTTAGCTGAAGACTTCAATTGGTCCACAGAGACTGACTAACATGCCACAACAAGAGCCAGTCGCTTCCGACGTTATCAAAACTCAGGTTGCTTCCTTTCAAATTAATGGCAGTTAATGAGGCAAACTTCATGCACATTCAATCTTATGGAATTACAACACAAATATATTAATGGGTATGGAATACAAATTTCTTGCAATGAAAATTATTCAGAGAACTCCAACTCATACATTCAGGTTAACAAATTGGAAAAGGTACTTTATAAATGCCAGCCTTTCTTTAAATGTGAAACTAACTATGGTGATAGGATCTTTCCATTGGGCAACAGTAAAATAACATGCCATCTTCAGCAATTTTAGTGTCAAACAGTTTACATACACAGTCATAGCAGGTTTTGCTTGTCTGACTGGCAACAAAAATATTCCAACCATTCCTTGCAAATAGCAACTAGTTACATATAACATTCTGCAAACATAGTTCTACAAATGAGGAGATGCTGTACGATTCAGTTTGCATATGTACAGCAAACAATAGAGAATTACATTGAAATAGGCCCATCAGCACAAGCAGTCTATGTTAATATTTATCCACCACATGAGCATAAGCATTTCCTTCAATCTCCTCTCCAATCACCTCTTTCCAAATACTGACATGGTCTCAGCTTTAACACCCCCTAAAATGTAATGACGTTCATGCTGGTGGCCTCTGCATTGCACACAGTGTGGGAGATTCGAGTTTGAATTCCCACCAGAAAAAAACAGCACGATTTACTCCAGTATTCCCACAAAGTCGACACCTAGAATCTTTTTTGGGAGAATCCCAGCCGTAGATTCACAGCAATGTACTCTGAAATGGAGCAGCAAGCCATTCAGTTATATCAAACTGTTAACATAGAAACAGCACTGCAGGCGTACAACACCATATGGACTGCAATGGTTCAAGAAGGTTGCATTAATAGCACTTTCTCAAGAGCAAACAGCAATAGGCAATAAACACTGACCTTGCCAGTGATGCTCACATCCCAAGAACAAATAACAAGAAAACTAATATTGCCTTTATAAGCATAATTTCTTCAGAACTACCATAGATCTTTTAGCCACACGCCATCATGCCAAACTACTTAAATCACAAGAAATAACTTCCCTGTTTCTGTACCAGCCCATCTCTTATTTCAAATATTTTAAATGAACTTGAAGCTTGCATTACTAGATTGAATTGAGAGACTGAATAGATTGGGTCTGTACTCATTAGAGTTTAGAAGGCTGAGGGGGGGATCTTATAGAGACATATAAGATAATGAAGGGGATAGATAGGGTAGAGGTAGAGAGATTCTTCCCACTTAGAAAGGATAGTAGAATTGGAGGACACAGCCTCAAAATAGGGGGGGGGGGGGGGGGGGGGGCAGTTTAGATCAGAGTTGAGGAGGAACTTCTTCAAAGGGTGGTGAGCATCTGGAATTCTCTGCCCATTGAAGTGGTGGAGGCTACCTTGCTGAATATATTTACGTCACGGGTAGATAGGTTTCTGATAGACGAGGGAATTAAGGGTTATGGGGAGAAAACAGGAAAGTGGAACAGATCCACTTCAGATCAGCCATGATCTCGCTGAATGGTGGGGCAGGCTCAAAGGACTAGATGGCCTACTCCTGCTCCTATTTCTTATGTTCTTATGTTTATGTTACTACATGAAACTATAATGTTGCAGCAATTATGGAGACTTGGATAAAGAAGAGCAGGACTGGCAACTTAGCATTCCAGAATTAGATGCATTCCAGAATCAGGTGAGATAGAGAGGATGCCAAAAGAGGTGAGGGTGTTGTCTTACTGATTAGGGAGAATGTCATAGCTATACTGAGGGAGGACATCTTGGTGGGATCATGCAGTGAGGCCACATGGGTAGAACTCAGGAACAGGAGTGGTGCAATGACTAATCTTGTTAGAATTTTATGGATTTTTATGAGAACCGCCACAGCAGCCCCCCCCGCCAACAATTCTCGAACCATTCCAGTAAATTTGTCAAGCATGATTTCCCTTTCATAAATCCATGTTGACTCTGTCCATTCCTGCCCCTGTTTACCAAGTGCTCTGCTTTTAACTTTTTTTACAACGGATTTTTAGAATTTTCCCCATTACTGATCCATAATTCCTGTTTCCTCTCTACCTCCCTTTTCAAATAGGAGAGTTACATTAGCAACCTTCCAATCTGTAGGAACTGTTCCAGAGTCTGGAAGATTTTGGAAGATGACCACCAAATGCATCTACTGTTCCTAGGGCCACTTCCTTAAATACTGTGGGATGTAGATTATCAGGCCCTAGAGATTTATCAGCTTAAACTCCCATCCACTTCCCCAACATCATTTCTCTACTCTTACTGATTTCCTTCAGTTCCTCTCTCTCATTAAACGTGTACTCCCCAACATTCCTGGTATATTATTTGTATCCTCCTTTGTAAATACAGAACCAAGTATTCAGTTGGTCAGCCATTTCTTTGTTCCCTGATATAAGTATCCCTGTTTCTGTTTGTCTTCACCAATCGTTTTCACCTCACATACCTGTAAGAAGCTTTCAGTCAGTTTTTATGTTTCCTGCAAGCTTACTCTTGTACTCTATTTTCTCCTTGTTAACCAGTCCCTTGCTTTGCCTTTGGCGAATTCTAAACTGCTCTCAATCCTCAAGTCTGTTGTTTTTCTTGGCCAATTTGTATGCCTCTTCCTTGGATCTAATACTATCTCTAATTACCCTCATAAGCCAAGGTTTGGCCATCTTTCTAATTTTTATTTTTGGACCTGACTGAGGAGAGGCTGAATAAACTAGGCTTGTACTTGTTAGAGTTTAGAAGAATGAGGGGAGATCTCATTGAGATGTATAAGATGTTGAACAGGACGGATAGGATAGAGGTGGAGAGGCTCTTCCTACTCAGAAGAGACTGTAGGACTAGAGGGCACAGCCTCAGGATAAAGGGGGGGCGGTTTAAAATGGAGTTGAGGAGGAATTTCTTCACTCAAAGGGTGGTGAATCTCTGGAATTCTCTGCCCGTTGAAGTGGTGGAGGCTGCCTCACTCAATATTTTTAAGACGCGGGTTGATAGGTTTTTGATAGGCAAGGGGATTAAGGGTTATGGGGAGAGGGTGGGAATGTGGAACGGAGCCACGACAGATCAGCCATGATCTTATTGAATGGCAGGGCAGGCTCGAAGGGCTAGATGGCCTACTCCTGCTCCTATTTATGTTCTGACAGAAATGAACAATTGTTGCAGTTCACCCAAGTGCTCCTTGAATATTTACCACTGCCGATTCTCCATCCTCCATTTAGGTAAGGATTCCCAATCCGTCATCACCAACTCGTTCCTCATACCATCGTAGTTTCCTATATTTAGATTCAGGACCCTAGTCTGACAATCAGCTACATTACTCTCTAACTTGATGAAGAATTCTATCATATTATGGCCTCTCATCCCCAAGGGGTGTCACATATCTAGACTGCCAGTTATTCCTTTCTCATTACACAATATGCAGTCCAGGATGGCCTGCTCTGAGGAATGGTCATTCAGACTGGAAACGTTCTCTCCCCACAGATGCTATCAGACTCGCTGAGATTTTCCAGCATTTTCTGTTTTTCTTTCAGGTTCCACAGCATTTTGCTGTTATCTATGACCTACTCTCCAGTTGCTTTCTCGATATATTATTGTTCCAGAAGGCCACCTCCAGGAATTTCTCCTCCAGCCCTGTGTCTGCTGCCCCGTGGAGCCCTCAGGGGGGCTGTGGGTGGGTCCGGAGCCACGGGGAAGAGGGGGGGGAAGGGATCGAGGCGGAGGCTCTCCGGGTGGTTACTCGCTCTGACGAACTCCCAGCGGCTGAAATCCGGAGTTAGATTCGGGCTCCGACAGTAATGGAGCGGGGTGGGGTGGGGGGGGACGGGGTTCGGGCCCCGGGGGACGGGAATCAGAGCCGGGGAGCGGGTCGGGGCCGGTGGGGATCGGCGGCTGGTACCTGCGGGCTATCCTGAAGCGCCTCCTCCAGCAGCAGTTTGTCCACAGGCGGCATTGCGAGCGCAGAAAAAGCCGGGGCCGACAGCCACAGAGACAGACAACAACAACAGCGCGCTCGAGCCAACAGCCTGACCCCGCCCCACCCCCTAGCCCCGCCTACCACAGGTCGTGCCCCGCCCACAATGTATGGCCCCGCCCCGGCCAGAGGCATCACCGCCCGAATAGACTGGCCTCGCCCGAATAGACTGGCCTCGCCCCACCAATTCCGTCCCTGCCCACGGGCAGTGGCCCCGCCCCGCCAGCCCGCCCCGCCCCTGTCAGCCCCGCCCCCGCCCCTGTCAGCCCCGCCCCGCTAGCCCCGCCCCTCCCTCTGTCAGCCCCGCCCCGCTCTCTGCTGAAGGAATTGTGAGTTGTCCATTTTCTCAGCCTGTCTGATCTGTGGCTGTTAATGAGAATAGCTTCCACAGAAACAGAGAATTGACAGCTGGAGACACAAACACCAGAAATAGAGGGTAAACTGAAAGCGTGATGGAATTAAGGTAATTAATATTAGCAGAAAATATCCATAGAAATCAAACAAATAGAAGATGTGAAAAATCTCTTCAGGCCTTTCATCCTGCCTCTAGATGTTAGCTCGACTCTTTCTCCACAGATGCTGAGATTTTCCAATATTTTGTGTCAGATTCCAGCATCCGCAGTATTTTGGTTTAACCATAGAAACAAAACAGTGAGAAGAGGCCATTTTGCCCATGCCAGGCTGAGGACAAGCAAGTGCCCTTTCTAACCCTACCGGATTTAGAAGTAGAAAGGATCGAAAGCTTCAGGTTTTCAGGTGTCCAGATCATCAGCAACCTGTCCTGGTCCCCCCATGTCGACACAATAGCTAAGAAAACCCACCAATACCTCTACATTCTCAGAAGGCTAAGGAAATTTGGCACATTTGGTCCTTAATGCAATTACTGTCACTAGAGAGGTAGTGCTTGATAGACTAGCGGGACTGAAGGTGGACAAATCCCTGGGACCGGATGGAATGCATCCCAGGATTCTGAAGGAAATGGCAGAGGTGATAACGGACGCCTTCGTAATTATTTATCAAAATTCGCTGGACTTGGGGAAGTGCAGTAAGATTGGAAAATGGCTAATGTTACGCCACTGTTTAAAAAGGGTAGCAGACAAAAGGCAGGGAATTATAGGCCGGTTAGTTTAACGTCTGTAGTTGGAAAAATGCTTGAATCCGTCATCAAAGAAATAGCGAGATACCTAGAAAAAAATGGTTTGATCGAGCAGACGCAGCACAGATTCGTTAAGGGGAAGTCGTGTTTAACAAATTTATTGGATTTGTGTGAAGATGTGACTAGTGCGGTAGACAGAGGGGAACTGGTGGATGTGGTGTTTTTAGATTTCCACAAGGCGTTTGATAAGGTGCCTCGCAAAAGGTTGCTGCAAAAAGTTAGGGTGCGCGGAGTTGGGGGTAAAGTGTTAGCGTGGATAGAGGATTGGTTGTCTAATAGAAGCAGAGAGTTGGAATCAATGGATGCTTTTCTGGTTGGCGGTTGGTGACTAGTGGAGTACCTCAACTGTTTACCATTTACATAGATGATCTGGAGGAGGGGGCTGAGTGTAGGTAACAAAATTTGCTGATGACACGAAGATAAGTGGAAAAGCAAATTGCATGGAGGGTGTGGAAAGTCTGCAGAGAGATCGGGATAGGCTGAGCGAGTGGGCGAGGACCTGGCAGATAGAGTATAACGTTAGCAAATGTGAGGTTATCCACTTTGGTAGAAATAATAGTAGGAGGGATTACTATTTAAAGGGCGAAAAGCTGCAGCATGCTACGGTGCAGAGGGACCCGGGGGTCCTTGTGCACGAATCGCAAAAACCCAGTCTGCAGGTGCAGCAGGTGATCAAGAAGGCAAATGGGATGTTGGCCTTTATAGCGAGGGGGATAGAATATAAAAGTAGGGAGGTCTTGCTGCAACTGTACAGGGTTCTGGTGAGGCCGCAGCTGGAGTACTGTGTGCAGTTTTGGTTGTCGCATTTGTGGAAGGATATATTGGCCTTGGAGGGAGTGCAGAAAAGGGTTCACTAGGCTCATACTGGACATGAGGGGGTTAGCCTATAAGGAAAGATTGAATAGACTGGGTCTGTACTCGTTGGAGTTTAGAAGGCTGAGGGGGGATCTTATAGAGACATATAAGATAATGAAGGGGATGGATAGGGTAGAGATAGAGAGATTCTTCCTGCTCTGAAAGGGTAGCAGAACTAGAGGGCACAGCCTCAAAATAAGGAGGGAGCAGTTTAGATCAGAGTTGAGGAGGAACTTCTTCACTCAAAGGGTGGTGAATCTCTGGAATTCTCTGCCCGTTGAAGTGGTGGAGGCTACCTTGCTGAATATATTTAAGTCACGGGTAGATAGGTTTTTGATAGACAGGGAATTAAGGGTTATGGGGAGAATGCGGGAAATGGTCGCTATGAGAGGACACAGATTTAAGGTGCAGGGAAGCAAGTACAGAGGAGATGTTAGGGGTAAATTTTTCACTCAGAGGGTGGTGAGTGAATGGAATCGGCTGCTGTCGGTGGTGGTGGAGGCGAACTTGCTGGGATCTTTTAAAAGACTTCTGGATGAGTATATGGGATCTAATGGGATTGGGGGTTATAGATAGGTCTATGGCTTAGTAGGTATAGAAGTGATCGGCGCAACTAGTGGGCCGAAGGGCCTGTTTGTGCTGTAGTGTTCTATGTTCTATGAAAGTGGAACTGATCCACTTCAGATCAGCCATGATCTTACTGAATGGCGGGGAAGGCTCGAAGGGCTAGATGGCCTACTCCTGCTCCTATTTCTTATGTTCTTATCAATGTCACTGAAAAGAACATAGAACATTACAGTGCAGTACAGGCCCTTCGGCCCTCGATGTTGCGCCGACCAGTGGAACCAATCTAATGACCCTCTAACCTAAACTATTCCAATGTTATCCATATGCCTATCCACTGACCATTTGAATGCCCTTAAAGTTGGCGAGTCCACAACTGCTGCAGGCAGGGCATTCCACAATCTTACTACCCTCTGAGTAAAGAACCTACCTCTGACATCCGTCCTATAATTACCACCCTTTAATTTAAAGCTATGTCCCCTTGTGTTAGCCATCACCATCCGAGGTAAAAGGCTCTCACTGTCCACCCTATCCAATCCTTTGATCATCTTGTATGCCTCAATCAGGTCACCTTGTACCCTTCTTCTCTCCAATGAAAATAACCTCAAGTCCCTCAGCCTTCCCACCATACCAGGTAAACCTTCTCTGCACCCTTTCCAATGCCTCCACATCTTTCTTATAATGCAGCGACCAGAACTGTACGCAATACTCCAAGTGCGGCCGCACCAGAGTTTTATACAGTTGTGACATGACCTCACGGCTCCGAAATTCAATCCCTCTACCAATAAAAGCTAACACACCGTACGCCTTCTTAACAACCTTATCAACCCGGGTGCCAACTTTCAGGGAGCTAGGCACATGTACCCTGAGATCTCTCTGCTCGTCAACACTACTAAGAGTCCTTCCATTAGCCCTATATTCTGTACTCCTGTTATTCTTACCAAAGTGAATCACCTCACACTTTTCTGTATTAAACTCCATCTGCCACCTCTCGGCCCAGCTCTGCAGCTTATCTATGTCCCTCTGCAAACTGTAACATCCATCCTCACTGTCTACAACTCCTCCAACTTTGGTGTCATCAGCAAATTTACTGATCCATCCTTCTACACCCTCATCTAGGTCATTTATAAAAATGACAAACAGCAGTGGCCCCAAAACAGATCCTTGAGGTACACCACTTGTAACTGAACTCCAGGTTGAATATTTCCCATCAGCCACCACCCTCTGTCTTCTATCAGCTAGCCAATTCCTGATCCAAACTGCTAAATCACCCTCAATCCCATGCATCTGCATTTTCTGCAGTAGCCTACCATGGGGAACCTTATCAAACGCTTTGCTAAAATCCATATACACCACGTCAACTGCCTTCCCCTTATCCACCTCTTTGGTCACCTTTTCATAAAACTCAATAAGGTTTGTGAGGCACGACCTACCCTTCACAAAACCGTGTTGACTATCCCTAATCAATTTATTTCTCTCTAGATGATTATAAATCCTATCCCTTATAATCCTTTCCAAAACTTTGCCCACAACAGAAGTAAGGCTCACCGGTCTATAATTCCCAGGATGGTCTCTACTCCCCTTCTTGAACAAGGGGACAACATTTGCTATCCTCCAGTCTTCCGGCACTATACCTGAAGCCAATGATGACATGAAGATCAAAGCCAAAGGCTCTGCAATCTCCTCCCTAGCCTCCCAGAGAATCCTAGGGTAAATCCCATCCAGCCCAGGGGACTTATCTATTTTCACACTCTTAAGAATTGCCAACACCTCCTCCTTATGTACCTCAATCCTGTCTAGTCTACTACCTGGTATCGCAGTATTCTCCTCGACTACACTGACTTTTTCCTGCGTGAATACTGACAAAAAATACTCATTCAGTGCCTCTCCTATCTCTTCAGGCACCACGCACAACTTCCCACTGCTGTCTCTGACTGGCCCTAATCTTGCCCTAACCAATCTTTTATTCTTGACATACCTGTAGAAAGCTTTAGGATTTTCCTTGATCCTATCTGCCAAAGTCTTCTCATGTCCTCTTCTAGCTCTTCTTAACTCTCTCTTTAGCTCCTTCCTGGCTAATTTATAACTCTCCAGTGCCCTAACGGAGCCTTCACGTCCCATCTTTACATAAGCCTCCTTCTTCCTCTTCACCAGAGATTCAACTTCCTTAGTACACCACGGTTCCCTCGCTCGACCACTTCCTCCCTGCCTGACAGGTACATATTTATCAAGGACTCGCAGTAGTTACTCCTTGAATAAGCTCCACATTTCAGATGTTCCCAGCCCCTGCAATTTCCTACTCCACCCTATGCATCCTAAATCTCGCCTAATAGCCTCATAATTACCTTTCCCCCAGCTATAACTTCTGCCCTTCAGTATATGCCTATCCCTTTCCATCACTAAGGTAAACGTAACCGAATTGTGGTCACTATCACCAAGTCTAACCAAGGCTCACCTACCTCCAAGTCTAACACCTGGTCTGGTTCATTACCCAGTACCAAATCCAATGTAGCCTCACCTCTTGTTGGCCTATCTGCATACTGTGTCTGAAACCTTCCTGCACACATTGGATGAAAACTGACCCCTCTAACGTGCTTGAACTATAGCTTTTCCAATCGATATTTGTAAAGTTAAAGTCCCCCATAACAACTACCCTGTTACTTTCGCACCTATCCAGGATCATCTTTGCTATCCTTTCCTCTACATCTCTGGAACTTTTTGGAGGCCTATAAAAAACTCCCAACAGTGTGATCTCTCCTTTCCTGTTTCTAATCTCAGCCCATACTACCTCAATAGACAGGTGCACACCAAATGTCCTTTCTGCCACTGTAATACTGTCCTTGACTAACAATGCCACGCCTCCCCCTCTTCTACCACCTTCTCTGCTCTGACTGAAACATCTGAACCCCGGAACCTGCAACAACCATTCCTGTCCCTGCTCTATCCATGTCTCTGAAATGGCCACAACATCGAAGTCCCAGGCACCAATCCAGGCTGCAAGTTCGTCCACCTTATTGCGTATGCTCCTCACATTAAAGTATACACACTTCAAACCACCCTCCCGCCTGCCAATACACTGCTGTGACCTAGAAACCTTATCCATGACCTCCCTATTCTCATCCTTCTGAACATTGGAGCTACAGTTCAGGTTCCCATCCCCCCTCTGAATCAGTTTAAACCCCCCTGAATAGCATTGGCAAATTTTCCCCCCAAGATATTAGTTCCCCTCTGGTTCAGGTGCAGACCATCCCTCTTGTAGAGGTCCCACCTACCCCAGAATGAGCCCCAATTGTCCAAGTATCTGAACCCTTCTCTCCTGCACCATCCCTTTAGCCACGAGTTCAAATGTTCTCTCTCTCTATTCTTCTCCATGCTATGCCGCGGCACAGGTAACAAACCAGAGATAACCACTCTGCTTGTTTTAGCCCTAAGCTTCCACCCTAACTCTCTGAATTTCTGTTTTATATCCCCAGGTCATCAACTTTTACAGATGCACCATAGAAAGTGTTATTTTTGGTTATATCACAGTTTGGTATGGCTCCTGCTCTGCCCAAGACTGCAAGAAACTACAAAAGGTCAAAAATAAAGCCCAATCCATCACGCAAACCAGCCTCCCATCCATTGATTCTATCTATACTTCCTGCTGCCTCGGCAAAGCAGCCAGTATAATTAAGGACCCCACGCACCCCAGACGTTTTCTCTTCCATCTTCTTCTGTCAGGGAAAAGATACAAAAGTCAGAAATCACATACCAACCAACTCAAGAATAGTTTCTTCCCTGCTCATCAGACTTTTGAATGGACCCTATCTTGCATTAAGTTGATCTTTCTCTACAGTCTAGCTACGACTGTAACACTACATTCTGCACTCTCTCCTTTCCTTCTCTATGAATAATATGCTTTGTCTGTATGGCACGCAAGAAACAATACTTTTCACTATATGCCAAAACATCTGGTAATAATAAATCAAATCAAAAAAACCTTCCTGTGCCTGGCCCAGATCTCTATGGCTTACAGTGCTTAAGGTACAGCACTTAAGGTGCAATGGCTGTAAATTGGGAGACGGGAGGGTATAGCAGGACCTGGGTGTCCTTGTGCATCAGTCACTGAAGGTAAGAATGCAGGTGCAACAGGCGGTAAAGAAGGCAAACGATACGTTCGCGAGAAGGGTTTGGCAAGTAAGATTAAGGAAAACCCCAAGGCTTTCTACAAGGATGTGAAGAGCAAAATGATGAGATGTGAAGGATAGGACCTATTTATTAAATGTGACAGTAGAAATAGCAGAGGTGCTCAATGAATACTTCAGTATTCATGGTGGAAAAGGATCTTGGTGGTTGTCGTGCAGGCTTGCGGCGGACTGAAAAGCTTGAGTATGCGGACATTAAGAAAGAGATGTTGGACCTTTTGAAAAGCATCAAATTAGATAAGTCGCCAGGACCAGATGGGATGTACACCAGGTTACTGTGGGAGGTGAGGGAAGAGATTGCAGAGCATCTGGCAATGATCTTTGTGTCATCGATGGAGACGGGAGAGGCTCCGGAGGATTGGAGGATTGCGGATGTGGTTCCTCTATTCAAGAAAGGGAACAGAGAGAGACCAGGAAATTATCGACCGGTGAGTCTAACCTCAGTGGTTGGTTAATTAGAACGTAGAACACTACAGCACAAACAGGCCCTTCGGCCCACGAGTTGCGCCGATCACATCAACACCTACCAATCAATAGACCTATCTATAACCCCCAATCCCATTAAATTCCATATACTCATCCAGAAGTCTTTTAAAAGACCCTAGCGAGTTCGCCTCCACCACCACTGACAGCAACCGATTCCATTCACTCACCACCCTCTGAGTGAAAAACTTACCCCTAACATCACTTCTGTACTTGCCTCCCCGCACCTTCAATCTGTGTCCTCTCGTAGCGACCATTTCAACCCGGGGAAATAGCCTCCGAGAATCCACCCTATCCATTCCACTCAACATTTTATAAACTTCTATCAGGTCGCCTCTCAACCTTCGTCTCTCCAGGGAAAAGAGTCCCAGCTCCCTCAACCTAACTTCGTAAGGCATGCCTCCCAGTCCAGGCAACATCCTTGTAAATCTCCTCTGTACCCTTTCAATAGCTTCTACATCCTTCCTATAGTGTGGCGACCAGAACTGCGCACAGTACTCCAAATGAGGCCTGACAAGGGTCTTATAAAGTTGCAGCATTACCTCCCGATTCCTAAACTCAATCCCTCGATTAATGAAGGCCAGTACACCATACGCCTTCTTGACCACATCCTCCACCTGCGAGGCCGATTTAAGAGTCCTGTGGACCCGGACCCCAAGATCCTTCTGCTCTTCAACACTACTAAGACTCCTGCCCTTGATAGTGTACTCGTTCATCCCATTGGTTCTGCCAAAATGGACGACTACACATTTATCTGTGTTGAAGTCCATCTGCCACTTCTCCGCCCAGTCCTGCATCCTATTTATGTCCTGCTGCAACTTTTGACATCCTTCCAGACCATCCACAACACCACCGACCTTCGTGTCATCAGCGAACTTACTTACCCATCCCTCCACTTCCTCATCCAGGTCATTTATGAAAATGACAAACAGCAAGGGTCCTAGAACAGATCCCTGGGGCACTCCACTGGTGACTGAACTCCATGCCGAAAAAGACCCATCCACAACCACTCTCTGCCTTCTGCAGGCAAGCCAGTTCTGGATCCACAAGGCCAAAGGCCCTTGGATCCCATGCCCTCTCACCTTCTCAAGAAGTCTTGCATGGGAGACCTTATCAAACGCCTTGCTGAAGTCCATGTACACCACGTCCACTGCACTTCCTTCGTCAATGTGTTCAGTCACATTTTCGAAGAACTCAACCAGGCTCGTAAGGCACGACCTGCCCTTGACAAAACCATGCTGACTATTTCTGATCATGTCAAACCTCTCCAAATGCTTGTAAATCTTGTCCCTCAGAAGCCTGTCCATCAGCTTACCAACCACTGAGGTCAGACTCACCGGTCGGTAATTTCCCGGGCTATCTCTGTTCCCTTTCTTGAAAATAGGAACTACATCCGCAATCCTCCAATCTTCCGGAACCTCTCCCATCTCCATTGACGACGCAAAGATCATCGCCAGGGGCTCTGCAATCACTTCCCTCGCCTCCCACAGTATCCTGGGGTACATCCCATCTGGTCCCGGCGACTTATCTATCTTGATAGAATTCAAAAGTTCTAACACATCCTCCTCCTTAATATCCACATACTCAATCTTTTCCACCTGCTGCAAAACCGTGGCAAAATCTCCCAGATCAGTTTCCACTGTGAACACTGAGGCAAAGTACTCATTAAGCACCTCTGCCATTTCCTCTGGTTCCACACAGACCTTTCCCCCTTCCCCTTTTATAGGTCCTATCCCTTCTCTTCTTATCCTTTTACTTTTCACATATTTATAGAAGGCCTTGGGATTCTGCTTAATCTTACCCGCCAAGGCCTTCTCATGACCCCTTCTGGCTCTCCTAATTTCCCTTTTAAGCTCCCTTCTACAATCCTTATACTCCTCAAGGTCCTTAACATGTTAAGGTTAGTTGATGGAGAAGATTCTGAGAGACAGGATTTATGCACATTTAGAGAAGTTTAGTATGATCAAAAATAGCACGGCTTTGTCAAAGGCAGGTTGAGTTTTTTGAAGATGTGACTAAACACATTGACGAAGAAAGAGCGGTAAATGTGGTTTATATGGACTTCAGCAAGGCGTTCGATAAGGTCCCCCATGCAAGGCTTATTGAGAAAGTGAGGGGGCATGGGATCCAAGGAGACGTTGCTTTGTGGATCCAAAACTGGACTGCCCACAGAAGGCAAAGAGTGGTTGTAGATGGGTCTTTTTCTGCATGGAGGTTGGTCGCCAGTGGAGTGCCCCAGGGATCTGTTCTGGGACCCTTGCTGTTTGTGATTTTTATAAATGACCTGGATGAGGAAGGGATGGGTTGGTAAGTTTGCCAATGATACGAAGGTTGGAGGTGTTGTGAATAGTTTGGAGAGATGTCAGAAGTTGCAGCAAGACACAGATAGGATGCAAGACCGGGTGGAGAAGTGGCAGATGGATTTCAAACCGGATAAGTGTGTGATGGTTCATTTTGGCAGGTCAAATGGGATGAAGGAATATAATATTAAGGGTAAGACTCTTAGTACTGTGGAAGATCAGAAGGATGTTGGGATCCGGGTTCATAGGACTCTCAAATTGGCTTCGCAGGTGGAGGATGTGGTCAAGAAGGCGTATGGTGTATTGGCCTTCATCAATCGAGGAATTGAGTTTAGGAGTCGGGAGATAATGCTGCAGCTGTATAAGACCCTGGTCAGACCCCACTTGGAGTACTGTGCTCAGTTCTGGTCACCTCGTTACAGGAAGGAAGTGGAAGTCATTGAACGGGTGCAGAGGAGATTTACAAGGATGTTGCCTGGATTGGCTGGCATACCTTATGAGGATAGATTGCAAGAGCTCGGTCTTTTCTCCTTAGAGAGACAAAGGATGAGAGGTGACCTGATAGAGGTGTATAAGATGTTGAGAGGTATAGATCGAGTGGATTCTCAGAGGCTTTTTCCCAGGGCTGAAGTGGCTGCCACAAGAGGATACAGGTTTAAGGTGCTGGGGAGTAGGTACAGAGGAGATGCCAGGGGTAAATTTTTCACTCAGAGGGTGGTGGCTGAGTGGAATCGGCTGCCGTCGGTGGTGGTGGAGGCAGATTCGATAGGGTCTTTTAAGAGACTTCTGGATGAGTACATGAGACTTAGTAAGATAGAGGGTTATAGGTAAGCCTAGTAGGTAGGGATATGTTCAGCACAACTTGTCGGCCGAAGGGCCTGTTTGTGCTGTGGTTTTTCTATGTTCTGTGTTCTACATTGGCCTTCGTTGCAAGAGGTTTCGAGTACAAGAACAGGGATATGTTGTTGCAGTAATACAGGGTCTTGGTGAGGCCACAGCTAGAGTACTTGGGCAGCTTTGGTCTCCTGTTCTGAGGAAGGACGTTCTTGCTCTTGAGGGAGTGCAGTGAAGGTTTTACCAGGATGATTCCAGGAATGGCGGGACTGATGTCTAGAGATTGACCAGGTTAGGATTGTTTTCACCAGAGTTCAGAGACTTATAAAATTCGAGCAGATCTAGACAGGATAGATGCAGGGAGGATATTCCCGATGGTGGGGTGTCCAGAACCAGGGGTCACAATCTGAGGATTCAGCGTACACCATTTAGAATGGAGACAAGGAGATATTTCTTCACCCAAAGAGTGGTAACCCTGTGGAATTCATTACCACAGGAAGTAGTTGATGTCAAAACATTGAACGTGTTCAAGAGGTGGCTGGATATAGCACTCGGGATGAATGGGATCAAAGATTATGGGGAGAAAGCAGGATTAGGCTATTGAGTAGGTTGCTCAAAAATGATCATGATGAATGGCTGAGCAGGCCTGAAGGGCCAAATGGCTTCCTCCTACTCCTATCTTCAATGTTTCTAATGTGATACACTTTGGAAGAAATAACAAGACAAGGGAGTATTTAATGAATGGCAGGACACTAGGAACTTCAGAGGAACAGATGGATCTTGGGGTGCTTATTCAGAGATCCCTGAAGGTGGCAGAGCAGATGAATAGGATAGTTAAGAGATATGGGGCACTTGCTTTAATCAGTCATGGCCTAGCATGTGAGAACAAGAAGATAATGTTGGAGCTGTACAGAACGTTGGTTAGGTCACAGCTAGAGTACTGTGTGCAATTCTGGTCAACTCGCTATAGGAAGGGTGTGATTGCACGAGGGTGATACAGAGGAGATTCACCAGGATCTCTGGGTGGCATGGTAGCACAATGCTTAGCACTGAACATAAGAACAGAAGAAGTAGGAGCAGGAGTAGGCCATCTAGCCCTTCGAGCCTGCCCCGCCATTCAATAAGATCATGGCTGATCTGAAGTGGATCAGTTCCACTTTCCCGCTTTCTCCTCATAACGCTTAATTCCCTTGTCTATCAGAAATCTAGCTACCCGTGACTTAAATATATTCAACGAGGTAGCCTTCAATGGGCAGAGAATTCCAGAGATTCACCACCCTTGGAGTGAAGAAGTTCCTCCTCAACTCCGTTCTCAACTGCTCCCCCCTTATTTTGAGTCTGTGCCCTCTAGTTCTGTTTTCCTTTCTAAGTGGAAATAATCTCTCTACCTCTACCCTATCTATCCCCTTCATTATCTTGTAAGTCTCTACAAGATCCCCCTTCAGCCTTCTAAACTCTAACGAGTACAGGCCCAGTCCATTCAATCTCTCTTCATAAGCTAACCCCCTCATCTCCGGTATCAGCCTGGTGAAACTTCTCTGTACTCCCTCCAAGGCCAGTATATCCTTTCGCAAATAAGGGGACCAGAATTGCACACAGTACTCTAGCTGTGGCCTCACCAGTACCCTGTACAGTTGCAGCAAGACCTCCCTACTTTTATATTCTATCCCCCTCGCGATAAAGGCCAACATTCCATTCGCCTTCTTGATCACCTGCTGCACCTGCAGACTGGGTTTTTGCGATTCGTGCACAAGGACCCCCAGGTCCCTCTGCACTGTAGCATGCTGCAGCTTTTCACCCTTTAAATAATAATCCTTCCTACTATTATTTCTACCAAAGTGGATAACCTCACAATTGCTAACGTTATACTCCATCTGCCAGGTCCTCGCCCACTCGGTCAGCCTATCCAGATCTCTGCAGACTTTCCGCACCCTCCACACAATTTGCTTTTCCACTCATCTTCATGTCATCAGCAAATTTTGTTACCCTACACTCAGCCCCCTCCTCCAGATCATCTATGTAAATGGTAAACAGTTGAGGCCCCAGCACCGATCCCTGCAGCACTCCACTAGTCACCAACTGCTAAGCAGAAAAGGATCCATTGATTCCAACTCTCTGCTTCCTGTTAGATAACCAATCCTCAATCCACGCTAACATTTTACCCCCAACTCCGTGTACCCTAACCTTCTGCAGCAACCTTTTGTGAGGCACCTTATCAAACGCCTTCTGGAAATCTAAAATCACCACATCCACCGGTTCCCCTCTGTCTACTGCGCTAATCACATCTTCATAGAAATCCAGTAAGTTTGTTAAACACGACTTCCCCTTCACAAATCCGTGCTGCGTCTGCTTGATCAAACCATACTTTTCTAGGTGTCTTGCTATTTCTTCTTTGATGGCCTTCATAGCAAGGGGGATTGAATATAAAAGTAGGGAGGTCTTGCTGCAGCTGTATAGGGCATTGGTGAGGCCGCAGCTGGAGTACTGTGTGCAGTTTTGGTCGCCGTATTTACACAAGGATATTTTAGCCTTGGAGGGAGTGCAGAGGAGGTTTACTAGGCTGATATCGGAGTTGAGGGGGTTGAGCTATGAGGAGAGGCTGAATAAACTAGGCTTGTACTCGTTAGAGTTTAGAAGAATGAGGGGAGATCTCATTGAGACGTATAAGATGATGAATGGGATGGATAGGATAGAGGTGGAGAGGCTCTTCCCGCTCAGGAAGGACAGTAGGACTAGGGGGCACAGCCTCAAGATAAAAGGGGGGGCGGTTTAGAACGGAGTTGAGGAGGAACTTCTTCACTCAAAGGGTGGTGAATCTCTGGAATTCTCTGCCCGTTGAAGTGGTGGAGGCTGCCTCGCTAAATATTTTTAAGACGCGGGTTGATGGGTTTTTGATAAGAGAGGGGATTAAGGGTTATGGGGAGAGGGCGGGAATGTGGAACTGAGACACGACAGATCAGCCACGATCTTATTGAATGGCGGGGCAGGCTCGAAGGGCTGGGTGGCCTACTCCTGCTCCTATTTCTTATGTTCTTATGTTCTTATTATGATGGATTCTATCATTTTTCCAACTACGGACATTAAGCTAACTGGCCTATAATTCCCTGCCTTTTGTCTGCTATCAGCGGCATAACCTTTTCTAAACAGCTGCTTCACAGCTCCAGGGACCTGGGTTCGATTCCTAACTCGGGTCACTGTCTGTGTGGAGTTTGCACGTTCTCCTCGTGTCTTTGTGGGTTTCCTCCAGGTACTCCGGTATCCTCCCACGGTCTAAAGATGTGCGGGTTAGGTTGATTGGCCATGCTAAAATTGCCCCTTAGTGTCCTGAGATGTGTAGGTTAGAAGGATTAGCGGGTAAATGTGTAGGGATATGGGGATAGGGCCTGGGCGGGATTGTGGTCGGTGCAGACTCAATGGGCTGAAGGACCTCTTTCTGCACTGTAGGGTTCTATGATTCAATGATGTTGCCTAGGATGGAGAATTTAAGCTATCAGGGGAGAATGGATAGACTTGGATTGTTTTCTCTAGAGCAGAGAATGCTGAGGGGGAACATGAGTCCAGCAAAAGAAATTGACAGGATTAAACTGTTTATACTTCAATGCAATGAGTTTTACAAACAAGGCTGATGAGTTAAGGGCACAAATAGACACGTGGCAGCAGAATGTTGTTGCTATAAAGAAGCTTGGCTGAAGGAAGGGCAAAATTGGCAGCTCAATATCCCTGGTTATAGAGTCTTCTGACACAATAGAGTGGGAGATATAAAAGGAGGGAGAGTAGCACTAATGGTTAAAAAAGCAAAAGTTAATGGTTAAAAGTTGAGAGAAGGCTGATATACTAAATGGGTCAACAAACAAGCCTTTATGTGTTGTGCTTAGAAATAAAAAGGGGAAGTCACACTACTGGGAATATACTACAGACCCCCAAATAGTGAAAGGGAGATAGAACAATACATTTGTAGTCAAATACCTGCCTGTAAGAATAAGAGGGCAATAAAGTGCGGGATTTTAACTATCTCAATATCAACTGGATTCAAACAAGGAGCACTGAGGGAGAAGAATTCATGCAGTGTGTCCAGGAACAGGGAAATATTTCTCCAGTCTGAAAAGTTATCACCACAACTCTGTTTCTGTCAGTCAGTCAATTTTGTATCCAGGCTGCCACTTTATCTTTTACTCCATGGGCCTTGATAGACCTTGTTGACAGCTCTATCAAGGTGTCAATTTATCAAATGCACTTTTGAAGTTCGGATAGACCACATCAACCATATAACGCTCATCCATCCTCTCTGTTACCTCAGTAAAAGATTTGGGTTAATTAAACACCCACCAGAAACCTCCAGTTTTATCCATGGCTGGGATTCCCTGGTGCCGCTGCAGTGAATGGAGTTTTATCTGAGCGCCAAATTCTCCATTCTCACTGGCAGCGGGGGGCAGGATGAATGAGATTGGAGAATCTCATCTACCATTTGTCTTATCAAAGCCATATGGTGGTTTTCTGTAATTAATACACATTTATTCAATTGCCTGTTAACTTTGTCCTGGATTATTCTGTATCATCTAGTTAAACTGACTGGCCTGTCACTGCTAGAGTTATCTTTGCAACTTTTTTTATAAGGGAGTAGTGTTTGTAATTCTCTAGTGCTCTGGCAACATCTCTGTTCGTGAGGAACACTGGGAATTACTGTGGGCAGTATCTCCCCAATGTCCACCTTTTCATTGGTTGGGCTGAAGGCTACCTTGGCCAGGATTCCATATCAAGTGATCCAGAACTCTCAGATGCTGAAGGAATTTGATTCCCACATTATTCCGGCTATTCTATATAGGACAGAATAATGCATGTCAGATTTTACAATGTATTTGGATGTGACTACTGGAGAGCTCAACACTACAGAAAGCAAATCTACTGAAAAACTTTTACTTTTGCATAATTTCAAACAAATGAACTCAGAAATATCTTTAATGAGTTCAATGTGCATTCAAATTGAAACAATTTTAATTGGAATAAGCAGATAACAGTAACTCGGTTTCTTTCTCTGTCAAAAGCTTGTGAGTTTACTATCAAATAAATCGGTTGGACTTAAACCTGGTGTTGTCAGACTTCTTACTTTCTTTCTCTGCCAGACTGGTTGAGTGTTTCCAACACTTTCTGTTTTTATTTCAGATTTCCAACGTCAGCAGCATTTTACTGTTGGAGCAATTGAATGATGATTCAATTATGTGATTGGTGTGCTGATTATACAGCACTGATGTTCGTTACTGTCCTTTTGACAATCAGACAAATGAATGGAAATCTGTGACTCCTTTTTTTTAATTTGTTTTTAGGATATGGGTGTTGCCAGCTAGAACAGCATTTGTTGCCTATCCCTAATTGCCCTTGGGAAGGTGGTGTGAGTCTATGTGGTGTAGAATGGGATGGAAAAACTCGGTACAATTGCACCTTCAACCCCTAAAAGTAGCATGAAATGCACAATGAAGCAGTGAGGTGTAGTCTATTTCTGAGCCATCCACGGGCCCAGGCAAGGAAAATGTTCTCAAAAATTGCTAGATTCTCATAAAAACTCAACTGGGTCAGTAATGTTTTCCAGTGAAGGGAAACTGCTGCCCATAGCCTGTATAATTCTAAATGTGACTCAAATCTCACACTCAGTAGCCTCACAGTCAGAGCGATAAACACTGTCTTCTGTCATTCACATCCTGAGAGCAAGTTTAAACAAGTGAACAGTCCAACAATGGGATACAACAGTGCTGTGGCAAGGATGTTTGCAATTTCTCACAGGCACGTAATGGGTGATTGTTTCATGTTTTATCTCTTTGTCACTGGATTGCGAGGGTTAATCAAATGGATCTCGGAGTTGTGATTGTCCCAGCAAGAATGTGATCAAGTGACTAGACACTCATAGTTTAAACAGGAGCTGAGGGAGAGAGAGAACCAAATTCTTGCTCTTTCTACCAAGTGAGTGAGAGCTAGTGATTTAGAATGTGTCAAAACCAAAAGCTGCAAACTCAGTAACACCTTTGAAAAACATCAAAATGGCTTTGCTCAGATTTAAACCTGCCTCACGAATATAAATGTTTCATCAGATCTTCAACAAAGAACTATTTTCCCAGATTTGTGACGCACATTTGCTTTTCGGCGTAAGAGAATTATACTAAACCCATTATCATTCCCAATTTAATGCAGTACAGGGAGTGGTCTTGTGATTAATTGACATTGTTTCTTTTGCAAAGGAAACAGACATTGCCTTTCATTTATAACTAGTTTAATGCACAGAAATCGGTAGCGACAGTTCTTGTGTTATTTGTTTTTCCTGGTCAATGATAACTGTAGAGACTGAGTATTTTCCCAGTGACATCCTATACATAAACATCCAAATTAAAGAGATCAGCCACTATAAACTTGGAATTAGGATTAAAGCGTTGGTATAGTTTTATCATTTCACACAATATATTACATCTGAGAACCAATAAATAAAAAACACATAAATACATAACATCACATTCACAGAAAAATTATCCAGTCAAGCTTGATAGGAATAATGAGATATTGATGAGATTCTGCACATGCTGATTATTAGTTTTAGTTTATCAATATACAAATGAAGTCCCTTTTTCATTCTCTCATCAATTAACATTTCTTTACCCGTCCACCAGGAGTTTCACCGTTTTCAAACCTTATTACAGCAGATAAAGTCAAATGATTTTCCAATCGATTGGGGTTTCAGCTCTTCTCAAAAGAGAGAACCTTTGTTACAAGAGGTTTCTACTAACCATATCCCAATAACTGGGAGTTGCTTTCAAGAGCATAATTCTGTCAGTTCAATTCTTGTCCAAACCTTGAAGCATTCCCCATCCCCTTTTCCTCACATAACTTATTATTCAGAATACTTCTGCGCCATCACCAGATTTTGCTTACATTGACAGACCTATTTGGTTTTCAGATCCTGTCATTGGCATTGATTTTCCTGCCTCCTTGTTCACACAGTCCATTCTGTGCATTGTGAGTGTCTCCACTGAGGGAATCTCCACTGAGAAACCAGTCCATTTACTAGCTCTGATGTTCAACCCTGCACTCAGCGTCTTTCACACATACTTTTCAGTCCAATTTGCTGCTTATTTCTAGAGCTTTCTTGTAAACCTGAGTGAAGTTGTCTATGTCTGTGAGCAGTGAGGAGCTGCTGTCCACCAGCTGTTGTTGGAAACACTTCATGTGACGAATCTGTGGGCGATTCCTTAGATCCTCAAAGTCGTTGAGTTGCAGCAGGTTTTCTGCAGACACACAGCTCCGAAGCAGCTTGTCCTCTGGTAAATAACGCAGGCGGAACAATTCTTTGGAAATGAGGTTGTCCTCATTTTTTTTAGTGGGTTTGTGGTCAACATCTTCAGCCCCCGTCATCTGCTCTGCAGATTCTGTAAACCCTGGTGATGAAGTGGCTGATTGAGTGTTAACATCACTGCCTGAAAACCTGCCAGTGTGTTTCAGAATTCCTCTCCTTTGAGATGCAGTCGAGCCAGGGCTGTGCAATTCTGCATCATGTCTAATAGAGGAGTTATTGCTGGTAGCACAGTCTGGCTGCAGGAACTCTGAGGATTCATTGTGTTCTGGTGAGGAGCAGTAACCAGACTCTCTCTGCTGTGTTTTTTTCAGGATTCCTCTCTTTGGCATCACCACAGTGTGTTCGTCAGCTTGTGTGGGCTGAGGAACTGCTTCAATCCTCCCACTGGCTCCAGCAGAGGGACCATCCCTGCTAGCGTCATGTTCCAACATTCCTGCCACAGCCCCTGTACTGTGAGAGCGATAGTCATTATTAATCTTCTTTAAAATTCCTTTAGGTCTTTTCAAAAAGCACTTGGCTGGAGTGTTAGTGGACACTCCTTCATACAGACTGCATGCAATGTCATTCCCTTTCTTGGATTTCTTCACAGATGTCTGGACTTCTGGCGCCCCCTCATATTTATAATGCTCGACTGGACATTTTACCTTTGATTCAGACTCTGAATGTAAACAACGTGAGTGATATTGCCAATCAATAAAATGAGCGCGTAGTGGAGAGTCGGAACTTCCAACTGAATCACAATCACACACACTCATTGGGTAACCCCAGTTCACCCACCAGTGATTAGCAACATCCTCAATGGTGGCTCGCCGTTCTGGATTCACCATCAACATCCACCTGATCAGGCCACGGGCATCTGTCACAGACAAGGGACAGATAATTACTTAGATCATTGCTCTAGTCTCATTGGTTACATGGTTTTCTGTTAATTGGTCACTGTGTTTGTCCCACTTCTGCATTCTGACATTCAGACAGTACAAACAGCCGCAGTCGCTTTACCCCTTTGATGTGTCAAAACTTCTATACTGAAATAAAGCCAAATTACTGCAGATGCTGAATCTGAAACAAAATCAGAAAATGCTGGAAAATCTCAGCAGATCTGACAGCATCTGTGGAGAGAGAATAAAGCCAATGTTTCGAGTCAGGATGACCCTTTGTCAGAGCTCTAAAATTCAAAAACTGATGTGTCAGAAACTCCTGTCTGGGGGTATATGTGTACAAGAAAGCTTCGAAAATACATAGCCGTATTCTACAATGGCTAAACCGATCTAGAGCATGGGAAGTAATACTATCTTAGAGAAAAGGCAAGAAATATATTGGGGATGTGGTAAATTAGTTGAGTGACTATAGGGAGGCAGCTACATGAATAAATTTATGTTCTGATTGTACTAGGAAGAGGTAGAAATGAACCCAAATGCCAGGACCACTCTGCTCTCTCAGACATTTCCACATGGGCTGTTCCTTCGAAATTACGTGTGCGCATGCGCGTGCGTGTGTATGTGTGTGTGTGGCCAGATAAAAAATTTTAAAGGCCATTCCATTTAAATGAATAGCTTGCAAACATCAAAAAAATTGATAGGAGGATGATCTCAGAAATGGGACATCATTGCAGGAGTCCCTGAGCCTAGTATTCGAGATCCAACTGAGGGATAGGATCTACAAATACTTGGATAGACAGGGACTTATTAGGGAGAGTCAACATGGCTTTGTGCGTGATAGGTCATGTTTAACCAATCTATTAGAGTTTTTCGAGGTGGTTACCAGGAAAGTGGATGAAGGGAAGGCAGTGGATGTTGTCTACATGGACTTCAGTAAGGCCTTTGACAAGGTCCCGCATGGGAGGTTAGTTAGGAAGGTTCAGTCGCTAGGTATACATGGAGAGGTAGTAAATTGGATTAGACATTGGCTCAATGGAAGAAGCCAGGGAGTGATAGTGGAGGATTGCTTCTCCGTGTGGAGGCCTGTGACTAGTGGTGTGCCACAGGGATCAGTACTGGCTCCATTGTTGTTTGTCATCTATATCAATGATCTGGATGGTAATGTGGTAAATTGGATCAGCAAATTTGCTGATGATACTGTGGTGGAGAAAAATCATAAAGATGGATACCTGGCATAAAGTAGCTGCCGGCACATGAAGGGTTAAAAGACATTAAGCAGGCACTGACTTTTAACGCAGAAGCTGTTTGAAATTTAAACCACAGGACAGACAGTTGTTTAAAATTAAACATACAGGGAATAAATACTGCAGGAAGCCAGGCATTTTAAAGGTAAAGACAGTCCTGGGACAGTGGGATCTGATAGAGAGATTAGCCACGAATGGGAACGGGAATACATAAATACAGGAAAACCAATTACTTTATGAATGGACCGAGACTAAGTCATTGATAAAGAGGAAATGTATCCATTCATGGAACAATGTGATATTAAAACGCTCATGTCTGTATCTGTCCAAAATGATGTGTTGACAATCGTTCACCTACTTGATTACAACAATGTGTTAATGATATCTGGTCCATCTGTTGTGTAAAAGGTATAAAGATGGACCACTCCTATTGTATCGTTGACAGAAGGTAGCTGCCCAGTACTGCGGAGTGCCAGTGCCTTTTCTCCACGAAGCTTCATTAAATCAAACTGTATTGTTGCACCCCCCAGTCTGACTCCAAAGTGATAATTTCCCACAACAAAACAAAGATTGGAGGTGTAGTAGACAGTGAGGAAGGTTTACAAAGACTGCAGAGGGATTTGGCTCAATTAGAAAAATGGGCTGAAAAATGGCAGATGGAGTTTAATGCGGACAAGTGTGAGGTATTGCACTTTGGAAGGACAAACCAAGGTAGAACATATAAGGTAAATGGTAGGACTCTGAAGAGTGTAGTAGAACAGAGGATTTGGAAATACAGACATATAATTCCCTAAAAGTGACATCACAGGTAGATAGGGTCGTAGAGAGTGCTTTTGGAACATTGGCCTTTATAAATCAAAGTATTGAGCATAAGAGTTGGAATGTTATGGTGAGGTTGTATAAGACATTGGTGAGGCCGAATTTAAAGTATTGTGTGCAGTTTTGGTCACCTAATTATAGGAAAGGTATTAATAAGGCTGAAAAAGTGCAGAGAAAGTTTACAAGGATGTTGCCAGGACTTGAGAAACTGCGTTACAGAGAAAGGTTGAATAGGTTAGGACTTTATTCCCTGGAGTGTAGAAGAATGAGGGGAGTTTTGATAGAGGTGTATAAAATTGTGATGGGTACAGATAGAGTGAATGCAAGCAGGCTTTTTCCACTGAGGCTAGGGGAGAAAAAAACTAGAGGACATGGGTTAAGGGTGAAGGGGAAAAGTTTAAAGGGAATATTGCAGGGGGTGGGGCTTCTTCACACAGAGAGTGGTGGGAGTGTGGAATGAGCTGCCAGATGAAGTGGTGAATGCGGGCTCACTTTTAACATTTAAGAAAATCTTGGACAGGTACATGGATGAGAGGGGTGTGGAGGGATATGGTCCAGGTGCAGGTCAGTGGGACTAGGCAGAAAAATGGCTCGGCACAGACAAGAAGGGCCAAAAGGCCTGTTTCTGTGCTGTAGTGTTCTATGGTTAACCATCTTTAGCTGCTTCATCGATGGTTGAGGGGAAAGGACGAAGGGGTGGGCTTGGGTAAGATGCGCTTTGGGAAAATCAGTGCACCTTGATAGCCTGAATGGCCTCCTTCTGCACTACAGGGATTCTGTGATCAATGAACTTCCCTTCATGATAAGGTCATAGATCGGGATGTTCGCTGATGTCTGCACAATGTTCAGCATCATTCCTCAGATACTGAAGCAGTCCAAATGCAGTAAGACCTGGACAATATCCAGGCTTGACAAGAGGCAAGAAACTTTCACGCCACACACAAGTGCCAGGCGATGACCATCAGCAACAAGAGAGACTCTGATCATCTCCCCTTGGCATCACCATCAAATCTCTCCTGATAAATATGCTTTTCCATTCTCAGTTCTTTAGGGATCCTGAGCTTGTGAAAGGATCAATGTAAATGCAACTTCTCCCCCTCTTATTTATCTTGCTAAACAAAATGAATAGGAAAAGAGAGCCCTTCACAGGGCTGAAGCTATCCCACACTGACCCCCTCTGTCATATGATACCCCCCCAATACTGACCCCCCATTCTTAAAACCCCCCCCATTCTGACTCTCCCCATACTGACCCCCCATTCTTAAACCCCCCCCATTCTGACTCCCCACATACTGACCCCCCATTCTGAAACCCCCCATTCCAACTTCCCACATACTGACCCCCCTCTCCCATACTGACACCCCCCCCATACTGACCCCCCATTCTGAAAGCCTCCATTTTGACTCCCCGCATTCCGAGCCCCCTCTCCCATACTGACATCCCCCCATATCGACTCCCCCATTCTGAAACTCCCCATTGTAATCCTCCCATGCTGACCCCCCGCCAAACCAACCCCCCTCTCCCATACCGACCCCCCCATACCTACTCCCCCCATACTGACTCTCCCCTCCCATACCACCTCCCATACTGACACCCTTATACCGACCCCCGCCACCAACCCTCCCCTTCCATACCGTCCCCCGTTCCAACCCACCTCCTGCACCCACCCCCCACTGCTGCGCCTACCCCCACTGCCACGTCCAACCCCGTCTGCCATGCCCACCACCCCTCTGCTGCGCCCACCCCCCCATTGCTGTGCCCATCCCCCCATTGCCGTGCCCACCCCCATATGCCACACCTACCTCCTCTGCCATACCCACCCCCTCTCCCTCTCCCATACTGACACTCACCAATACTGATCCACTCATTCTGACACTCCTCCATTCTGATCCCCACTTGGAAACCACCATTCCTCCAGTCTGAGCGCGTCCTGTTTGCCGGCCTCTGTTTCCAGGACACTGGAGGTGGGTTGGAACGGGGGCTTGGAATGGGGGACGGTATGGAAGGGGAGGGTTGGTGGCGGGGGTCGGTATAAGGGTGTCAGTATGGGAGGTGGTATGGGAGGGGAGAGTCACTCCCTCATTGTCGCTGCATTTTCCAAACCAATTTGGTAACTTACCTTCCAATCACTCTCTGACAAGCCACAGTCATCAATACTGCTCTCTGACTATCCACTCACCAGCTCAGGAACAGCATTAATTCTGTGGAATACAATTAGCTTTGCTGTCTGGATTTCTACATGTTCACTAATTTGAAGTCAAATTATAGGTTCTGACTTTAAGAGCATCTTCTTATCAAGCCCCTCATACCTGATGGTGGAGTGGGTTCACAATAATCCCCATTGCTGATCTGCTTGACGAGGTTTCTGTGGTCACAACCATCAAATGGCATTGTCCCATAAACCAGGGTGTAGAGCAGCACACCAAGGGCCCAGATGTCCACCTTTGGTAGGAATGGAGAGGAATATTCAACCTGCAGCAACGTATAGCAGACAGCGACAGCTTCCACACATACATAAACTCAAACAATCGTAGATTGAAAACCCTGTGGTACTGAAGATTTGTCATAGAGATTTACAGCATGGAAATAGGCCTTTCAGCCCAACTTGTCCATGTCGCCCAGTTTTTACCACTAAGCTATTCCCAGTTGCCTGTGTTTGGCCCATATCCCTCTATACTGATCCTACTCTTTACTCTTTCATCTTACTCCCGGGATTTTTTTTCTAAACTGGGAGAGTAAAACCAGAAGTAGGCCCCAGTGACCCCTGGGAAGGTTTTTTTTCCCCTTTGAAAAGGACTTACCTTAGAGGGTTCGACCTCATTGTTTCCAGAGGAGCGGTTGGAGTGGAGATTCAGTGTAGAGAACTTGTAGGTAAGAGGGATTTTTACCTTACTTTTCTCGGAGGTTTTTTTCTAAACTGGGAGTGTAAAACTGGGAGTGGGCCCCAGTGACACCTGGGAAGGTTTTTTTTTCCCTTTAAAAGGTACTGTTGTAACTGTCTAAATGCTTTTTAAAAGACAAAATTGTAACCGGCTCTGCTACTGCCTCTGGCAGTTCGTTGCAGACATTCATCACCCTCTGTGTAACCCTTTTGTATTTCTCTCCTCCCACCTTAAACCTATGCCATCTAGTTTTAGACTCCCCTCCCATTGGGATAAAATGTTGACTATCTAGCTGATCTGTGCCTTATTATTTTATAGATTTCGGCAAAATCACCCCTAAGTCTCCTATACTCCGGGGAAGAGAGACCTAAACTATCCAACCTCTCCTTATCACTCAAATCATCAAGTCCCGGTAGAATCCTAATAAGTCTTTTCTGCACTCTTTCTAGTTTAATAATATCCTTTCTATAATAGGTAATCAGAACTGTACACAGTATTCCAAGTGTGGCCTCACCAATGTCTTGCATAACTTCAACAAGATATTCCAACATCCTGTATTCAATGTTCTGACTGATGAAACCAAGCATGCCGAATGCCTTCTTCACCACCCTGTCCACCTGTGACTCCACTAATAAGAAGCTATGAACCTGTACCCCTAGTTCTCTTTGTTTTATAACTCTCCCTAACACTCTGCATCAACTGAGTAAGTCCTATCCTTGATCGATCTACCAAAATGTATCACATCGCATCATCTGCAAACTTACTAACCAGGCCTTCTAAATTCTCATCCAAATCATTAAAATAAATGACAGATTTGTGGATCCAGCACCGATCCTTGAGGCACACCGCTGGTCATAGGCCTCCAGTTTGAAAAACAACCTCTACAACCACCCTCTGTCATCAAGTCAATTTTGTATCCAATTGGCTACCTTATAAATCCCATGAGATTTAATCTTATGCAACAATATACTATTTGTGATCTGTAATTATGCACAGATATGACCAGTGGAGTTCCTAGCTTGCTATCTGGTTTGTAATGGTGCTTTCAAATTGAGCTGAGTTCGCCCAATCAATACTGACCTATCCCGTACAAACTCTGCAGTGCGCTTCCTCCCAGCATCAGGATGCCTGAGTCTGATACTAGATTCTTAATGTACAGTTTTACAATTTAGAGTTTTGGGGGTATGGCTTAATCATGTTTATTATAGAAACTGACAGAGAAGGGTTCTTCCCTAAATGCCCACTCATATAGAACATAGAACATAGAACATTACAGCGCGGAACAGGCCCTTCGGCCCACAGGCAGGGCATTCCAGTCCCTCACCACCCTCTGGGTAAAGAACCTGCCCCTGACATCCGTCCTATAACTACCCCCCCTTAATTTAAAGCCATGCCCCCTCGTGCTAGATTTCTCCATCCGAGGAAACAGGCTATCACCATCCACCCTATCTAAACCTCTAATCATCTTATATGTTTCTATAAGATCCCCTCTTAGCCGCCTTCTTTCCAGTGAAAACAACCCCAAATCCCTCAGTCTCTCCTCATAGGACCTCCCCTGCATACCAGGCAACATCCTGTTAAACCTCCTCTGCACCCTCTCCAAAGCCTCCACATCCTTCCTGTAATGTGGGGACCAGAACTGCACACAGTACTCCAAGTGCGGCCGCACCAGAGTTGTGTACAGTTGCAACATGACGCTGCGACTCCTAAATTCAATCCCCCTACCAATAAACGCCAAGACACCGTACGCCTTCTTAACAACCTTATCTACTTGATTCCCAACTCTCAGGGATCTATGTACACATACACCTAGATCCCTCTGCTCCTCCACTCTATTCAAAGTCCTCCCGTTAGCCCTATACTCAACACATCTGTTATTCCTACCGAAATGGATTACCTCACACTTCTCCGCATTAAACTCCATCCGCCACCTCGCGGCCCAGCTCTGCAACCTGTCCAAGTCACCCTGCAAACTTCGACACCCTTCCTCACAATCTACCACACCTCCGACTTTGGTGTCATCAGCAAACTTACTAATCCACCCAACTATACCCTCATCCAGATCATTAATAAAGATTACAAACAGCAGTGGCCCCAAAACAGATCCCTGAGGCACACCACTCGTAACCGCACTCCATGATGAATAATTACCATCAACCACCACCCTCTGTCTCCTATCTGCTAACCAATTCCTGATCCAAGTACCTAAATTACCACCAATCCCATACATCTGCATTTTCTGCAGAAGCATACCATGGTGAACCTTATCAAACGCCTTACTAAAATCCATATATACCACATCTACTGCCTTACCCCTATCCACCTCTTTGGTCACCTTCTCAAAGAACTCAATAAGGTTAGTAAGGCACGACCTTCCCGCTACAAAATATGACACTAATATCTTTCTGAAGTCAAATCTCAAGGATAATTTTACTATCGTTGTGATTGCGACAACTCCAGGCAGTGTTTCCCTGCTGAAAATCCCAGGATTGCTTTCCATTCACACTGGTTGCTCAGTTTCTCACTCAGTCCAGGACAACAGAAGAGAAGTAGAAATCCTCACTGCTGCTAATCAACACAATCCTTTTCTTTATCATGATGTTAGAAGTGACTGAGTTACAGTAACTTCTGTCCCATTCCTGGCAGATGGTGAAATCTGAATTTACTGAAAATCTAAAGTCTATTGACGACCATGAAACCATTGTCAATTTTGTAAAAGCCCATCTGAATCACTAGTGTTCCTGAGGGTAGAAAATCTGCCATCTTTATCTGGCCTGACCTTCATGTGACTCCAGACACATAGCAATGTAGTTGACCCTTAACTGCCCTCTGAAGTGGCCGTAAATCACTCAGTTCAAGGGGCAATTAGGAATAGGCAATAAATGCTGACCCAGCCAGTGACACCCACATCCCCTGAATTAATCAATTAAATTATTCATATGGTGCCTGTAACATTGACTAGACAGGCCTTCCAGCAATATTTCAAAACTAATTGTGAAGAAATAAAAGAATGACCAAGGATAGTAGTGGGAACTTGTACATGGAGTCAGAAGAGATAGGTGAGGTGTTGAATGAATACTTTTCTTCAGTGTTCACTAAGGAGAGGGGCCATGTATTTGAGGAGGAGAATGTGATACAGGCTGATAGGATGGAGGAGGTAGATGTTCTGACGGAAGATGTATTAACAATTTTGAAAAACGTGAGGGTGAATCAGTCCCCTGGGCCAGATGGGATACATCCTAGGATTTTTTGGGAAGCAAGGGATGAGATTGCAGAGCCTTTAGCTTTGATCTTTGGGTTCTCACTGTCCATGGGGATAGTGCCAGAGGACTGGAGAATGGCAAATGTTGTTCCTCTCTTCAAGAAAGGAAATGGGAATGACCCTGGTAATTATAGGCCAGTTAGTCTTACTTCAGTGGTTGGTAAGTTAATGGAAAGTGTCCTGACACTTTATGACCATTTGCAAAGATTCAGTTTAATCCAGGATAGTCAGCGCAGTTTCATAAGGGTAAGTCCTGCCTCACAAATTTGATTGAATTCTTTGAGGAGGTAACTAAATGTGTGGATGAAGGTAGAGCAGCTGATGTTGTATACATGGATTTTAGTAAGGCGTTTGATAAGATTCCCCATGATAGGCTCATGAAGAAGAGAAGGTGGTGTGGGATAGAAGGAAATTTGGCCAATTGGATAAGTAACTGGCTGTCTCATAGAAAATAGAGGGTGGTGATGGAGGGAAAATTTTGAGACTGGAGACCAGTTACCTGTGGAGTACCGCAGGGGTCAGTGCTGGGTCCTTTGCTTTTTGTGATTTTTATCAATGACTTGGAAGAAGGGGCTGAAGGATGGGTTAGTAAATTTGCTGATGACACCAAGATTGGTAGAGTAGTGGATGAAGTGGAGGGCTCTTGTAGGCTGCAAAGAGACATTGATAGGATGCAGAGCTGGGCCGAGAAGTGGTGGATGGAGTTTAACCCTGATGAGTACGAGGTGATTCATTTTGGTAGAACAAACTTGAATGCAGATTACAGGGTCAACGGCAGGGTCCTAAAGAATGTGGAGGAACAGAGAGATCTTGGGGTTCATATCACAGATCTTTGGAGGTTGTCACTCAAGTGGATAGAGCTGTGAAGAAGGCTTATAGGGTTAGGGTTTATTAACAGGGGGTTTGAGTTTAAGAGCCATGGGGTTATGCTGCAACTATACCGGACGTTGGTGAGACCACATCTGGAATATTGTGTTCAGTTCTGGTCACCTCATTATAAGAAGGATGTGGAAGCGTTGGAGAGAGTGCAGAGGAGATTTACCAGGATGCTGCCTGGTTTGGAGGGTAGGTCTTATGAGGAAAGGTTGAGGGAGCTGGGGCTTTTCTCTTTGGAGCGGAGGAGGGTGAGAGGCGACTTAATAGAGGTTTATAAGATGATGAGAGGGATTGGTAGAGTGGACATGCAGAGACTATTTCCTCAGGTGGATGTAGTTGTTACTAGGGGGCATAACTATAAGGTTCATGGTGGGAGATATAGGAGGGATGTCTGAAGTAGATTCTTTACTCAGAGTGGTTGGGGTGTGGAACGCAGTGCCTGCTGTGATAGTGGAGTCGGATATTTTAGGAACTTTCAAACGGTTATTGGATAGGCACATGGAGCACTCCAGAATGATAGGGAGTGGGATAGCTTGATCTTGGGATTGATCATAGCTCGGCACAACATTGAGGGCCGAAGGGCCTGTACTGTGCTGTAATGTTCTATGTTCTATCCCAAAATTATTACTAAATGGCCCTTAAATCAACTGACTGAGAATTTAGAAAAAACCCTGAAGAAAAATCATATGGACTGAGAATATGAACTCTGTTTCTCTCTCCAACAGAGTTTTTCAGTTTTTACTTTAATTAAAAATAAGCAACCGCCGATAAATTAGAAATGCTCCATCATTATTCTGGTCAGGATAGTCACACACCAGGAGGTAACGTGTTGATTTCTTTGCCAAAGCAAATGCTGTAGTCCTGGCAATCCAAAGATGATGTGGAGATGCCAGCATTGGACTGAGGTAAGCACAGTGAGACGTCTCACGACACCAGGTTGAAGTCCAACAGGTTTATTTGGTAGCACAAGCTTTCAGAGTGTCGCCCCTTCTTCAGGTGAATCACCTGGTGTTGTGAGACTTCCAATCCAAAGATGTACAGGTTAAGTGGATTGGCCATGCTAAATTGCCACTTAGTGTCCCAAGATATGTAGATTAGGGGAATTAGTGGGGTAAATGCGTGGAGTTACAATGATAGGTAGGGTGCTCTTTCAGAAAGTTGGTGCAGACTCAATGGGGTGAATTGCCTCCTTCTGCACTGTAGGGATTCTATAATTAGCTCAGTAATACAATGGTCGATTATTCAGCCAATGGCACTAACCTAGTAATACAGTGGTTATCTCTACAGTCTGCAGCACTAAACCAGTGATACACTGGTTATACCTACTGCAACTGACATTAACCCAGTAATACACTAGTTAATTATCCAGCCTCTGACATTAACTTGGAAAGAAGCCTCACAACACCAGGTTAAAGTCCAACAGGTTTATTTGGTCAGGAATGCCACTAGCTTTTGGGGCTTTGCCCCTTCATCAGGTGAGTGGGGAGTTCTGATCACAAACAGGGCATATAAAGACACACACTCAGTTTACGGAATACTGATTAGAGTATGAGTCTTTACAGCTAATCATAATGGTGCAGACAATGTGAGTGGAGAGAGCATTAAGCTGTGTATTGTCTCCAGACAGGATGATAAATGAGATGTTGCAAGTGCAGGCAATCATGGGGGTTACAGATAGTGTGACATGATGATCCTGGTTGAGGCCATCCTCAAGTGTGCAGAACTTGGCTATCAGTTTCTGCTCAGTGACTGCGCCATTGTATGTCGTGAGTATGTCAGAACATTTAAAGGGTCTCACTGGTGTGAACTCACTGGTGTTCCTACAAGCTGGATGTTGATATAAATTTCTTTGAGCATTGAGAGCAGCTGAACGGTTTCTCCTCAGTATGAATTCACTCGTGTCTCAGCAGTTCCTGCAACCTTTTAAAGCTGTTCCCACAATCGGAGCATTTAAAGGGTCTCTCATTAGTATGAGTGACTTTGTGGTACAGCAGCTTGGAAAAGTAAGTGAATCCCATACCACACACACAGCAGGTGAATGGCCACTCCTTAGTGTGACTGTGTCGATGAATTTCCAGCTGTGATGGGAATCTGAATCCCTTTCCACAGTCCCCATATTTGCATGACAATAGCTGACAATAGTGGCCACTTTAGGACTTGAACAGCAGGTTAGGTGTAAAGATTCGCATTCTAATTAGTAATCTCTAAACTGTCTGTGCTTTATATGCTCTGTCCGAGGCCAGAACTCTCCATTCACCTGACGAAGAGGGAGTCCCCTCAAAAGCTTGTGAGTTTACTATCAAATAAATCGGTTGGACTAAAACCTGGTGTTGTCAGACTTTTTACTGTGTTTACCGCAGTCCAACGCCGGCACATCCACATCATAGTTTGCTGCGGACAGTGGTCCGTTTGAGGTTGTGCGGTTGTTTGAAGGCAAGAGGTGGGGGTGTGGGGATGGCCTTGGCAAGATGCTCGTCTTCATCAATGATATGTTGAAGGCTTCAGAGAAAATGTCGTAGCTTCTCCGCTCCGGGGAAGTACTGGACGACAAAGGGTACTCTGTCCATTGTGTCCCGTGTTTGTCTTCTGAGAAAGTTGGTGCGGTTTTTCGCTATGGCGCGTTGGAATGGTCGATCCATGAGTCGCGTGCCATATCCTATTCTTATGAGGACACCTTTCAGCGTCTAGAGGTGTCTGTTGCAGTCCTCGTCATCTGAGCAGATCCTGTGTATACGGAGGGCTTGTCCGTGGGGGATGGCTTCTTTAACATGTTTAGGGTGGAAGCTGGAGAAGTGGAGCATCGTGAGGTTATCTATGGGCTTGCGGTACAGTGAGGTGACTGTCCTTAATGGAGATGCATGTGTCGAAGAATGCAACCGATTCCGGAGAATAGTCCACGGTGAGTCTTTTGGTGGGATGGAACTTGTTGATGTCATCATAAAGTTTTTTCAGTGATTGTTCACCATGAGTCCAAAGGAAGAAAATGTCATTGATGTATCTAGTGTATAGCATCAGTTGAAGTTCCTGTGTGGTGAAGAAGTCTTGTTCGAACCTGTGCACGAAGATGTTGGCATATTGAGGTGCGAATTTTTCCCCATGGCTGTTCCGTGTGTCTGGATGAAGAACTGGTTGTTGAAGATGAAGACATTGTGGTCCAGAATGAGTTGTAAAATTGCATCTGGAAACTGGCAGTTGTCCACATTAAGTACTGAGGGAGTTGCAGCAATGCCATCATCGTGGGGGATGCTGGTGTAGAGCGCCGAGACATCCATTGTGACAAGGAGTGTCCCTGGTTCAACTGCTCCATGTGTGCTGAGTTTCTGTAGGAAGTCCATAGTGTCGTGACAAAAGCTGGGGGTTCTTCGTACAATGGGTTTCAGGATGCCCTCCACATAGCCGGAGAGGTTCTCGCGCAGGGTCCCATTGCCCGATACGATGGGACGGCTGGGTGTGTTTGCCTTGTGTATCTTTGGGAGGCAGTAGAGATCTCCAACGTGGGTAGTACGTGGGATGAGAGCACAGAGGGTGCTCTGAAAGTCCGGATCAAAGGTCTTGATCAGAGTGTTGAATTGACGGGTTCTTTAAGACTTGATTAACTGTAAAGACTCGCATTCTAATCAGTATTCTGTAAATTGAGTGTGTGCCTTTATATGCCCTGTTTGTGATCCCAGAACTCCCCACTCACCTGACGAAGCGGCAAAGCCCCAAAAGCTAGTGGCGATTGCTACCAAATAAACCTGGTGGACTTTAACCTAGTTTTGTCAGACTTCTTACTGTGTTTACCCCAGTCCAACGCTGGCATCTCCACATCATGATTAACTCGGAAATACATTGGTTAATTCTCCAGTCTTTGACATTAACCCAGTAGTGCACTAGTTAATGACATTAACCTGATAATGTATTGGTTAACTCCCCAGTTTTTGACACTAACCTGGTAGTGTATTGGTTAACTCCTGTGTTTGACACTAACCTCTGGCCCATGATAGGGACGGCCATTGACAATTTCTGGTGAAGCATATAATGGGCTTCCACAGAACGTTTGCAAAAAACTGTCCTTCTGGTAGAGACTGGAGAGTCCAAAGTCTGCAATCTGTGAAAGAATGACATTGCAGGCAGCAAGATTTTAATAAATACCAATCACCTGTTAAACCTCTAATATAACTGCACACCATGGAGACCTCTCTTACAGCCAGGACACATCACCAAGCTGTTATATTTCAGAAACTCCAAAATGTTTTATGAAATCCACCTAGATCATACATTTTGCAATTTGAAGTGAGATGTCTCACTTCAGGTAGGATTCAAATGACCCACTAGGGAGCTTTACCAAAGTTTATTTAAGAATGCAGTTAACATGTATAGAAAGAAAATTAGCAATAACTTTTACCAATTACAAACAAGAAAAAAATTATATTGTATAAATCTTAACAACTAAATAACATTCCAACAAACAAATCCCATAAACCCTTGCCACAGGTTCAGTACAGAAAATACAAATGCTCACATGATGTAGAACTTAGTCCTTTGGTTGGATGCTGCAGTTCTCTTGAAACACATACAGATAAGCTTGAAGTCAGAACAACTTCCCAAAACACCACGGAGAGACAGAGACACTTTTGTTACTGGCTAGCAAACGACCAACAGCAGAATTTTCACTCCAGCAAGGCAAGAAGGCCTGTTTCCATCCAGCCAGCAAAATTTACAAGACCAGGGAGAAAGAAAACCTGCCTGCCACTTGACAATCAGAACAGCTTCTGACTCTAAACCCAAAACTGAAAGTGAATCTTTGGATTCTTCTGGGGAGGAGCCACCTGATTTTGACTTGTCAATCAATCTTCTCCCTCACAATGCAGGATCATAAAAAAAAATCCCAGAAAGTACCTGAAGCCCCGGGTAAAAACCACTGAAACATCAATAAAAGGACCGTTAGCAGACAGCTCGGCAACAATTAAACAACCCAAGGCTGCTTAACTGCAGCGACCGTGATTTTTAAAAAATTCTTAAAGGTACACTAGTGTCACAAAGTGGTGTAAAACAAGCATTGCAGGGTGATCGTTGAGGGTGTTGGAGGGGGAATTATAGGGACTAAGGGTTTTGGAAGGTGTATTGCAGGAGGCAGAGCAGATATTGAGATCCCTACATTCAGAGAGAGCAGGTATTGAGATCCTACAGCCAGAGAGAGCACTGAGATCCCTACAATCAGAAAGAGAAGATATTGATATCCCTACAGTCAGAAAGAACAGGTATTGAGATCCCTGTAGTCAGAGAGAGCAGGTGTTGAGATCCTACAGCCAGACAGAGCAGGTATTGACATCCAACGGTCAGAGAGCACAGATATTGAGATTCTACAGTCAGAGAGAGCAGAAGCATCTCTGCAACTTACCCAGAGGACCTTTTCTAAATATTGATTGAGGTATTGGTACAGAAAAGGGTAAAAAGGGGGAGATTGTTATGAAATGTATTCTAGAAACTTCATTAACAGTATGTTCTTGGTCCAATGAGAAGGGAGGCATTGCTGGATCTGGTGCTGGAGATGAGGTGCACCAAGTATGTCACTTGGGAAGGAGTGATCATTGTATCCTAAGGTTTGGATTAGAAATGAAAAAGAACAAGGCACAACCCAACATTGAAACTAGAAGAACTTCAATGGGATGAGAGGTGATCCAGCAAGGATAAAATGGAATCACAAAGTGACAGGAAAAAACAGAAAAAAGGGTGATCTTTAAAGGGGAAATGTTTCAGGCACAGACTAGATACATTCAAACAATGGTAAAAGCTAGAGGAACCAAAGCCAGTGCTCCTTGGATGATGAGGGAGACAGAGGATATGATGAAACAGAAAGAGGTTGATGCATATCAAGTGAATTCTTCATGTGAAAGTCAGACCAAATACAATACATTGAGAACTGAAGTAAAGAGTAAGACTGACAGAAGTCACAATATTAGAGAGAATGGCAGTTAAAATTAGGTTACAATAGGTTAGAGGGATGAGTGGGTAAAATATGTAGGGATAAGGGGGTAGGGCCTGAGTGGGATTGTGGTCAGTGCAGACTCGATGGGCTGAATGGCCTCTTTCAGTACTGTAGGGATTCTTTGATTCTATGATTCTAAAAAGGAACTCAAAAATCTTCTACCAGCATCGTAAAGTGGTTAGAAGAGGGGGTAACCTCTAGCTCATAGCTACGTACCAGGTCGAGGTCATGGTACATCTAAAGTTGTTCTGGAATCTGGAAATATTCAATTTTATATCTGAAATATATGGAAAATGAAATTGATGTTATCGAACAGGAAGATTAAGAATTGCACTCAGTCAGAACAGCACATGAAAGTTGAGAGTAATCGAGCTGAAGATATAACTCCACAATAGAAATTAAAACTGGAGACTCACATCTTTCTTTGATAGAGCTGTAGCAATGTCTGTTATCTCAATAAGTCGCTTACACAAAACTGGTACAAAACTAACTATTTATTCTAATAAGTGTTAGTCTGGAGCATAATGATCTTTCCTGTGCATTCAGAAATGGTCCGTATGAAAGCAGTAGCAAGAAACTATTTTTGGTATTCAAAGGTAGATAGAAATGTTAAAGAATTGATGAAAAATCATAGTGTGTTTCAGAATGAGAAATGATCCATTCAAGGTTAATTTTATTCCAGAGTCAAATACAAGAAAACTGTGGGAACAAGTACATGACAATTTCTCTGAAGGTGGAAAGGAAAGAGGATCTTGTTTTGGTCAACAGCTATAGCATGTGGATAAGTGGTGAATCTATCTCAACAAGTGCCAAAACTACTGAGGTTTTGAGAAGTTGGTTTTCAATTTATGGGCTGCTAGAACTATCAATGATTCATTGTTAACATCAATATTGCTGAGTAAAAATGGAGTCAAATTCACTAATAACAAAATATCAAGCAGATTGGGAAGAGGTCTTTGTAGATGTATTTACTCAGTAAAAAGCTAGGCAGTAATTTTCCTGCTTCTCTTTCATACAGTCTTGATAATTTTCCGCTTTTTTACAGAATAACCTCAAAGCCTATGATAAGTTGCTCACCTTGCAAGTTATGTTTAAATACACTCCTCAGACAAAAGGTTAGTTTCCTTAACCCTGACATCAGTAGCAAATTTAGAAAAGCAAGACAATATGAAGACAAGTCATGATACACCAGGCATGAAATTTAGAGATTCCATTGCTGGTCAGAAGGTCACCTTGAGAAACCACTGAGGAGATGAGAAGTATGTGATTGGAGTTGTAAAGAGATTGGGAACACTCGCATATCTAGTTAAGATTTGACACTTTGTCAGTGTCATGCAGCTCTTTTGCTTGAAAGAGAAAATCTGATAAAGACAGAGTGTGATAAACTTCCCAGGGTCCAAATTCCATATACAGTCCAAAGTGAAAGTCAAAGAGAAGATAAAAAGTTCAGGTTTGACACAGAGACGTTGAGAGAACAAGGTCGAGTTAATGGAAACGGAAGGAGTTACCCAGACAGAAAGTGAAAGAAGCCGGACTGATTAATTGCAAGTAAGAACATAGAACAGTACAGGCCCTTCGGCCCTCGATGCTGTGCTGAGCTATGACCAAACCCAAGATCAAGCTATCCCACTCCCTATCATTCTGGGGTGCTCCATGTGCCTATCCAATAACCACTTGAAAGTTCTTAAAGTGTCCGACTCCACTATCACAGCAAAAGGGAGGAAGAAGAAATAAGTTGCTCTTTTCATCATTTCTGTTAAATGGTGATATTTTTGTTAAAGACATACTGGTGTTGGAAAAAACATTTTTTAGAATAGATATTGGCAATATCAGTCATATTTGCTTTGGTTGCAATTACAGTAAAAACAAATATATAATCAAAGCAGCTAAATTTTCAGGTTATGTCAGTATTAGTTTTGCCATATTGTAGGTTGGAAAATGATTTGCATGTATTATTTTACATCTTGATGAATAAGTTATGTTTTTTGAAGTGGGGAGAGAATGAACTGAAGATTATCCTCTGCTTCCCTCTCTCTTTGGGGAAAGTGGAAATGCAGTTTTCAATAATGACTGCCTGCAGTTGAACGCATCTCAGCATTACTCAGATCATAGAACATAGAACATTACAGCGCAGAACAGGCCCTTCGGCCCACGATGTTGCGCTGACCAGTTAAAAAACAATGACCCTCTAACCTAAACCTATCCCTTTTCATCCATAAACCTATCCACGAATCTCTTAAATGCCCCCAAACTAGGCGCATTTACAACTGCAGCAGGCAGGGCATTCCAATTCCTCACCACCCTCTGGGTAAAGAACTTACCCCTGACATCCGTCCTATAACTACCACCCCTTAATTTAAAGCCATGCCCCCTCGTGCTAGCTTTCTCCATCCGAGGAAAAATAAAAAATAAAAAAGATCAATAGATGACAAACTGATTGTTGTTCTACAAGAGGGTCAAAGGTTTTGGGGAAAGGCAGGAAATGGACTTAAGGCCACAATCAGATCAACCATCATTGTATCAAATGGCGAAGCAGACTTGACCGGCCAAACAGCCGACTCTTCTTCCCAATTCTCATGTTGTCACGTGTGCAGTATGAGGGAATGAGGGATCCTATCTACAAAGGATTAAGGAAATAAGACAGTCAGAGACTTGGGCTTTCTGTCAATGGAGGAATGTGGCATCATTTGTGTGCAATCCTGAACTTTTATTTTAAGTCACAGTTGCAGAGTTGCATAATGACTTTGAAGGTGGATTAAGTAAACAGACTGGTTGAATATTATTAAACCTCAGTATCCTTTACAGAGTGGGACTACAGTCCTTAAAATTACCAGTGCAGAAGAAATGAGTATTTATATTGCCTCTCCCTCTGCTCCCGAGAACCTGCCAATTCATATTTCAACAGCCATTAAACCCGTCAAAATCTTCCAAAGAAAATTACATGAATTCATGTTCATGAAAACACTTCCCTCTGAGTTTTCCGAGCAACGTTTCATCTCATGTTAAGGTGCAGACTGAAACGGCAGTGCTTCACTGTCAGAGGTGCTGCTTTTCAAATGAAGTTAAACCAAAGTTCAATTTGTCTTCTCATATGGATGCAAAAACCTCCCAGCAACTGTTAAAAGAGGCAGGAATTTATCTTCAGGGTCCTGGTGATTCCTCTCAACAAATGCCATTGAAACAGATGAGGTGGATGTTACCTTATTGCTGTTTCTGGCGCTTCCTCTGCACGTCTTGGGCAGAATGTTTCCAATGTATCTCTGAGACTCCGTACTGATGTATCTCACGGAGGCTCCGTACCGATGTATCTCACCAAGACTCCGTACCGATGTATCTGACCGAGGCTCTGTACCGATGTATCTGACCGAGACTCCGTACCGATGTATCTGACCGAAACTCCGTACCGATGTATCTCACCGAGACTCCGTACCGATGTATCTGACCGAGACTCCGTACCGATGTATCTGACCGATGCTCCGTACCGATGTATCTGACCGAGACTCCGTACCGATGTATCTGACCGAGACTCCGTACCGATGTATCTGACCGAGACTCCGTACCGATGTATCTGACCGAGACTCCGTACCGATGTATCTGACCGAGGCTCGGTACCGATGTATCTGACCGAGACTCCGTACCGATGTATCTGACCGAGACTCCGTACCGATGTATCTGACCGAGACTCCGTACCGATGTATCTGACCGAGACTCCGTACCGATGTATCTGACCGAGACTCCGTACCGATGTATCTGACCGAGGCTCCGTACCGGTGTATCTGACCGAGACTCCGTACCGATGTATCTGACCGAGGCTCCGTACCGATGTATCTGACCGAGACTCCGTACCGATGTATCTGACCGAGGCTCCGTACCGATGTATCTGACCGAGGCCCCGTACCGATGTATCTGACCGAGGCTCCGTACCGACGTATCTGACCGAGGCTCCGTACCGACGTATCTGACCGAGACTCCGTACCGACGTATCTGACCGAGGCTCCGTACCGACGTATCTGACCGAGGCTCCGTACCGACGTATCTGACCGAGACTCCGTACCGACGTATCTGACCGAGACTCCGTACCGACGTATCTGACCGAGACTCCGTACCGACGTATATGACCGAGACTCCGTACCGACGTATCTGACCGAGACTCCGTACCGACGTATCTGACCGAGACTCCGTACCGACGTATCTGACCGAGACTCCGTACCGACGTATCTGACCGAGACTCCGTACCGACGTATCTGACCGAGACTCCGTACCGACGTATCTGACCGAGACTCCGTACCGACGTATCTGACCGAGACTCCGTACCGACGTATCTGACCGAGACTCCGTACCGACGTATCTGACCGAGACTCCGTACCGACGTATCTGACCGAGACTCCGTACCGACGTATCTGACCGAGACTCCGTACCGACGTATCTGACCGAGACTCCGTACCGACGTATCTGACCGAGACTCCGTACCGACGTATCTGACCGAGACTCCGTACCGACGTATCTGACCGAGACTCCGTACCGACGTATCTGACCGAGACTCCGTACCGACGTATCTGACCGAGACTCCGTACCGATGTATCTGACCGAGGCTCCGTACCGATGTATCTGACCGAGGCTCCGTACCGACGTATCTGACCGAGACTCCGTACCGACGTATCTGACCGAGACTCCGTACCGATGTATCTGACCGAGACTCCGTACCGATGTATCTGACCGAGGCTCCGTACCGACGTATCTGACCGAGGCTCCGTACCGACGTATCTGACCGAGACTCCGTACCGACGTATCTGACCGAGACTCCGTACCGACGTATCTGACGGGACTCCGTACCGATGTATCTCACCGAGACTCGGTACCGATGTATCTGACCGAGACTCCGTACCGACGTATCTGACCGAGACTCCGTACCGACGTTCCGGACCGAGACTCCGTACCGGTGTATCTGACCGAGACTCCGTACCAATGTATCTGACCGAGACTCCGTACCGATGTATCTGACCGAGACTCCGTACCGATGTATCTGACCGAGAGTCCGTACCGATGTATCTGACCGAGACTCCGTACCGATGTATCTGACCGAGACTCCGTACCGATGTATCTGACCGAGACTCCGTACCGATATATCTCACCGAGACTCCGTACCGATGTATCTGACCGAGACTCCGTACCGACGTATCTGACCGAGACTCCGTACCGATGTATCTGACCGAGACTCCGTACCGACGTATCTGACCGAGACTCTGTACCGACGTATCTGACCGAGACTCCGTACCGATGTATCTGACCGAGACTCCGTACCGATGTATCTGACCGAGACTCCGTACCGACGTTCCGGACCGAGACTCCGTACCGGTGTATCTGACCGAGACTCCGTACCGATGTATCTGACCGAGACTCCGTACCGACGTATCTGACCGAGGCTCCGTACCGATGTATCTGACCGAGACTCCGTACCGATGTATCTGACCGAGACTCCGTACCGATGTATCTGACCGAGGCTCCGTACCGATGTATCTGACCGAGGCTCCGTACCGATGTATCTCACCGAGACTCCGTACCGACGTATCTGACCGAGACTCCGTACCGACGTATCTGACCGAGACTCCGTACCGACGTATCTGACCGAGACTCGGTACCGACGTATCTGACCGAGACTCGGTACCGACGTATCTGACCGAGACTCCGTACCGACGTATCTCACCGAGACTCCGTACCGACGTATCTCACCAAGACTCCGTACCGACGTATCTCACCGAGACTCCGTACCGACGTATCTGACCGAGACTCCGTACCGATGTATCTGACCGAGACTCCGTACCGATGTATCTGACCGAGAGTCCGTACCGATGTATCTGACCGAGACTCCGTACCGATGTATCTGACCGAGACTCCGTACCGATGTATCTGACCGAGACTCCGTACCGATATATCTCACCGAGACTCCGTACCGATGTATCTGACCGAGACTCCGTACCGATGTATCTGACCGAGACTCCGTACCGATGTATCTGACCGAGACTCCGTACCGACGTATCTGACCGAGACTCCGTACCGACGTATCTGACCGAGACTCCGTACCGATGTATCTGACCGAGACTCCGTACCGACGTATCTGACCGAGACTCCGTACCGACGTTCCGGACCGAGACTCCGTACCGGTGTATCTGACCGAGACTCCGTACCGATGTATCTGACCGAGACTCCGTACCGACGTATCTGACCGAGGCTCCGTACCGATGTATCTGACCGAGACTCCGTACCGATGTATCTGACCGAGACTCCGTACCGATGTATCTCACCGAGACTCGGTACCGATGTATCTGACCGAGACTCCGTACCGACGTATCTCACCGAGACTCCGTACCGACGTATCTCACCGAGACTCCGTACCGATGTATCTGACCGAGACTCCGTACCGATGTATCTGACCGAGACTCCGTACCGACGTATCTGACCGAGACTCCGTACCGACGTATCTGACCGAGACTCTGTACCGACGTATCTGACCGAGACTCCGTACCGATGTATCTGACCGAGACTCCGTACCGATGTATCTGACCGAGACTCCGTACCGACGTTCCGGACCGAGACTCCGTACCGGTGTATCTGACCGAGACTCCGTACCGATGTATCTGACCGAGACTCCGTACCGACGTATCTGACCGAGGCTCCGTACCGATGTATCTGACCGAGACTCCGTACCGATGTATCTGACCGAGACTCCGTACCGATGTATCTCACCGAGACTCGGTACCGACGTATCTGACCGAGACTCCGTACCGACGTATCTCACCGAGACTCCGTACCGACGTATCTCACCGAGACTCCGTACCGATGTATCTGACCGAGACTCCGTACCGATGTATCTGACCGAGACTCCGTACCGATGTATCTGACCGAGACTCCGTACCGATGTATCTGACCGAGACTCCGTACCGATGTATCTGACCGAGACTCCGTACCGATATATCTCACCGAGACTCCGTACCGATGTATCTGACCGAGACTCCGTACCGATGTATCTGACCGAGACTCCGTACCGATGTATCTGACCGAGACTCCGTACCGACGTATCTGACCGAGACTCCGTACCGACGTATCTGACCGAGACTCCGTACCGATGTATCTGACCGAGACTCCGTACCGACGTATCTGACCGAGACTCCGTACCGACGTTCCGGACCGAGACTCCGTACCGGTGTATCTGACCGAGACTCCGTACCGATGTATCTGACCGAGACTCCGTACCGACGTATCTGACCGAGGCTCCGTACCGATGTATCTGACCGAGACTCCGTACCGATGTATCTGACCGAGACTCCGTACCGATGTATCTCACCGAGACTCGGTACCGACGTATCTGACCGAGACTCCGTACCGACGTATCTCACCGAGACTCCGTACCGACGTATCTCACCGAGACTCCGTACCGATGTATCTGACCGAGACTCCGTACCGATGTATCTGACCGAGACTCCGTACCGACGTATCTGACCGAGACTCCGTACCGATGTATCTCACCGAGACTCCGTACCGATGTATCTGACCGAGACTCCGTACCGATGTATCTGACCGAGACTCCGTACCGACGTATCTGACCGAGACTCCGTACCGGTGTATCTGACCGAGACTCCGTACCGATGTATCTGACCGAGACTCCGTACCGATGTACCTGACCGAGACTCCGTACCGATGTATCTGACCGAGACTCCGTACCGATGTACCTGACCGAGACTCCGTACCGATGTACCTGACCGAGACTCCGTACCGACGTTCCGGACCGAGACTCCGTACCGATGTATCTGACCGAGACTCCGTACCGATGTATCTGACCGAGACTCCGTACCGATGTATCTGACCGAGACTCCGTACCGATGTATCTGACCGAGGCTCCGTACCGATGTATCTGACCGAGGCTCCGTACCGATGTATCTGACCGAGACTCCGTACCGATGTATCTGACCGAGACTCCGTACCGACGTATCTGACCGAGACTCCGTACCGATGTATCTGACCGAGACTCCGTACCGATGTATCTGACCGAGACTCCGTACCGACGTATCTGACCGAGACTCCGTACCGATGTGTCTCACTGAGGCTCCGTATCAATGTATCTGACCGAGACTCCGTACCGATGTATCTGACCGAGACTCCGTACCGATGTGTCTCACTGAGGCTCCGTATCAATGTATCTGACCGAGACTCCGTACCGATGTATCTGACCGAGACTCCGTACCGATGTATCTGACCGAGACTCCGTACCGATGTATCTGACCGAGACTCCGTACCGATGTATCTCACTGAGGCTCCGTATCAATGTGCTATTATTTGACAGCTAGAATTTGAGTGAGAGCAACTGATTCCACAGTTGTGAAAGCTCATTGCACAGGATCGCTGTGAGCAGCACTCTTGGACCATGGAGCGGAGTGTTACTGCCCCTTCCTTACAGCCCAGCATTATATCCATTCCCAGAGTTATGACCCAGAATTAATGATGCATCTTGATGCAAATATATACATTTCCTTCATTCTATATCATGAAAGAAATCTGGAGGTTAGAAAGGGAACAGAAATCAACACCTTCTGGTATGATGCCCAACAATTCTGTTAATATAAACTTTCAGCACACTAACTGTATAAGTTGCATTCAGAATGACTGTACATTGACAGTGCCAGTAGAGTTGATCGTACCTTGATGTTATAATTGTCATCCAGCAAGATATTTTCTAATTTCAGATCTCTGTGAACCACTCCATTCTGTAACACAAAGGCAGAAAAACAGGTCATTAATCCTTATCTACCATCTCCTGTTCCCTCCAATCAGCCCCTCATTATCCTCTCCTCACTCAGCCCCTCACTGCCTCCTCCTCACTCAGCCGCTTACTGCCCCATCCTCCCCTCAGCCCCTCATTACCCCCTCCTCACTCAGTATTCCTGTGTATTGTGTATGATCTGTGGAGCTCTTCAGAGGCAGGGTTCATTTTTTAAATAAGGCAAAAGCAGTAAATTAAGTTGATCCAGAACATATTCCTGAAAGAGGGATGAAAGCGGGAACTTTCAGAAAGAAATTGGATGACTACTTGAAAAGAAAACAAAGTAGAGATTTAAGAGGGAAGAGTAAAGAGGAATGGGATTAATTGGAGAGCTTAGTAATTGGGTGGCACGGTAGCACAGTGGTTAGCACTGCTGCTTCACAGCTCCAGCATCCTGGGTTTGATTCCTGCTCGGGTCACTGTCTGTGTTGAGTTTGCACATTCTCCTCGTGTCTGCGTGGGTTTCCTCCGGGTGCTCCGGTTTCCTCCCACAGTCCGAAGATGTGCGGGTTAGGTTGATTGGCTATGCTAAATTGCCCCTTAGTGTTCTGAGTTGCGTAGGTAAGAGGGATTAGTGGGTAAAATAGGTAGGGATATGAGGGTAGGACCTGGGCGGGATTGTGGTCGGTGCAGACTCGATGGGCCGAAGGGCCTCTTTCTGCACTGCAGGGTTCTATGATTTTTGAAGCTGGGATTAATCGGAGAGCTCTAAAATGGGCTGAATGGATTCCTTTAAACTGTCTGATTTTATAAAACTTTGACAATTTGTGTTACTCAGTTTGATTGGACTGTTCCAACAGCATTGTGAAGCAAGATCAGTTACAAAGGGTACTATTGTCCTAAATCGATCAGAAAGGGATCGAACTTGATGCACTCTGTTTAGAGGGAGCTGAGTGAGGGATGCCTAACTCTGTTTATCTGTGATTGGAGACTGAAAATGGAGGATGTAGTGACATATAAATTTTGGCAACTTGATATTAATACTAAAACTTTTAATCCGTTAAAAATTCATGTAGGTTACTTGTGTGGAAAATAAACTATACAGAAGACCTTAATTACTGTAAAAACAATGAAGTTCCCAGTGTTGCCACACTTCCAGGAACACTCAGACTGAATATCAGCTCCAAGTACAGAGGGATATGTTTTCTGGGATTTCTGACAGATGGTTTAGTGCAGGTTGATATCAGAGTTGAATGAATGAAACACTGGTACACTCCTAGTTAATTGCACTGAATTAAGACAATTATATTCAATCTAAAGAGCCTAAAGCAGACAAGACTATATACAATAACAGACATGATTTAATTAATCCTTTACCCTCTTATTGCACTAAATAATAGGGAATATCAGTGTTACATGCATGTGTTAGTGTTACTCACATGATTCAGCATTACACACATGTATCAGTACAGATATCAGGTGGCACAATGGCAGTGGTTAGCACTGCTGCCTCACAGCACCAGGAACCTGCATTCGATTCCCGGCTTGGGTCACTGTCTGTGTAGAGTTTGCACATTCTCCATGGGTTTCCTCTGGGTGCTCCAGTTTCTTTCCACGGTCCAAAGTTAGGGTGCATCGGCTGTGCTAAATTCTCCCAAACAGGTGCCAGAGTATGGCGACTAGGGGATTTTCACAGTAACTTCATTGCACTGTGAATGTAAGCTTATTTGTGACTAATAAATAACTGTACTTTAAATATTGCATACATCAGTATTTTATATATATATATCAGTGTTCAGTGAGGTTGCAGTGTGGTGTTACTATATATTTGTGTCCAATGATATGCATATATCAGTGATGCACACATGAATCAGTAATATACGTATATTCATGGTGTACACATAAATCAAGTGTTTTACACATATATCAGTCATGCAGACATGTATCAATATTTAGTGAGACTGCAGTGTAGTGAGATACATATAACATCAAATATATATTGTTTTATATGTTCATGTTTATATATACATATATTGCACATATATGTATATATAAACATATATGTAGAAGCATAGAAAAGTTACAGCATAGGAAGAGACCATTCAGCCCATCATGTCTGCATTGGCTGAAAAAACGTAGCCACCCATTCTTACCCCAACTTCCAGCACCCAGTTGATAGCCTAATAGGATAAAGCATTTCAGTTGTAGATCCAGGTACTTTTTAAAAGAGTTGAGCGTTTCTGCTTCAACCACCAACTTAGGCAGTGAATTCCAAATACTCTACCCTCTGATTGTAAAATTCTTCTAATATCGCCACTAATCCTTTTACTGATGATCTTAAATCTGTCTCTGTAGTAATTGACCTGTCTGTTAGGGGAAACAATTCCTCCTTGTCTATCTAGGCCCCTCATATTTTGTACAACTCAGTCACCCCTCAGCCTCAGTGTTTTAATTTTATGTATATATTCAGTTAGGTCAGTATAGTGTTAATATATAGTAGTGTTCAGTGTTACTTTTTAATCAGTAAGGGAATCAAGGGTTATGGGGATAAGGCTGGAAAGTGTAGTTGAGCATTATCATTTCAGATCAATCATGATCTAATTGATCAAGCACTACAAGTAAGTGTGACATGTTTACTGGACTGCGAGGGAGAGATGCACAAATATCTGGACAATGATCTCAAATAATGGCACTGTTTCCTTCACATAGTAAAGAATACAGACAGCAACGGACAAAAAGCAAGCTCAAAACCAGACAGTCTCAGCAAAATCAGATATTTCATCATTGCCCACACTGTGGAAAGCTATGCAAGCGCTTCACAGTGACTCTGTGCACTCAAGAAATGACCATCTTCAATAATGAAGCAAAATCAATAACAACTTATATATTTCAAATCCTATATCTGCTTATACTTCCTGCCAGCAAAGCTTTACTTTGTGATAGCTTTCCCAATATATCAAAATTTAGAATGCAAACTGCCAATGGAAGATTGTCACATTTCTGGTGGTGCCAAAATGCAAACATCCTGCATCAGCTGGATTCTCAGTCTGTACCGACACTGTAATCAGCTCCACTGCTCCAGGTCCCAAACTATTAGTTAACTATGAATGATGAGATAAACTCAAAGTAGCAGTTTGGAATAAGGACAGAATTCCAAATGAAGACTGTATTATATATGCACACCCTGATTAGACTCGCCAATCCCTGATGGCCACACTTCCTTCGGATTCCCCCTGTATGTGGCACAGGAGATAATGACGGTTGTGTCTGCCTTGGGAAATGATGGATTGAACCCAGGGTGAAGTCACTTTTGGATTGAACATTGTCTGTTGTGGGTGTGGAGGCCGATTTGATAGCAGTGTCATTGTCACAGTTGGCAGAGATGGATATTGTTTGCCCGAGGTTGACAAATGCTTTTTCCCTTCAGCAGGACTCAATTCTTTCAGTCATGTCTTCTTTTTCCAACATCCTTCCTGATTGCTCATCTCCAGCAAGATCTTCCTATGTGCTGATGCCAATCCCAAACAACTTGATGGATTAGAAATTAAATATATATTGACAATACTGTCTTGCAATTACAAATTCCAACAACTTGATATTCTCCGATCCGTCTCTATATCGGATCCCTCTCTACATCCCTCTCCATGTAGACAACATCCACTGCCCTACCCTCATCAACCATCTTCATCACTTCCTCAAAAAACTCGAACAAGTTCGTGAGACGTGACCTCCCCTTCACAAAACCATATTGCCTTTCCAAGTGGGAGTAAATCCTTTCTCAAAGAATACTCTCCAATAATTTCCCTACCACTGACCCTAATTACCAGGTAATTACAGCTCACCGGCCTGTAATTACCCGGATTATTCTTGCTACCCTTCTTAAACAAAGGAACAATACTGGCTATTTTCCAATCCTCTGGGACCTCCCCTGTAGCCAGTGAGGATACAAAGATTTCATTCAAGGCCCCAGCAATTTCCTCCCTTGCCTCTCTCAGTATTTTGAGGTATATCCCAGCAGGCCCTGGGGTCTTGTCGACCTTAATATTTCTTAAGAACCCCAATACCTCTTCCTTCTTGATCTCGACATAACTCAAACTATCTACACACCCTTTTCCAGGTTCACCATCCACCAAGTCCTTCTCTTATGATGCAAAGTGCTCATTTAGTACCTCACCCATTTCCTCTGGCTCCACGCATAGATTCCCTCTCTTGTCCTCGATTGGGCCAACCCTCTCCCTGGCTACCCTCTTGCTCTTTATATATGTATAAAAAGCCTTGGAATTTCCTTAATCCTGCCAGTCATGACCCTTTTAGCCCTCCTTATTCCTGGCTTAATTTTCTTTCCACTTTCCTTGTATTCCACACTTGCTTTGTGTGATCCCAGCCTCCTAGCTTTGACAAATGCTTCATTTTTCTCTTTGACTAGGCTCACAATATCTCTCACTATCCAAGGTTCCCAAAGCTTGCCATACTTATCCTTCATCCTTACAGGAATGTGCCGGTCCTGAATCCCTATCAACTTACACTTGAAAGCCTTCCACATTCCAGATGTTGATTTTCCCTCAAACATCTGCCCCCAATCTACATTCTTCAGTTCCTGCCTAATATTGTTGTAATTAACCTTCCCCCAGTTTAGCATCTTAACTTGAAGACTACACTTATCTTTATCCATCAGTACCTTAAAGCTCACTGAATTGTGGTCACTGTTCCCAAACTGCTCCCCTACTGGTACTGGGCTTATTCCCCCAGTACCAGTCCCAGTATGGTCCCTTCCTTAGTTGGACTATCTACATTCTGTTTCAAGAAGCTCTCCTGGATGCTCCTTACAAACCCTGCCCCATCCACGCCCCTAGCACTAAGTGAGTCCCAGTCAATATAGAGGAAGTTAAAATCTCCCACCACAACAACGCTGCTATTTTTAAACCCTGCCAAATTCTGCTGACATATCTGTTCCTCTATCTCCCACTGGCTGTTGGGTGGCCTATAGTAAACCCCCAACATTGTGACTATATTGTGACTTCCTATTCCTGAGCTCTACCCATATTGCCTCTCTGTATGAGCCCTCCGAGGTGTCCTCCCGCAGTACAGCTGTGATATTCTCCTTAACCAGTAGTGCACCTCCCCACCACCCCTTTTACATCCCCCTCTATGTCACCTGAAACAGCTGTATCCTGGAATGTTAAGTTGCCAATCCTGTCCTTCCCTTAACCATATAACAATGTAATGTCATTACATTACTTCTGTTGTGGGCAAGGTTTTAGAAAAAATTATTAGAACATAGAACATAGAACATCTGTTTTGGGGCCACTGTTGTTTGTAATTTTTATTAATGATCTGGATGAGGGTATAGTTGGGTGGATTAGTAAATTTGCTGATGACACCAAAATTGGAGGTGTGGTAGATTGTGAGGAAGGGTGTCATAGTCTGCAGGGAGACTTAGATAGGTTGCAGAGCTGGGCCGAGAGGTGGCGGATGGAATTTAATGCGGCATTCCAATCCCTCACCACCCGCTGGGTAAAGAACCTACCCCTGACATCCGTCCTGTAGCTACCCCCCCTTAATTTAAAGCCATGCCCCCTTGTGCTAGCTTTCTCCATCCGAGGAAAAAGGCTATCACTATCCACCCTATCTAAACCTCTAATCATCTTATATGTTTCAATAAGATCCCCTCTTAGCCGCCTTCTTTCCAACGAAAACAACCCTAAATCCCTCAGTCTCTCCTCATAGGACCTCCCCACCATACCAGGCACCATCCTAGTAAACCTCCTCTGCACCCTCTCCAACGCCTCCACATCCTTCTTGTAATGCGGGGACCAGAACTGCACACAGTACTCCAAGTGCGGCCGCACTAGAGTAGTGTACAGTTGCAACATTACACTGCGACTCCTAAATTCAATCCCCTTACCAATAAACGCCAAGACACCGTACGCCTTCTTAACAACCTTATCTACTTGATTCCCAACTTTCAGGGATCTGTGTACACACACACCTAGATCCCTCTGTTCATCCACACTATTCAAAGTCCTCCCGTTAGCCCTATACTCGACACATCTGTTGCTCCTACCAAAGTGAATTCCACTAGGGATAGGATTTATAGTTATTTAGAGAGTAATGAATTGATTGGAGATAGTCAGCATGGTTTTGTGGAGGGTAGGTCGTGCCTTACTAACCTTATTGAGTTTTTTGAGAAAGTGACCAAAGAGGTGGATGGGGGTAAGGCAGTTGACGTGGTATATATGGACTTTAGTAAGGCGTTTGATAAGGTTCACCATGGAAGGCTTCTGCAGAAAATGCAGATGTATGGGATTGAGGGTGATTTAGTTAATTGGATCAGGAATTGGCTAGCAGATAGGAGACAGAGGGTGGTGGTTGATGGTAAGTATTCGTCATGGAGTTCGGTTACAAGTGGTGTGCCTCAGGGATCTGTTTTGGGGCCACTGCTGTTTGTAATTTTTATAAATGACCTGGATGAGGGTATAGTTGGGTGGATTAGTAAATTTGCTGATGACACCAAAGTTGGAGGTGTGGTAGATAGTGAGGAGGGGTGTCATCGTTTACAGAGAGACTTGGACAGGTTGCAGAGCTGGGCCGAGAGGTGGCGGATGGAGTTTAATGCGGAAAAGTGTGAGGTAATTCACTTTGGCAGGAATAACAGATGTGTTGAGTATAGGGCTAACGGGAAGACTTTGAATAGTGTGGAGGAGCAGAGGGATCTAGGTGTATGTGTACATAGATCCCTGAAAGTTGGGAATCAAGTAGATAAGGTTGTTAAGAAGGCATACAGTGTCTTGGCGTTTATTGGTAGGGGGATTGAATTTAGGAGTCGTAGCGTTATGTTGCAACTGTACACAACTCTGGTGCGGCCACACTTGGAGTATTGTGTGCAGTTCTGGTCCCCACATTACAGGAAGGATGTGGAGGCTTTGGAGAGGGTGCAGAGGAGGTTTACCAGGATGTTGCCTGGTATGGAGGGGAGATCCTATGAAGAGAGGCTGAGGGATTTGGGGTTGTTTTCGCTGGAAAGAAGGCGGCTTAGAGGGGATCTTATTGAAACATATAAGATGATTAGAGGTTTAGATAGGGTGGATAGTGATAGCCTTTTTCCTCTGATGGAAAAATCTAGCACGAGGGGGCATGGCTTTAAACTAAGGGGGGGTAGTTATAGGACAGATGTCAGGGGTAGGTTCTTTACCCAGAGGGTGGTGAGGGATTGGAATGCCCTGCCTGCTGCAGTTGTAAATGCGCCTAGTTTGGGGGCGTTTAAGAGGTCTGTGGACAGGTTTATGGACGAAAAGGGATTGGTTTAGGTTAGTGGGTCACTGTTGTTTTTTTTTAACTGGTCGGCGCAACATTGTGGGCCGAAGGGCCTGTTATGCGCTGTAATGTTCTGTGTTCTATGTTCTATGAGAGACTGAGGGATTTGAGGTTGTTTTCGTTAGAAAGAAGGTGGCTAAGAGGGAACCTTATTGAAACATATAAGATGATTAGAGGTTTAGATAGGGTGGACAGTGATAGCCTTTTTCCTCGGATGGAGAAAGCTAGCACGAGGGGGCATAGCTTTAAATTAAGGGGTGGTAGTTATAGGACGGATGTCAGAGGTAGGTTCTTTACCCAGAGGGTGGTGAGGGATTGGAATGCCCTGCCTGCTGCAGTTGTAAATGCGCCTAGTTTGGGGGCGTTTCAGAGATCCGTGGATAGGTTTATGGATGGAAAGGGATTGGTTTAGGTTAGAGGGTCATTGCTTTTTAATTGGTCGGCGCAACATCATGGGCCGAAGGGCCTGTTCTGCGCTGTAATGTTCTATGTTCTATGTATGTTCTATTGTTCCAAGCACTAATCCAAGCTCCAAGTCCATCTGCCTTACCTGTTACACTTCTCGCATTGAAACAAATGCACTTCAGTCCACCAGACTCTCTTTGATTAGCAACCACACCCTGCCTGCTCTTTCTCAGAGTTTTACTGGCCCTACTATCTGGTTCCTCTTCAGTTAATTCCTTTGCTTTGCTTCCCCTGCCAAACTAGTTTAAATCCTCCTGTGTGACATTAGCAACCCTCCCAGCTAGAATATTTATGTCTTTCCAGTTTAGATGCAACCACCTTCCCCTGAAGAGACCCCAATGGTTCAGATATCTGAAACCCTCCCATCTCTTGAACTGCGCTATCTTCCTATTCCTAGCCTCACTGCACGTGGCACAGGGAGTAATCCTCAACATCCCTCTGTCACTTTCACCTCTCAAACAGTTCATAGAATTGTTAGAACAGAGAAGATCATTTGGCCCACCATATCCATGCAAGCAATTCCCAAGAACAAAGAACAAAGAACAAAGAACAACACAGCACGGGAAACAGGCCCTTCGGCCCAACGAGCCCACGGCGCCGTCCTACTATCTCAGTGACCTATTCATGATTTTAGTCTACGCCTAACGTGCGAGGATCAGGGAGGTCCAATTTAGGGACAATTTTAGTACCCAATCAATCAGCCTAAAAGCACATCTTTGGGGGATGTGGGAGGAAACCGGAGCACCCGGAGGAAACCCACGCAACCACGGGGAGAACGTGCAAACTCCCACAGACACAGGCCCAAATCCATGTGTCCGCACAGCAACAGAGATAGTCTCTGAGCTGTCATGTTGCCCTCGAGATGGTCCAGTTTAAGCACACTAACGACATGAAGCAATAGGCAACTCCCGAAGCAACATCCAAGAGCAGCCCACTACAACCTGCCACCTGCATGCCCCTTGCTGGACTTAAATGCCTGTGGAGACAAAAAAATTCATTATTAAACAGGCAAAGACTAACATTCCTGAGGCAAAACATATTCCCAAGCCTACAATGTTCAGTAAGGCCTACTATATCCCCCTATATGTAGCCCGCTCATATGGCTGTCTAAGTGACTCTTAAACAACCCTAGCGTGCCTGCTTCCACCACCTTACTCGGCAGTGCATTCCACACCCCAACTACCCTTTGCGTGAAAAACTGCCCTCTAATATTTGTCTTATACCTAGCCCCCCTCACCCTAAGCCCGTGACCCCTCGTTCTATCCATTTCTTGTAGCGGAAAAAGCTTACCACCATTTACTCTATCTATCCCCTTCATAATCTTATAAACCTCTATTAGATCCCCCCTCAGCCGACGTCTCTCAAGGGAAAACAGCCCAAGTTCATCCAATCTTTCCTCGTAAGACAGCCCTTCCATACCAGGCAACATCCTGGTAAATCTCCTCTGCACTCTCTCCAGGATCTCTACATCCTTCCGGTAGTACGGCGACCAGAACTGGACGCAGTACTCCAAGTGAGGCCTAACCAACGTTCTATACAACTGCAACATCAGACTCCTACTCTTATATTCTATACCTCTTCCTATGAAGGCTAACATACCATACGCTTTCCTCATCACATTCTGCACCTGTACCGACACCTTCAGGGACTTATGCACTTGCACCCCCAGGTCTCTCTGCGTATCTATACTCCGGATAGTTCTACCTTTTATCGTATAACTCCCCTCCACATTATTCCGGCCAAGGTGCATCACCTCGCATTTCTCCGGATTAAATTCCATTTGCCATCTATCTGCCCAATCTACCAGCCTGTCTATGTCCTGTTGCATTGCCAGGCACTGCTCCTCAGTACCCACCAATCCAACCATCTTGGTGTCATCAGCAAATTTGCTGATCACACCACCTATCCCCTCTTCCAAGTCATTAATATATACCACAAATAGAAGAGGTCCAAGTACCGAGCCCTGCGGCACACCACTGGTGACAGGCCTCCAATTGGAAAAGGAGCCTTCCACTACTACTCGCTGTCTCCTCCTCCCAAGCCAGTTCTCCACCCATCTACATACCTGGCCTTGTATCCCATGAGCCTTCACCTTTTCTATCAGCCTACCATGAGGGACCTTGTCAAACGCCTTACTGAAATCCATATAGACAACATCAACGGCTTGTCCTTCGTCAACCGTTTTTGTCACCTCTTCAAAAAATTCCACTAGATTCGTAAGGCATGACCTCCCTGTAACAAAGCCATGCTGCGTATCCCTGATCAGATTGCAGCGCTCCAGATGTTCATACATCCTATCCTTGAGGATCCTCTCCATTAGCTTGCCTATAACTGAAGTCAAGCTCACCGGCCTATAATTCCCTGGGTTATCCCTCTGACCCTTCTTAAACAACGGTACTACATTTGCAATGCGCCAATCCTCTGGGACCTCACCTGTGTCCAAAGAAGAGACAAAGATTTGCGTCAGAGGCCCAGCAATTTCATCCCTCACCTCCCTTAATTCCCATGTCCCATTCACCTGTCGTTTCCTTGTAAACCTTTATCACGCCTGAAACATTTGAACCCTGGAACATTGAGCTGCCAGTCCTGCCCCTCCTGTAGCCAAGTTTCACTAATGGCTATACTGTCATATTTCCATGTGTCAATCCACGCCCTCAGCTCATCTGTCTTCCCAACAATACTCCTGGCATTGAAATAGACACACCTCAAAAGATTATTACCACCACATTGCGTCGACGGCGCGGAAAGTCTACAGAAGGATCTAGATAGGCTAAGCGAGTGGGTGAGGACCTGGCAGATGGAATATAACGTTAGCAAATGTGAGGTTATCCACTTTGGTAGAAATAATAGTAGGAAGGATTATTATTTAAAGGGTGAAAAGCTGCAGCATGCTACAGTGCAGAGGGACCTGGGGGTCCTTGTGCACGAGTCGCAAAAACCCAGTCTGCAGGTGCAGCAGGTGATCAAGAAGGCGAATGGGATGTTGGTCTTTATCACGAGGGGGATAGAATATAAAAGTAGGGAGGTCTTGCTGCAATTGTACAGGGCACTGGTGAGGCCACAGCTGGAGTACTGTGTGCAGTTTTGGTCGCCGCACTTGCGGAAGGATATATTGGCCTTGGAGGGAGTACAGAGGAGGTTCACCAGGCTGATATTGGAGATGAGGGGGTTAGCTTATGAAGAGAGATTGAATAGACTGGGTCTGTACTTTTTAGAGTTTAGAAGGCTGAGGGGGCATCTTATAGAGACTTACAAGATAATGAAGGGGCTAGATAGGGTAGAGGTAGAGAGATTCTTCCCGCTTAGAAAGAAAAACAGAACTAGAGGGCGCAGCCTCAAAATAAGGGGGGGGGGGGGTTGCAGTTTAGAATGAAGTTGAGGAGGAACTTCTTCACTGCCCATTGAAGTGGTGGCGGCTGCCTCACTGAATATATTTAAGTCACGGGTAGATAGGTTTTTGGTAGGCAAGGGAATTAAGGGTTATGGGAAGAAAGCGGGAAAGTGGAACTGATCCACTTCAGATCAGCCATGATCTTATTGAATGGCGGGGCAGGCTCGAAGGGCTAGATGGCCTACTCCTGCTCCTATTTCTTATGTTCTTGTGTTAAAGCTACTATCTATATGCTTCTCATTCTCCCAAATTAAATGGAGGTCATCAAGCTCCTTCTCCAGTTCCCTAATATGCTTTGCTAGCAGCTGCAGCTGGATGTATCTCTTGCAGGTGTTGTCATCAGGGAAACTGGAGGTCTCCCTGATCTCCCACATCCTGCAAGACCAGCATTCCAACATCTTGTCTGGCATTTTTTTCTAAGTCTGGGGGGAAAAAAAAATAAAAACTTTCCAAAAAGGGAAAAAAAACCTACTCTCGCCTCTGCCTGTTCTCACTGAAGCCCACTGAGCCCTTCAGCCTTCACTCTGCTCCCTCTCACGCCGCTGCCCGCTCTCAATACTGCCCGCTGTATACAGCTGGTTATAGCTCCCTTTCACCACTAGTTGGCGTCAGGCACCTGCGCAGTTTTCCCAGTAAAAAAACTTTTGAAAGGAGAAAAGCCCGCCAAAAGTTTAACTTAATGAACAAATAAATAAATAAATAATCAAACACTAGCTGCCGTACCCTCAGCATGAATCTCTCTCTTTCAAAACTTGCTCTGCTCGCAACAATGAGGTCGATTTCCCAGGTGAGTAACCTTTCATAGTAAACTAAAAAACTCAAACTCCCAGACTATCCTGCGGCCCACTTCCGGTTTCCCAGATAAAAAAAAACTTTTGAAAGGAAAAATGCCTGTGAAAAACCTTAAACTTAATGAATAAATAAATAAATACGTACATATCCTCTACCTTACCAGCTCATCGCGGTTCCCATGTAACTTTGCCTTCTCTATCAGCCTGCCATGAGGAACCTTGTCAAAAGCCTTGATGAAATCTTTGGAGATGGTATCCACCACCCTGCCCTCATCAATCATCTTTGTCACTTCCTCAAAAAACTCAATCAAGTTTGTGAGACACACCCTCCCCCACACAAAGCCATGCTGCCTATCGTTAATAAGCACTTCTTCCAAATGTGAGTTAATCCTATCCCTAAGAATTCCGTCCAATAGTTTCCCTACCATGTATGTAAGGCTCACCAGTATGTTGGCCTTCATAGCAAGAGGATTTGAGTAGAGAAGCAGGGATATCTTGCAGCAATTATACAGGCCCTTGGTGAGGTCACTCACCTGGAATATTGTGTGCAGATTTGATCTCTTTATCTGAGGAAGGATGTTCTTGCTATGGAGGGAGTGTAGAGAAGGTTTACCAGACTGATTCCTGGGATGGCCAGACTGACATATGAAGAGAGATTGAATCAGTTTGGATTATGTTCACTAGAATTTGAAGGAATGAGGGGCAATCTCATAGAAACATATAACATTCTAACAGGACTAGACAGGGTAGCTGCAAGAAGGATGTTCCTGATGGAGGGTGTCCAGAACCAGGGTCACAGTCTTAGGGCTGAGATGGAGAGGAATTTCTTCACCCAGAGAGTGATAAACCAATGGAATTCACTTCCACAGAAAGCAGATGAGGCCAAAACATTGAATGTTTTCAAGAAGCAGTTAGATATAACACTTGGCTGAAAGTGATTAAAAGATATGGGGGAGGGGGAAATCAGGCTATTGAGCAGGATGATCAGCCATGACCATAATGAATGTTGGAGCAGGATTGAAGGGCAGAATAGCCTCCTCCTGCTCCTATTTTGTCTGTTACTATGTTTCTATGATTCTTAACTGTCCCCTGAAATGTAGGAGCAAACTGCTCAGATCAGAACAATTAGGGATGGACAGTAAATGTTGATCTTGCTCGTCTCATCCCATTAAAGAATAAACAAACAAAAAAACTTTAAGTTAAAATTAAGGAGTCAGAAGGAGATAAACAAAATGTCATTATCTGTCTTATACCTCCACACAATGACTGCTCTTTTCAGGAGAATTACATTGATTGTTTTTGCACCTCAGCCCCTTGCTCCTGATCTACAGACACCTAGTGCGGAGGGAGGTGGGGAAGGAGGAGGACCTCCTGCTCCTGGGCCTGGCCAAATTCACCATCAACAGATCCAGGCAGCGGTCAACCAAGAGGATCGTCTGACCCGGCCACAGGAGGGGGAGCATGTGGTGTCCATGGGCCCGTTGGGCACTGCAGGGATTGGGATGCCTTCCAGCATAAGGTCAGAAGTAGGGATGTTCACTGGTGATTGCACAACGTTCAGCACCGTTTGCAACTCCTCAGATACTGAAACAGTCCATGTCCAAATGGAATAACTCCTCACTCACTTGATGAAGGAGTGAGACTCCAAAAGCTTGTGCTGCCAAATAAACCTGTTGGACTTTAACCCGGTGTTATGAGACTTCTTAAAATGCAACAAGACCAGACAATATCCAGTCTTGGGCATACGAACGGCAAGTAACATTCACACCACACAATTTCCAGGCAGTGATCATCTCCAACGAGACAGATTCTAACCATCAGTCCTTGACATTCAATAGAACATAGAACATAGAACATTACAGCGCAGAACAGGCCCTTCGGCCCACGATGTTGCGCCGACCAGTTACAAAAACAATGACCCACTAGCCTATACCAATCCCTTTTCGTCCATAAACCTATCCAGAGATCTCTTAAACGCCCCCAAACTAGACGCATTTACAACTGCAGCAGGCAGGGCATTCCAATCCTTCACCACCCGCTGGGTAAAGAACCTACCCCTGACATCCGTCCTGTAGCTACCCCCCCTTAATTTAAAACCATGCCCCCTCGTGCTAGCTTTCTCCATCCGAGGAAAAAGGCTATCACTATCCACCCTATCTAAACCTCTAATCATCTTATATGCTTCAATAAGATCCCCTCTTAGCCGCCTTCTTTCCAACGAAAACAACCCTAAATCCCTCAGTCTCTCCTCATAGGACCTCCCCACCATACCAGGCACCATCCTAGTAAACCTCCTCTGCACCCTCTCCAACGCCTCCACATCCTTCTTGTAATGCGGGGACCAGAACTGCACACAGTACTCCAAGTGCGGCCGCACTAGAGTAGTGTACAGTTGCAACATTACACTGCGACTCCTAAATTCAATCCCCCTACCAATAAACGCCAAGACACCGTACGCCTTCTTAACAACCTTATCTACTTGATTCCCAACTTTCAGGGATCTATGTACACACACACCTAGATCCCTCTGTTCATCCACACTATTCAAAGTCCTCCCGTTAGCCCTATACTCGACACATCTGTTGCTCCTACCAAAGTGAATTACCTCACACTTCTCCGCATTAAATTCCATCCGCCACCTCTCGGCCCAGCTCTGCAACCTATCTAAGTCTCCCTGCAGACTATGACACCCTTCCTCACAATCTACCACACCTCCAATTTTGGTGTCATCAGCAAATTTACTAATCCACCCAACTATACCCTCATCCAGATCATTAATAAAAATTACAAACAACAGTGGCCCCAAAACAATGGCATTACTATTGATGAATTCCCCACTGTGAACATCCGGATCATCCTGACTATCCTGACAGTATGACAAGAAACTGGACTGGATCAGCCATATAAATACTGTGGCTACAAGATTGCCGGATGATTGGAGGATAGCTCATATTGTTCCGTTGTTGAAAAAAGGCTCAAAAAGTAATCCAGGAAATTATAGGCCGGTAAATTTGACATCAGTAGTCGGAAAATTATTGGAAGGAGTACTAAGAGATAGGATCTACAAAAATTTGGATAGACAGGGACTTATTAGGGAGAGTCAACATAGGTTTGTGCGTGATAGGTCATGTTTAACCAATCTATTAGAGTTTTTCGAGGAGGTCACCAGGAAAGTGGATGAAGGGAAGGTGGTGGATGTTGTCAACCTGGATTTCAGCAAGGCCTTTGACAAGGTCCCGCATCGGAGGTTAGTTAAGAAGGTTCAGTCACTAGGTATACATGGAGAGGTAGTAAATTGGATTAGATATTGGCTCAATGGAAGAAGCCAGCGAGTGGTTGTGGAGGATTGCTTCTCTGAGTGGAGGTCTGTGACTAGTGGTGTGCCACAGGGATCAGTGCTGGGTCCATTGTTGTTTGTCATCTATATTAATGATCTGGATGGTAATGTGGTAAATTGGATCAGCAAATTTGCTGATGATACAAAGATTGGAGGTGAAGTGGACAGTGAGGAAGGTCTTCAAAGTTTGCAAAGGAATTTGGACCAACTAGAAAAATGGGCTGAAAAATGGAATTTAATGCAGATAAGTGTGAGGTATTGCACTTTGGAAGGACAAACCAAGGTAGAACGTACAAGGTAAATGGTAGGACACTGAAGAGTGCAGTAGAACAGAGGGATCTGGGAATACAAATACATAATTCCCTAAAAGTGGCATCACAGGTACATAGGGTCGTAAAGAGTGATTTTGGTAAATTGGCCTTTATAAATCAAAGTATTGAGTTTAAGAGTTGGAATGTTATGGTGAGGTTGTACAAGACATTGGTGAGGCCGAATTTACAGTGTTGTGTACAGTTTTGGTCACCTAATTATAGGAAGGATATTAATAAGGTTGAAAGAGTGCAGAGAAGGTTTACAAGGATGTTGCCGGGACTTGAGAAACTGCGTTACAGAGAAAGGTTGAATAGGTTAGGACTTTATTCCCTGGAGCGTAGAAGAATGAGGGGAGATTTGATAGAGGTGTATAAAATTATGATGGGTACAGATAGAGTGAATGCAAGCAGGCTTTTTCCACTGAGACTAGGGGAAAAAAAAACTAGAGGACATGGGTTAAGGGTGAAAAGTTTAAAGAGAATATTAGGACAGGCTTCTTCACACAGAGAGTGGTGGGAGTGTGGAATGAGCTGCCAGATGAAGTGATAAATGCGGGGTCACTTTTAACATTTAAGGAAAATCTGGACAGGTACATGGATGAGAGGGGTGTGGAGGGATATGGTCCAGGTGCAGGTCAGTGGGACTAGGCAGAAAAATGGTTCAGCACAGCCAAGAAGGGATGTGAGTAACTCACATCCTGACTCCCCAAAGCCTGTCCACCATCTACAGGGTATAAGTTAGGAGTGTGATGGAATATTCTCCACTTGTCTGGATGAGTGCAGCTCCAACAACACTCAAGAAGCTCATAACCGTCATCCAGGACAAAGTAGCCATTCTAATAGCTCCCCATCCACCACCTGCAACATTCACTCCCTCTGTTATTATTATTGCAGAAGGTAAGGGGGCATGGAGTTGGGGGTAGGGTGTTAGCGTGGATAGAGGATTGGCTGTCAAATAGGAGGCAGAGAGTGGGGGTCAATGGGTGCTATTCGGATTGGCGGTTGGTGACTAGTGGAGTGCCCCAGGGGTCGGTGCTGGGGCCTCAGCTATTTACCATTTATATAGATGATCTGGAGGAGGGAACCGAGTGTATGGTGTCGATATTTGCTGATGACACCAAGATTGGTGGAACGGCAAATTGCGCGGAGGGTGTGGAAAGTCTGCAGAAGGATCTAGATAGGCTGGGTGAATGGGCCAGGAACTGGCAAATGGAATTTAATGTTGGCAAGTGTGAGGTGGTCCACTTTGGTAGGAATAATGGTAGGAAGGACTATTACTTATGTGGCGAAAAACTGCAGCATGCAACGGTGCAGAGGGACCTCGGGGTCCTTGTGTATGAGTCGCAAAAACCCAGCCTGCAGGTGCAGCAGGTAGTCAGGAAGGCGAATGGGATGCTGGCCTTCATAGCGAAGGGGATTGAATATGAAAGTAGGGAGGTCTTGCTGCAGCTGTATAGGGCATTGGTGAGGCCGCAGCTGGAGTACTGTGTGCAGTTTTGGTCGCCACACTTACGCAAGGATATTTTGGCCTTGGAGGGAGTGCAGAGGAGGTTTACTAGGCTGATACCGGAGTTGAGGGGGTTGAGCTATGAGGAGAGGCTGAATAAACTAGGCTTGTACTCGTTAGAGTTTAGAAGAATGAGGGGAGATCTCATTGAGACGTATAAGATGATGAATGGGATGGATAGGATAGAGGTGGAGAGACTCTTCCCGCTCAGAAAGGACAGTAGGACTAGGGGGCACAGCCTCAAGATAAAGGGGGGTCGGTTTAGAACAGAGTTGAGGAGGAACTTCTTCACTCAAAGGGTGGTGAATCTCTGGAATTCTCTGCCCGTTGAAGTGGTGGAGGCTGCCTTGCTAAATATTTTTAAGACGCGGGTTGATGGGTTTTTGATAAGCGAGGAGATTAAGGGTTATGGGGAGAGGGCGGGAATGTGGAACTGAGCCACGACAGATCAGCCATGATCTTATTGAATGGCGGGGCAGGCTCGAAGGGCTAGATGGCCTACTCCTGCTCCTATTTCTTATGTTCTTATGTGCTTATGTTCTATCACTGACAAACTATCAGCCGTGTGTTCCAGCTACATGACACACTGCAAAATCTCATCAAAATTTCCTCAACAACAATTTCCAAACCGATGACCATCTAGGTGGACAGGGGCAGCAGACACATGGGGAACACCACAACCTGCAAGTTCCCCTCCAAGCCACTCACCATCCTGACTTGAAAATACATCACCGTTCCTTCAGTGTCACAGGGTCAAAATCCTGGAACATCTTCCCTAACAGCACGTTAATAGAACATAGAACATAGAACATTACAGCGCAGAACAGGCCCTTCGGCCCACGATGTTGCGCCGACCAGTTACAAAAACAATGACCCACTAGCCTATACCAATCCCTTTTCGTCCATAAACCTATCCAGAGATCTCTTAAACGCCCCCAAACTAGACGCATTTACAACTGCAGCAGGCAGGGCATTCCAATCCTTCACCACCCGCTGGGTAAAGAACCTACCCCTGACATCCGTCCTGTAGCTACCCCCCCTTAATTTAAAGCCATGCCCCCTCGTGCTAGCTTTCTCCATCCGAGGAAAAAGGCTATCACTATCCACCCTATCTAAACCTCTAATCATCTTATATGTTTCAATAAGATCCTCTCTTAGCCGCCTTCTTTCCAACGAAAACAACCCTAAATCCCTCAGTCTCTCCTCATAGGACCTCCCCACCATACCAGGCACCATCCTAGTAAACCTCCTCTGCACCCTCTCCAACGCCTCCACATCCTTCTTGTAATGCGGGGACCAGAACTGCACACAGTACTCCAAGTGCGGCCGCACTAGAGTAGTGTACAGTTGCAACATTACACTGCGACTCCTAAATTCAATCCCCCTACCAATAAACGCCAAGACACCGTACGCCTTCTTAACAACCTTATCTACTTGATTCCCAACTTTCAGGGATCTATGTACACACACACCTAGATCCCTCTGTTCATCCACACTATTCAAAGTCCTCCCATTAGCCCTATACTCGACACATCTGTTGCTCCTACCAAAGTGAATTGGGTGTACCTACACTATATGGATTGCAATTCATAAAGGCAGCTCACCACCATCTTCCCAACAGCACACAGGGATGGAGAATAAATGCTGACCCAGCCAGCAATACACAGACCTTGCGAATTAATGAAAAAGACCAGCAGTGTGAAACAGCTATGTTCACTGACTTTGTGACAGTAGTGAATCACAGTTACAATCACTTACCTTGTGACAATAGTGAATTCCCGCTACGATCTGCCTGAAGAACATTCTGGTCTCTTTCTCACTTAACTTTCGCCTCTCACTGATGTAATCATATAATTCGCCTTTGCTTGCACACTCCATAACTATCACCATTTTATCCTTGTTCTCGAAAACTGCTGACACAAACAGAACAATGTTTATTGGGAGAAATAAGACTGGTTCACCTTGGACAAACACAAATTGGTTTAAAAAGCATGAAATAGGATCCAATACCCAATCCATCATCTAGAGGGGAAGATAACCAGCTGGAATAAGTTAAAGGTTAAATTACGGTGACAGTTAAGATGAGAGTATAAGTCATGGAGTCAAAGAATTGTAGAGCACAGAGGCCAAGTCACCATAGTCCCAGATGACCATAGGCTTCTCTCCCCTTTGAGCAGGAGAGGTGACTGGTGGTGACTTAATCTGAGGATCACCACACCTCAGGCAAGGAGGATAATCTCAGCTGGCACAGGAATTGAAGTGGAGATGCCGGTGTTGGACTGGGGTAAAATAGAAAGAAATCTCACAACACCAGCTTAAAGTCCAACTGTAACCCCCATGACTTGCTTGGGCTTGCAACATCTCACTTACTATCCTGTCTGGAGACAATACACATCTCTTTAACTTATGCTTAATGCTATCTCCACTCACATTGTCTGCACCTTTAAGAATTGATTAGCTGTAAAGACTCACATTCTAATCAGTATTCTGTAAACTGTGTGTGCCTTTATATGCTCCGTTTGAGACCAGAACTCTCCACTCACCTGACGAAGGGGCAAACCCCAAAAGCTAGTTTACTATCAAATAAACTTGTTGGACTTTAACCTGGTGTTGTGAGACTCCTTACTGTGTGACCTCCCCTGTAGCCAGTGAGGATACAAAGATTTCATTCAAGGCCCCAGCAATTTCCTCCCTTCCCTCTCTCAGTATTCTGGAGTCTATCCCATCAGGTCCTGGGGACTTGTCTACCTTAATGTTTCTCAAGAACCCCAATACCTCCTCCTTTTTGATCTCAACATGATTCGAACTATCTATAAATCCTTTCCCATTCATCATCCACCCAGTCCTTCTCTTTGGTGAATACTGACGCAAAATGCTCATTTAATACCTCGCCCATTTCCTCTGTTGACACGCATAGATTCCCTCCCTTGTCCTTGAGTGGGCCAAATATTTTTTAAACATGATAAGGTCTCCTGCCTCTACCACCCTTTCAGGAAGAAAGTTCCAGACCCCTAGCACCCTTTGGTTTTAAAAATGTTCTTTTCAAATTTCCTGTAAACCTCCTCTCCCCCTAAATCTATGTCCCCCGTTAATGGATTACTGAAACGAGAGAATTGGGTCTTTTGATCTCCTCTATTGGGGCAGAGTGGCTCACATCCCTGTCTCTGAGCCAGAAGCTCTGAGTTTGAGTCCCACCCCAGGATCTGATGGCCATGGAAGGTGCGTTTACAATGCGGCCAAACAGGTTGAGCATCAACCTGCAAAACTCTTCTGAACACACCAATGGCTGGTGATAAGAGTGAGACAGACTCCTGGTTCGCCTCACATGACGGGGAATGGCACCCCTCAAGTTATAAACCTCTGGCAACAAACTAGCAACCTGGTTTGGAAATTACTCGCCATGGAAACGGACAGGAATCTGCCTTAGTGCACACTAAGTGTGGAAGAGAATTGGAATTAGGAATTTACTTTTCCACCTCAATTAATTCTCCTCTTAACCTCCTCTGCTCCAAAGAAAACAACCCCAGCTTTCCAATCTTTCCCAATAATTAAAGTTCTCCACTCCTGGCAACATCCTCAGAATTTTTCCTAGTGCAACCCTATCATTTCTCTCACGTGGTGAGCGGAGCTGGAGGCTATATTCCAGCTGTGGTCTTACAAAGTTTGACACAGTTCCAGCATAACCTCCCTGCTCTTATCTCCCATTCCTTGGTCAAGAAAGACAAGTATCCCACATGCACCTTTTTGATTAACTTATCTAGCTGTCCTGCTACCTTCAGGAACCTGTGGACCTTCCCCAAATGTATTAACCGACACTTCTGATGAAATTCCATTGGCTATATATCTGCCCTCAACCCCACAACTAATCCATTGATACCTTTCTGCTGTCTATAATTTTCTTCCTCACCATTAACCACACAATTTTTGTATTATTTGCAAAGTTCTGAATCATCTCCGCCTAGATTCAAATCCAAAATATTGATACAGACCAAAAACCGTGAGGGAGCGATTACTGAGCCCTGTCAAAGCTCATTGGAAACAACCTTCCAGTCACAGAGACACCTGTCAATCACACAGAGGTGGATGGGGGTTCAGTGGGAAGGGTCAAGAAGGTCCTTTGGAATGAGGAAACATTATAATAACCTCTCACACCTCCCCATCCTTTCCCCGTACTTGCTCACTGTGGATCAGGAGATGGTCTGAGGTTGCCTGGGAAAAGGGTGGCACCATTGGCACTGGGGACAGACATGTTCTCAATCATCAAGATCAACAAAGCACAACACCCTCTCCCCATCCTGCACCAAATTCCACTCCCTTGTTGTCCATACCTTGCACTGCCATATATCTGCTCCAGACCCAGTCTTGGACTGTCCGTGCACCATCTGACTGTCTGTGCATCATCAAAATGACCCAACTCCAAACTCCCCTATTTGCAACTACCCCAGAATAACTCCTGACCCAGCCTGCACCACCATTTATTCTGTGTTCCCCGTGTCGACTTGCCCCTTCAATCCAGCCTGCACCCCTTCCTACCATAACAACCCACCCTGGAAAGTACAGTTGGAGGCTCAATTGCATGAGAGCTGGGGTCAAGGAGGAAGACTGTAAAAGCAGCAGATTTAGGGGGACCCTGTAGGTAAAGGCACAGACAAGCATTCAGTTCTAGCACAAGTTTTAGCACAACCCTCCAGATGTCAGTAAGGAGGATTTTGCAGAGCAGGGTTAACAGGGCTGGTTTTGCCATTGTCATTTCCAATGTCCGTGTTAATGTTAGGTGGTCTGTCTGATTTCACTCCTTTTCTGATGGTTTGATACAACTGTTTGGCTTACCCGACCACATAGTCACGTGTAGGTCAGACCAAGCGAGTGGATTTCCTACCCTAAAGGAAGCAGATGGGTTTGACAATGATTTCAAGCTCACCTTCACTGAGACTCCCTCTTAACTGCAGATGTGGGGTCATCGCAGGGTTACCACAGCTGTAAATAGGAAATAATGTTGCACAAATTGAAAAATGCTGACCATCCAACTGGGGAACAGCTCCATGAATTTTAATTCCCCGACAATTGATGGGATTTTGATTGGCGGGGGTGGGGTGGGGGGTGGTGACGAGCAAGGGAAGTGTTAAAAGTTAAACATTATGCTAGCCGACCCCGATCTCTCACAGACATTACCTGTTGAAGTTTTTACAGTGACAGATTGCAAACTGTGTCTGTGTCCCATTCTGGAAAGGAGGAATATCTCATCATAATATCAACATCCAGCTCCTATAGTGTAGTTGGAATTAAATTCACCACGAGCTGAATTCACTAGGTTTGGGGAACCTGTCACTGAAATGTGGATGGTGGATCCAGCAGGTTCATGTGTTTGATATTCTAGTAATGCTCATCCTCATGCACCTCATCCCAGCCCCTCAAACAATTCTTTAGCTTTGATTGGCCAAACCCTCCCAGATGCATGATTCAAAGCCTTCTGACCCCAAACCACCCCCCCCATGCCCCCCTATCAATCCAATTTCCCTTAGTGCTCCCACTATCACCATCAATCTCTCCCACCTGTTCATTGCCCCACATTTTCTCCCACTCCCTCTCAGTTGCCATATGAGCCCACTGGCCATTCCTCCCGAGACCTGATCTTTTCCAGTTTCTGAGTTTTGTAAAGTTCCCCAAGAAGCAGGCTGCCCGTTTCCTTGCCATAACCATCAGGACTCTTGTTTCAGTAACAAAGCTAACACAATGCTCGCGGAACTGTATTGAAAGCCATGGATAAAGCAGCAATGTGTAAATAGGCACAAACCTTCATAGATGCTGATGATATGAGGATGATTGAGAGATGACAGGATCTCAATCTCTCGTCTGATGTGTACCATGTCCTGCTCATTCTTAATTCGATCTTTCCGGATTGATTTTATTGCAACCTGTTTTTAAAACAAAGTGCACACTAATATACTGTACCACATGAACATAGATGTGAAAGCAATAAATTACTGTCAACAATCAAAGTGAAAGGAACAGATTTTAGATTAGCTCCATTACTTGCTGGCTTCTGCCAGATGTCTCAACCTTGTTACTAAAGTCATGACAGACTCCACCATTTCCCGGATGGCTGAGTCTCAGGGTCAGAAGTGGCTTAGGATCATAACATTCTTTCACTCGGTCTGCCAATTCCTAGAATGCGTTGGTATCAGGGATCTCTGGGGGGGGGTTAAGCTATGCATAACGGCAAATGTTGACAGTCTACATGCGGTCAGAAGAATATCCCATTGCTTTTCATCTAACACTATGTCATTAGCGTTAAAAAAGCACATTTGTTCTACATATTGGGCCCAGTCCTCCATAGTAAGGTCAAAGAGTCCTCTTTCACAAACAGAGACATGATGCATAACTGGGACCTGTAGAAAATAGATCTCTTGCTCTGAAGTTCTGCTGTTTGAAAATAGATTCTCTCTGGAGCTGCTATATGGGTGTCAGAAGAACATATCTTTCTGTGTCTCTGTCCAGAGGGTTAAAAGGAATCTAGCACCCACGTGAGCCTATGTATTTTTGGGGGTAATTGATTCTGAAGAAGAATGCATGTCTGTGGGGATATTGCTTAAATTGGAACTATAGAGATAGCTAGTTGTGAAGAACTGCACGTTGTCATGTATAAATACTTCAATTGGTAAAAATTAGACTAATTATTTTTGTTCTCTCTAACTGTGTTTTTAAATAAAGTTTGTTTTAATAAAATCTTCCCAGTGAATCAAGAGAATCACACCTGGAGTGAAAACACCTTATGATTGTATTAATGCCAAGAGGTTGGGGCCTCGGCTAATTTCATGATATAGTTAGGAGTTTCTGACCTGCTCCCGAACAGAATGTTTGTTAAGATTTCTTTCTTTAGCTTCATTCAATGTCGTGATGTCCCTCTGTTAAATTTTGTTGTTAACACTGCTCTGCCTTTCTTGAGATGTTCTACATTTAAGGCACTGTATGAATACAGATGATTGTTGTTGAAACCATAGAATCCCTACAGTGCAGAAGGAGACCATTCAGCCCATTGACTCTGCAATGACTCTCTGATGGTGTATCTTACCCTAGCCCTCTACCTGCCTTATCCCCGAACCCCTCACATTTACCATAGTTAATTCACCGAACCTGTACATCTTTGGAGTGTGGGAGTAAACTGGAGCACCTGGAAGAAACCCATGCAGACTTGGAGAGAATGTGCAAACTCCACACAGATGGTGACTCAAGGCTGAAATTGAACCCGGGTCCCTGGTGCTGTGAGGTAGCAGTGCTAACCACTGTGTCACCGTGCTGCCCGTATGATTTTGGTTGATGGATATAAGGGTTCAGATTGTGTGCTCTTCAAAACATGCCTCGGGATCCATTACATTCAAAATAAATGGAAAATTGGGCTTTTAAATGTGAAATACAGAGAGTTGGACTGAACAAATAACTTCCAACCAAGTGGGAACTTTCAATTCAATCAGTGAAACTGAGAAGGTTTCACCCAGAATGATACACCCATGTCCTCACATGGAAACACAACTCTAACTGTCACACTGCTTGGAAATGACTTCCATATTTGAGTGAGGATTTGCCAGCTAAATTCTGCCTTATGGGCTGAATTTAATGAGGATACACTGCTGCACTGACTGAGAAATAGAATCACAGACTAATAATGTTCCTATTCAAAGCACATATGCTGCCCTTTCACCGTGGCAACACTGCTGCCCAGGAAACAATGGCACATGACAAGGTAATCAATGGCAATAGACATGTAATTCAATTGGAGCAGCAGCAGTATTGGCCCCAATTTCAGTTCATCCACTGGCTACATTGCAGGGAGAGTGACATTCGAGGGGTAAAGATAAAGAGCGCCACTGTAGGAGTGTCCAGCATGTTGGGCACAGTCCCCCCAGAGTTCAATTTTCCACCTGAGGCCAGAATTGAACCCGGGTCCCTGGTGCTGTGATGCAGCAGCGCAAACCATGGTGCCACCAGGCTGTTCCTGTAAACAATCAGACACCCTACCAGCACAGTGATTTCCACAGGGTTTGTGTGCATATGGGTAGTCTAGTATTGGGCAGGCGGGAGGATGTTATGTTTGTGTGTGGTGGGTTGCCTGGTGTTGGAAGGGGGAAACCATAGAACCATAGAAAATTACAGCTCAGAAACAGGCCTTTTGGCCCTTCTTGTCTGACCATTTTTTGCCTAGTCCCACTGACCTGCACTTGGACCATATCCCTCCACACCCCTCTCATCCATGAACCCATCCAAGTTTTTCTTAAATGTTAAAAGTGAGCCCGCATTTACCACTCTATCCAGCAGCTCATTCCACACTCCCACCACTCTCTGCATGAAGAAGCCCCCCCAATATTCCCTTTAAACTTCCCCCCCTTCAGCCTTAACCCATGTCGTCTGGTTTTTTTTCTCCCCTAGCCTCAGTGGAAAAAGCCTGCTTGCATTCACTCTATCTATACCCATCATAATCTTATACACCTCTATCAAATCTCCCCTCATTCTTCTATGCTCCAGGGAATAAAGTCCTAACCTATTCAATCTCTCTCTGTAACTCAGCTTCCCAAGTCCCGGCAACATCCTTGTGAACCTTCTCTGCACTCTTTCAACCTTATTTACATCCTTCCTGTAACTAGGTGACCAAAACTGTTCACAATACTCTAAATTCAGCCTCATCAATGCCTTATATAACCTCACCATAACACTCCAACTTTTATATTCAATACTCCGATTTATAAAGGCCAATGTACCAAAAGCACTCTTTACGACCCTATCCACCTGTGACGTCACTTTTAGGGAATTCTGTACCTGTATTCCCAGATCCCTCTGTTCAACTGCACTCTTCAGAGTCCTACCATTTACCCTGTATGTTCTACTTTGGTTTGTCCTTCCAAAGTGCAATACCTCACACTTGTCTGCATTAAATTCCATCTGCCATTTTTCAGCCCATTTTTCTAGCTGGTCCAAATCCCTCTGCAAGCTTTGAAAACCTTCCTCACTGTCCACTACACCTCCAATCTTTGTATCATCAGCAAATTTGCTGATCCAATTCACCACATTATCATCCAGATCATTGATATAGATGACAAACAACAATGGACCCAACACCGATCCCTGTGGCACACCACTAGTAAGAAGTCTGACAACACCAGGTTTAAGTCCAACCGATTTATTTGATAGTAAACTCACAAGCTTTCGGAAACGCTGTCCCTTTGTCATGTGAATGGCCATTCACCTGACAAAGGGGCAAACCCCGAAAGCTTGTGAGTTTACTATCAAATAAATCAGCTGGACTTAAACCTGGTGTTGTCAGACTCCTTACTGTGTTTACCCCAGTCCAACGCCAGCATCTCCACATCATGCTCTCCACTAGTCACAGGCCTCCACTCAGAGAAGCAATCCTCCACAACCACTCTCTGGCTTCTTCCATTGAAAAACAGTAAAAAGTCTGACAACACCAGGTTTTAGTCCAACCTATTTATTTGATAATATTCTCACTAGCTTTCGAGGGGACAGCCTCTTCGTCAGGTGAATGGAGAGTTCTGGCCTCAGACAGAGCATATAAAGCACAGACAGTTTAGAGATTACTGATTAAAATGCGAATCCTTACACCTAACCTGCTGTTCAAGACCTGAAGTGGCTGATAATGTGAGTGGTAGGAGCACTGATCACAGTTTAAAGAGATGTGTATTGTCTCCAGACAGTACAGTAAGTGAGGTTTTGCAAACCCAGGCAAGTCACGGGGGTTACAGATAGTGCGACATGAACCCAAGATCCCTGTTGAGACCGTCCTCATGTGTGCGGAACTTGGCTATCAGTCTCTGCTCAGCGACTCTGCGCTGTCGTGTGTCGTGAAGGCCGCCTTGGAGAATGCTTACCCGAAGGTCAGAGGCTGAATGCCCGTGACCACTGAAGTGTTCGCCAACAGGAAGGGAACAGTCTTGCCTGGTGACTGTCGAGCGATGTTCATTCAAAGACTGTTCCCTTCCTGTTGGCGAACACTTCAGTGGTCACGGGCATTCAGCCTCTGACCTTCGGGTAAGCATTCTCCAAGGCGGCCTTCACGACACACGACAGCGCAGAGTCGCTGAGCAGAGACTGATAGCCAAGTTCCGCACACATGAGGACGGTCTCAACAGGGATCTTGGGTTCATGTCGCACTATCTGTAACCCCCGTGACTTGCCTGGGTTTGCAAAACCTCACTTACTGTACTGTCTGGAGACAATACACATCTCTTTAAACTGTGATCAGTGCTCCTACCACTCACATTATCAGCCACTTCAGGTCTTGAACAGCAGGTTAGGTGTAAGGATTCGCATTTTAATCAGTAATCTCTAAACTGTCTGTGCTTTATATGCTCTGTCTGAGGCCAGAACTCTCCATTCACCTGACGAAGAGGCTGTCCCCTCGAAAGCTAGTGAGAATATTATCAAATAAATAGGTTGGACTAAAACCTGGTGTTGTCAGACTTTTTACTGTGTTTACGCCAGTCCAACGCCGGCATACCCACATCATTCTTCCATTGAGCCAGTGTCTAATCCAATTTACTACCTCCCCATGTATACCTACTGACTGAATCTTACTAACTAACCTCCCTTGTCAAAGGCCTTACTGAAGTCCATGTAGACAACATCCACTGCCTTCCCTTCATCCACTTTCCTGGTAACCTCCTCGAAAAACTCTAATAGATTGGTCAAACATGACCTATCACACACAAAGCCATGTTGACTCTCCCTAATAAGTCCCTGTCTATCCAAATATTTGTAGATCCTATCCCTTATCACACCTTCCAATAACTTGCCCACCACTGACGTCAAACTTACTGGCCTATAATTTCCCAGATTTCTTTTGCAACCTTTTTTAAACAACGGAACATGAGCCACCCTCCAATCATCCGGCACCCCCCCGTGCATACTGATATTTTAAATATATCTGCCAGGGCCCCTGCAAGTTCAACACTAGCCTCCCTCAAGGTCTGTGGGAATACCCTATCTGGTCCTGGGGATTTATCCACTCTGATTTGCCTCAAAACAGCCAGCACCACCTCCTCTTTAATCTGTAAAGGTTCCATGTCCTCCCTACCTGTTTGCCCAATTTCCTTAGACTCCATGCCCGTTTTCTCAAAAAACAGATCCAAAAACACCATTTAGTATCTCCCCCATCTCTTTAGGTTCCATACACAGTCTACCACTCTGGTCTTCAAGAGGACCAATTTTAGCCCTCACTATCCTTTCACTCCTTACATACCTATAGAAACTCTTTGGATTTTCCTTCACTCTGTCTGCCAAAGCAACCTCATGTCTTCTTTTAGCCCTCCTGATTTCTCTCTTAAGTAGCTTCTTGAACTTTTTATACTCCTCAAGCGTCTGATCTGTTCCTTGCTGCCTGTACTTTTCACACAATTCTCTCTTCCTCTTAATCAGTGTTACAATCTTCCTCGGGAACCAAGGTTCCTTATCCCTATTTACTTTGCCTTTAATCCTGACAGGAATATACAAACTCCGCACTCTCAAAATTTCTCCTATGAAGGCCTCCCACTTTCCATTTACATCCTTCCCAGAGAACAGCCTGTGCCAATCCACACTTCCCAGATCCCTTCTCATCTCATTGGCCTTTTTCCAGTTCAGAACTTCAACCCGAGGACCAGATCTATCCTTATCCATGATCAGGGTGAAACTAATGGTATTATGATCACTGGATCCACAGTGTTCCCTCACACTCACATCCATCAGCTGCCCTAACTCAGAGACTGATAGGAGATCCAATATCGCATCCTCTCTAGTTGGTACCTCTATGTACTGATGTAGAAAATTCTCCTGAACACATTTTACAAACTCTACCCCATCTAAACCTTTAACAGTATGCGAGTCCCAATCTATATGTGGAAAATTAAAATCCCCAACTATCACAACTTTGTGTTTTTGCAGTTGTCTGCTACCTCTCTGCTGATTTGCTCCTCCAATTCTCACTGACTATTAGGTGGTCTATAATACAAACCCTATTAATGTGGTCAGGCCTTTCCTGTTTCTCAGCTCCACCCATAGGGTCGCTGTAGACAAGCTCCCTAATCTATCTTGCCTGAGTGCCGCTGTAACATTTTCCCTGACCAACAATGCCACCCCCGACCTTTTATCCCTCGACCTCTATCACGCCTGAAACATTGAAACCCTGGAACATTGAGCTGCCTGTGTTGGTGGGGGGATGTTGTGTTTGTGTGTAATGGGTTGTGTCTGGTGTTGGTGGGGGGGATGTTGTGTTTGTATGTAATGGGTTGTGTCTGGTGTTGGTGGGGGGATGTTGTGTTTGTATGTGATGGGTTGTGTCTGGTGTTGGCGGGGGGATGTTGTGTTTGTGTGTGATGGGTTGTGTCTGGTGTTGGCGGGGGGATGTTGTGTTTGTGTGTAATGGGTTGTGTCTGGTGTTGGTGGGGGGATGTTGTGTTTGTATGTGATGGGTTGTGTCTGGTGTTGGCGGGGGGGTGTTGTGTTTGTGTGTGATGGGTTGTGTCTGGTGTTGGCGGGGGGGTGTTGTGTTTGTGTGTGATGGGTTGTGTCTGGTGTTGGTAGGGGGGATGTTGTGTTTGTGTGTGATGGGTTGTGTCTGGTGTTGGCGGGGGATGTTGTGTTTGTGTGTGATGGGTTGTGTCTGATGTTGGCGGGGGGATGTTGTGTTTGTGTGTGATGGGTTGTGTCTGGTGTTGGCGGGGGGATGTTGTGTTTGTGTGTGATGGGTTGTGTCTGTTGTTGGCGGGGGGATGTTGTGTTTGTGTGTGATGGGTTGTGTCTGTTGTTGGCGGGGGGATGTTGTGTTTGTGTGTGATGGGTTGTGTCTGGTGTTGGTGGGGGGGTGTTGTGTTTGTGTGTGATGGGTTGTGTCTGTTGTTGGCGGGGGGGTGTTGTGTTTGTGTGTGATGGGTTGTGTCTGTTGTTGGCGGGGGGATGTTGTGTTTGTGTGTGATGGGTTGTGTCTGGTGTTGGTGGGGGGGTGTTGTGTTTGTGTGTGATGGGTTGTGTCTGTTGTTGGCAGGGGATGTTGTGTTTGTGTGTGATGGGTTGTGTCTGGTGTTGGTGGGGGGATGTTGTGTTTGTGTGTGATGGGTTGTGTCTGGTGTTGGCGGGGGGATGTTGTGTTTGTGTGTGATGGGTTGTGTCTGGTGTTGGCGGGGGGGTGTTGTGTTTGTGTGTGATGGGTTGTGTCTGGTGTTGGCGGGGGGGTGTTGTGTTTGTGTGTGATGGGTTGTGTCTGTTGTTGGCGGGGGGATGTTGTGTTTGTGTGTGATGGGTTGTGTCTGGTGTTGGTGGGGGGGTGTTGTGTTTGTGTGTGATGGGTTGTGTCTGTTGTTGGCAGGGGATGTTGTGTTTGTGTGTGATGGGTTGTGTCTGGTGTTGGCGGGGGGGTGTTGTGTTTGTGTGTGATGGGTTGTGTCTGGTGTTGGCGGGGGGATGTTGTGTTTGTGTGTGATGGGTTGTGTCTGTTGTTGGCGGGGGGATGTTGTGTTTGTGTGTGATGGGTTGTGTCTGTTGTTGGCGGGGGGATGTTGTGTTTGTGTGTGATGGGTTGTGTCTGGTGTTGGCGGGGGGATGTTGTGTTTGTGTGTGATGGGTTGTGTCTGGTGTTGGTGGGGGGATGTTGTGTTTGTGTGTGATGGGTTGTGTCTGGTGTTGGCGGGGGGATGTTGTGTTTGTGTGTGATGGGTTGTGTCTGGTGTTGGCGGGGGGATGTGGTGTTTGTGTGTGATGGGTTGTCTGCTATTGGCGGGGGGATGTTGTGTTTGTGTGTGATGTGTTGTGTCTGTTGTTGGCGGGAGGATGTTGTGTTTGTGTGTGATGGGTTGTGTCTGGTGTTGGTGGGGGGATGTTGTGTTTGTGTGTGATGGGTTGTGTCTGGTGTTGGCGGGGGGGTGTTGTGTTTGTGTGTGATGGGTTGTGTCTGTTGTTGGCGGGGGGATGTTGTGTTTGTGCGTGATGGGTTCTCTGTTGTTGGCGGGGGGATGTTGTGTTTGTGTGTGATGGGTTGTGTCTGGTGTTGGCGGGGGGATGTTGTGTTTGTGTGATGGGTTGTGTCTGTTGTTGGCGGGGGGATGTTGTGTTTGTGTGTGATGGGTTGTGTCTGGTGTTGGCGGGGGGATGTTGTGTTTGTGTGTGATGGGTTGTCTGGTGTTGGTGGGGGGATGTTGTGTTTGTGTGTGATGGGTTGTGTCTGGTGTTGGCGGGGGGATGTTGTGTTTGTGTGTGATGGGTTGTGTCAGGTGTTGGCGGGGGGATGTTCTGTTTGTGTGTGATGGGTTGTGTCTGGTGTTGGCAGGGGGATGTTGTGTTTGTGTGTGATGGGTTGTGTCTGTTGTTGGCGGGGGGATGTTGTGTTTGTGTGTGATGGGTTGCGTCTGGTGTTGGCGGGGGGATGTTGTGTTTGTGTGTGATGGGTTGTCTGGTGTTGGTGGGGGGATGTTGTGTTTGTGTGTGATGGGTTGCGTCTGGTGTTGGCGGGGGGATGTTGTGTTTGTGTGTGATGGGTTGTGTCTGGTGTTGGCGGGGTGATGTTGTGTTTGTGTGTGATGGGTTGTGTCTGGTGTTGGCGGGGGGATGTTGTGTTTGTGTGTGATGGGTTGTGTCTGGTGTTGGCGGGGGGATGTTGTGTTTGTGTGTGATGGGTTGTCTGGTGTTGGCGGGGGGATGTTGTGTTTGTGTGTGATGGGTTGTGTCTGTTGTTGGCGGGGTGATGTTGTGTTTGTGTGTGATGGGTTGTGTCTGGTGTTGGCGGGGGGATGTTGTGTTTGTGTGTGATGGGTTGTGTCTGGTGTTGGCGGGGGGGTGTTGTGTTTGTGTGTGATGGGTTGTGTCTGTTGTTGGCGGGGGGATGTTGTGTTTGTGTGTGATGGGTTGTGTCTGGTGTTGGCGGGGGGATGTTGTGTTTGTGTGTGATGGGTTGTGTCTGGTGTTGGCGGGGGGATGTTGTGTTTGTGTGTGATGGGTTGTGTCTGGTGTTGGCGGGGGGATGTTGTGTTTGTGTGTGATGGGTTGTGTCTGTTGTTGGCGGGGGGGTGTTGTGTTTGTGTGTGATGGGTTGTGTCTGGTGTTGGCGGGGGGATGTTGTGTTTGTGTGTGATGGGTTGTGTCTGGTGTTGGCGGGGGGATGTTGTGTTTGTGTGTGATGGGTTGTGTCTGTTGTTGGTGGGGGGATGTTGTGTTTGTGTGTGATGGGTTGTGTCTGTTGTTGGCGGGGGGATGTTGTGTTTGTGTGTGATGGGTTGTGTCTGGTGTTGGTGGGGGGATGTTGTGTTTGTGTGTGATGGGTTGTGTCTGTTGTTGGCGGGGGGATGTTGTGTTTGTGTGTGATGGGTTGTGTCTGGTGTTGGCGGGGGGATGTTGTGTTTGTGTGTGATGGGTTGTGTCTGTTGTTGGCGGGGGGTGTTGTGTTTGTGTGTGATGGGTTGTGTCTGGTGTTGGCGGGGGGATGTTGTGTTTGTGTGTGATGGGTTGTGTCTGTTGTTGGCGGGGGGATGTTGTGTTTGTGTGTGATGGGTTGTGTCTGGTGTTGGCGGGGGGATGTTGTGTTTGTGTGTGATGGGTTGTGTCTGGTGTTGGTGGGGGGATGTTGTGTTTGTGTGTGATGGGTTGTGTCTGGTGTTGGCGGGGGGGATGTTGTGTTTGTGTGTGATGGGTTGTGTCTGGTGTTGGCGGGGGGATGTTGTGTTTGTGTGTGATGGGTTGTGTCTGGTGTTGGTGGGGGGATGTTGTGTTTGTATGTGATGGGTTGTGTCTGTTGTTGGCGGGGGGATGTTGTGTTTGTGTGTGATGGGTTGTGTCTGGTGTTGGCGGGGCGATGTTGTGTTTGTGTGTGATGGGTTGTGTCTGGTGTTGGCGGGGGGATGTTGTGTTTGTGTGTGATGGGTTGTGTCTGGTGTTGGCGGGGGGGTGTTGTGTTTGTGTGTGATGGGTTGTGTCTGGTGTTGGCGGGGGGATGTTGTGTTTGTGTGTGATGGGTTGTGTCTGGTGTTGGCGGGGGGATGTTGTGTTTGTGTGTGATGGGTTGTGTCTGGTGTTGGTGGGGGGATGTTGTGTTTGTGTGTGATGGGTTGTGTCTGGTGTTGGCGGGGGGATGTTGTGTTTGTGTGTGATGGGTTGTGTCTGGTGTTGGCGGGGGGATGTTGTGTTTGTGTGTGATGGGTTGTGTCTGGTGTTGGTGGGGGGATGTTGTGTTTGTGTGTGATGGGTTGTGTCTGGTGTTGGCGGGGGGATGTCGTGTTTGTGTGTGATGGGTTGTGTCTGGTGTTGGTGGGGGGATGTTGTGTTTGTGTGTGATGGGTTGTGTCTGGTGTTGGTGGGGGGATGTTGTGTTTGTATGTGATGGGTTGTGTCTGTTGTTGGCGGGGGGATGTTGTGTTTGTGTGTGATGGGTTGTCTGGTGTTGGCGGGGGGATGTTGTGTTTGTGTGTGATGGGTTGTCTGGTGTTGGCGGGGGGATGTTGTGTTTGTGTGTGATGGGTTGTGTCTGGTGTTGGCGGGGGGGTGTTGTGTTTGTGTGTGATGGGTTGTGTCTGGTGTTGGCGGGGGGATGTTGTGTTTGTGTGTGATGGGTTGTGTCTGTTGTTGGCGGGGGGATGTTGTGTTTGTGTGTGATGGGTTGTGTCTGTTGTTGGCGGGGGGATGTTGTGTTTGTGTGTGATGGGTTGTGTCTGTTGTTGGCGGGGGGATGTTGTGTTTGTGTGTGATGGGTTGTCTGGTGTTGGCGGGGTGATGTTGTGTTTGTGTGTGATGGGTTGTCTGGTGTTGGCAGGGGGATGTGGTGTTTGTGTGTGATGGGTTGTCTGGTGTTGGCGGGGGGATGTTGTGTTTGTGTGTGATGGGTTGTGTCTGGTGTTGGCGGGGGGATGTGGTGTTTGTGTGTGATGGGTTGTGTCTGGTGTTGGCGGGGGGATGTTGTGTTTGTGTGTGATGGGTTGCCTGGTGTTGGCGGGGCAGATCGTCAGTTTGTGAACTTGGGGATGTGAGTGGGAAAGGGGGTTTCTTTATTCTGTAACTATTAGTTGAATACAGAGCTTATTTAGTTTGAGAGGGAGTGTAACACTGTCCTGAGGTAATTTGGTTTGAGTGAGTGACACTATCCTGTCACCTGATCTGCAAACAGAGTCTTTTGAACGCACCATTTTCATGCTGCCATCAATCAGATTTGGTATTGAAGAATTTGCTTTGAATGAAAGGCAGTAATGGAAATCCCATTGAAGAGATGATGAATCGAGTTGCGATCCCAAATGTGTTTTTGAACGGTTGGTGTGTGGGAGGAGGTGACAGTAACTTGCTGTGTTTAATGTAACAAATCCTGAAAAAAAGTACTGGAGCTTTGCAAATACACAGTTGGGAGATGTGCAGAATATTTTCTTGTAATAAATCCTCTTTCGCTGACATTAATTGACAATGTAACACTCATAGGAACGTACAGACTAGGATCAAGAGTTGGGCACTCAGCCCCTGGAGCCTGCTCTGTCATTCAATAAGATCATGGCTGATCTGATTTTACACTCAACCTCACATTCCTGCTGACCCCCAGTAATCTTTCACCTCCTTGTTAATCTAGAATCTATCTAGCTCCACCTGAAAAATATTCAAAGAATGCTTTACTGCCTTTTGAAGAAGAGTTCCAGAAACTCACCACCGTCAGAGAAAAATCTCCGTGCTAAACAGGCAGCCCCTTATTTTTACACGATGAAATCCTGGGAATGAGCAGGGCAGTCATATTGCTTTGCACTACCCTCTCCATCACCAGAATCAGCTAGTCCCACTCTCAGGACATTTCCTGTTTCCCACCAGCCTCAGTTCCCTGCTACTCAAACCCTCACCCAGCCTTTACTGCCTCTTGACTTGACTATTTGATTGTTCTCTCAACTCCCCCATAAACCTCATCATCCAAACCTCTGCTACCTATATCCCAGCATTCACCTACTAGCACTGTGCTCACTGACCACACTGGCTCCCATCTCCAAGGACTCAAATTTAAAATACTCATCCTTGGGATCGTTTAAGACTTATCTGGATAGTCACATGAGCAGACTGGGAATGGAGGGATACAAACGGATGGTCTAGTTGGACCAATGAGCGGCGCAGGCTTGGAGGGCCGAAGGGCCTGTTTCCTGTGCTGTACTGTTCTTTGTTCTTGCTTACAAATCCCTCCTCGGATTCTCCCCTCCCTACCTCCTCCGGAATCACAACCCTCCAAAATCTTTGCTCTTCTCTAATTTTAGCATCTTGAACATCCCTGATATTAGTCTCTCTGCGATTGGTGGCCATGCCTTCAGTTGCCTGGAGGATAAGCTCTGGAAAGTCCCTCTCTCTGTTGTTCTTTCCTGGAACATGCTCCTTAAAACCTCTCTATCTCACCAAGCTGTCGGTCATCTCTCTACGTGCTCGTGAAATTATTTTGATTTTTCATTATGTTAATAGCACCCCATCATGCAATTTGTAGTTGCATTATTATAGCACCTATTAATAAGATAATGGAGCTGGAACGTTGGGTGGAATTTTACCGGTTTGCCCCGCTCTTCGCGAGCCGAGAAATCCGGATCCTGCCCAATTTTCCGGCTCTTGTGATGGAGCCGGATTCCAGCGTGGTCAGCCCCTTGTTCATTTCCACCAAGAGGCTGAATAAATTATTTACATTTATTTTAATTCTAATTTTAAAACACCTCCTCGGGGGAGAGATGAGTTGTCCTCGCCGGTTGATCTGGTGGCCGTTGAACCTCCCGGGGGAGCCAAGGGTAAGGGGGTGCACCCCCTGGACAGTGCCAGCCTGGCACCTCAGCAATGCTTTCTCTTACCGTAGCGGAAGTTAGGCGCGGAGGTAGTCGGGAAGGGAGAGCAGGGGGGTATAAAAAGAAGGCAGTAATAGACAGCGGGCAGCGGAGTGAGGTGGGAGCTGTGTGAGAGCTATAAGGGCTTTGGCTCGCTGGGCTTAGACTTGCTGGGCTTAGGCAAGGTGAGTTACTGGTTCCATCTTTCCTGTGTTGCATTTCGGTATATATAATTCCAAGGGAGGTCAGGACGTGGTAGGGTCTATGGGGAGATGCTTTAGCTGTGTTAGGTGTCATACGTGGGAGCTCTTGGAGGCATCACGTCTCCCGAAGGCCCACATCTGCGCCAAGTGTCAGAGCTGCAGCGTCTGAGGGCCCGGGTCAGGCAGTTAGAGCTGCGTTTAGAGGATATATTTCTGGGCAGGGAGAAGGAGGCAATAATGGCTATGAACCATGGTCAAGTCGAGATCCCAGTGCCTACTGAGCTATCGGTCTCATCCCACCCCCCCCTCCACATTAGTTTAAACACTGCCGAATCACTCCAGCTAACCTCCCAGCTGGGTGGGTTACCGTTAGGAAGGGGAAAACGAAGAGGAGTCCTGGTCCAAAGACCACCCCAGTGGCCCCCCAAAAGGCATTGACAGGGGTACAAAAGGAAAGACAGGAGGGCCAGAGTGACTCAGAGGGAAGGAAGGGGGCTGGCAATGAGATAGTGGTGGGGGATGGGAGGGTCAAAAGAATTGATAGGCGGTTCTGTGGGCAAAAGCGTGATTCAAGGATGGTAGTCTGCCTCCCAGGAGCAGGGGTACAGGACGTATCGGAGAGGATAGAGGGAATTTTGAAGGATGAGGGGGCCCAGACAGAAATAATAATACACATAGGAGAAAAGGACGTAGGAAGACAGAGTAGGGCTGATGTACGTAGGCAATTTAGGGAGTTGGGGGCCAAGCTGAAGAGCAGGGCCTCCAGGGTGGCATTCTCTGGGCAGCTGCCTAGTACAGGCAGGGCTAGGAATAATGAGATCATGCAGCTGAATGCGTGGCTGAGGGATTGGAGCAAGGTAGAGGGCTTTACTTTTATCGATCACTGGGAAGTATTTGTGAGAGAAGGGCACCTGTACAGGAGGCATGGGGAGCATGAGCTATGAGGAGAGGCTGAGTAAACTAGGCTTGTACTCGTTAGAGTTTAGAAGAATGAGGGGAGATCTCATTGAGACGTATAAGATGATGAATGGGATGGATAGGATAGAGGTGGAGAGACTCTTCCCGCTCAGAAAGGACAGTAGGACTAGGGGGCACAGCCTCAAGATAAAGGGGAGGCGGTTTAGAACAGAGTTGAGGAGGAACTTCTTCACTCAAAGGGTGGTGAATCTCTGGAATTCTCTGCCCGTTGAAGTGGTGGAGGCTGCCTCGCTAAATATTTTTAAGACGCGGGTTGATGGGTTTTTGATAAGAGAGGGGATTAAGGGTTATGGGGAGAGGGCGGGAATGTGGAACTGAGACACGACAGATCAGCCACGATCTTATTGAATGGCGGGGCAGGCTCGAGGGGCTAGATGGCCTACTCCTGCTCCTATTTCTTATGTTCTTATGTGAATGGGAGGGGGACAAATGTCTTAGCTGGGAGGTTAGCTGGAGTGTTTAGGCAGGGTTTAAACTAATATGGAGGGGGGGGGTGCGTGGGGATGAGACTGATAGCTCATTAGGCACTGGGATCAGGAGCGAGTTGGGTGATAGGGTAGGTTTGGGTGAAAGGAATATTATCAGGGGAAAGGAGGATCCGTGTGGGCCTGGAGGGTTGGATTGCGTCTGTTTCAATGCGAGGAGTGTGATGGGTAAAACGGATGAGCTTAGGGCCTTGATGTTCGTGAGGAATTTAGATGTGGTGGCAGTGACAGAGACGTGGTTAAAGGAGGGGCAGGACTGGCAGCTAAATGTTCCAGGGTATAAGTGTTTTAGGTGTGACAGAGGAGGGTTGAAGAGAGGTGGTGGGGTGGCGTTGTTAGTAAAGGAGCACATCACAGCAGTGCAGAGGGAGGACAATATGGAGGAGTTGGGGATTGAGTCGCTGTGGGTGGAATTGAGGAATAGAAAAGGAGAAATTACAATGCTAGGGGTATACTATAGGCCCCCAACAGCCCAATTGCAGTGGAGGAAGGTATTTGTAGAGACATTTTAGATTGGTACAGAAAGAATAGGGTTGTTGTAGTGGGAGATTTTAATCTTCCTGGAATGGATTGGAAGGTGCCTCGAGCCAGGGGTTCGGATGGGGAGGAATTTGTAAAATGTGTGTTGGAAGGGTCCTTGGAGCAGTACGTAACTAGCCCGGCTAGGGAGGGAGCGATACTGGATTTAGAGTTGGGTAATGAGCCGGGTCAGGTGGTTGAGGTTGCAGTAGGTGAACATGTGGCTAACAGTGACCACAAGTCTGTCTACTTTAGGATAAAAATAGAAAGGGATGAGTGCCGTCCGAAGGGGAGGGTGCTGAACTGGGGGAAGGCAAGGTATAGCCGGATTAGGCATGAGCTGATGGATACGGATTGGGAGAGGTTGTTTGCGGGTAAGTCCACATTCGGCAAGTGGGAGGCTTTCAAGGAAAAACTGAAAAGGTTGCAGGAAAGACTTGCGCCAGTTAAGAGGGAGGATGGGAAAGGCAGGATTAGAGAGCTGTGGATTACAGGGGATATTGAGGACTTGGTCAGGAAGAAGAGAGAGGCATATGTTAGGTCTAAACAACTGGGAACGGAGAGAGCGCTGGAGGAATATAGAGAGAGCAGGAGGGAGCTCAAAAGGGGAGTTAGAAGGGCGAAAAGGGGGCATGAAATGGCTTTGGCAGGTAGGATTAAGGAAAATCCAAAGGCATTTTCCTATGTTAGGAACAAAAGGGTGGCTAGGGGAAAAATCGGTCCTCTCAGGGACAGACGTGGGGAATTGTGCTTAGAGTCTGAGGGAATGGGGGAGATCCTGAATGAATACTTTCCATCAGTATTCACGAAGGAGAGGGGTTTGGTGTCTTGTACTGTCTTGGAGGGAGCTGTAGACTAGTTGAAGGAAATATCCATTACGAGGGAGGAAGTGTTAGGGTTTTTAGGCAGCATAAAAACTGATAAATCTCTGGGGCCTGATGGTATTTATCCCAGGCTGCTTAGGGAGGTGAGAGATGAAATTGCTGGGCCTCTGACGCAAATCTTTGTCTCTTCTTTGGACACAGGTGAGGTCCCAGAGGACTGGAGGGTAGCGAACATGGTACCATTGTTTAAAAAGGGCAGTAGGAATAACCCGGGTAACTATAGGCCGGTGAGTTTGACATCAGTGGTAGGAAAGTTGTTGGAAAAAATTCTTAGGGATAGGATGTATAAGCATTTGGAGCATTGCGATCTGATTAGGGATACGCAACATGGTTTTGTTAAGGGGGAGTCTTGCCTTACAAATCTGGTAGAATTTTTTGAGGAGGTGACAAAAACGGTTGACGATGGGCGAGCCGTTGATGTCGTCTATATGGATTTCAGTAAGGCGTTTGACAAAGTCCCTCATGGTAGGTTGGTTGAAAAGGTTAAGGCTCATGGGATACAAGGACAGGTAGCTAGATGGATTGAAAACTGGCCAGGCAACAGGAGACAGAGAGTAGTAATGGAAGGGTCCTTTTCTAGCTGGAGGTCTGTCACCAGTGGTGTGCCGCAGGGCTCAGTACTGGGACCTCTTCTATTCGTAATATATATAAATGACTTGGAAGAGGGTGTAAGTGGTGTGATCAGCAAGTTTGCAGATGACACAAAGATGGCAGGATTGGCAGATAGCGAGGAGGATTGTCAGGTGACACAGCAGGATATAGATAGGTATATTGGGCAGATAGATGGCAGATGGAATTTAATCCTGATAAATGCGAGGTGATGCATTTTGGAACGAATAATGTAGAGAGGAGTTGTATGATAAAGGGTAGACCTATTAAGAGTGTAGAAATGCAGAGGGACCTGGGACTGCAAGTGCACAAGTCTTTGAAGGTGGCAACCCAGGTGGAGAAGGTTGCAAAGAAAGCTTACGGAATGCTAGCCTTTATAGGAAGGGGTATAGAGTACAAGAGTTGGCATCTAATGTTGCAGTTGTATAGAACGTCGGTTAGTCCGCATTTGGAGTACTGCGTCCAGTTCTGGTCACCTTACTACCAGAAGGACGTGGAGACCCTGGAGAGAGTGCAGAGGAGGTTTACCAGGATGTTGCCTGGCATGGAAGGACTGGGTTACGAGGAAAGATTGGCTAAATTGGGGCTGTTTTCCTTAGAAAGACGGAGATTAAGGGGGGGAAGTGATAGAGGTGTATAAAATAATGAAGGGTATAGATAGAGTCAACAGTGGCAGGCTTTTTCCTAGATTGGAGACAAATATCACGAGAGGCCATGGGCTTAAGGTGAGGGGGGGAGAGGTATAATTTGGATGCTAGAGGGAGGTTTTTCACACAGAGGGTTGTGGGGGTATGGAATGCACTGCCAAGTAAGGTGGTGGAGGCAGGCACGTTGGACTTGTTTAAGGTTTACTTAGATAGACACATGAGTGAAACAGGGATGGAGGGTTATAGGAGACTGTTTTAAATAAGGATCAGAGCCTCGGGACGTTCCTGGAAATCTAATGCTACATGTGTTGATGTTTTACTGTTTTACTCCGCAGGTGTGTCGGTCCACCTTGTTGTCTAACGAGGGGCATGCACATGGTGGGTCGTGCGTGGGCTGCTCTTGGATGTTTCGAGAGTGGCCTAGTACTTGGCGTCATTTGTGTATGCTTAAAACTGGACCAGCAGATGGGCACCACAACAGCTCAGTGACTATCACTGTTTGCTGTGCAGATACATGGATTTGGGCCAGTGTCTGTGGGAGTTTGTGCATTCTCCCCGTGCTTGCGTGGGTTTTCTCCGGGTGCTCCGTTTTCCTCCCACACCCCAAAGATGTGCTCTTAGGCTGATTGGTGTAACAAATTGCCCCTAAATAATTCTCCCCTCAATCTGGTTTCCAATGGGGGTGCCATAAGCATAGACATGGGTCAAGGGTGGAAGAGGAAAAGCACATTGTTGAGATGGCGGCGTGGGCTCGTTGGGCCGAAGGGCCTGTTTCCCGTGCTGTGTTGTTCTTTGTTCAATGCACACCAGGTACTTTGGCACTGCCCTCCAGACAGCGGCGGGGAGTAGGGCCTATGGGGTGGGGCCTGAAGGGGGCAGCCTAATTTGAAATCAAAGCAAGTCAAATAAAAAGGAGGCAGCCTGGTCAGAGTGGGAGGGGTGTCCCACTGCTGCTCTGTAGTTGTGATCAATGGGGTGGGGGGGCGGGGGGGGGGGGGGTAGGTGCGGTGTCTGCTGCCATTCTGTAGCTGCTCGGTTGTGGGGGGTGGAGGAGGGTGCAATCAGTCTGGGCGGAAGAGCGGGTGTGGCAGGGGCTATGTTTCTGGGCCATTTTTTAAGCCCAATCTAGCCCATTTTGTTCATGCACTAGGTGCACAAGATTCGGTGTAAAAACTCGCCAAAAAAACGGATCTGCAATTCTCCCATTTTCACACTAACTGGACACTTAGTTCCATTCTTATAAAATTCTACCCATTAATTCTACTTCTCCCTTCACTGGTGTTGCTTGACCTGCTGAGTATTTCAAGCATTTTTGGTTTTTATTTCAGATTTTCAGTTTTTGCAGTATTCTGCTTTTCTATGAATATTAAAACCCATCCTTAGAGGATTAAAGAGATGTGCAATGTTTCATTAAGTATCTTAAATTGAATTAGAAATAGAAGAATTATTTCCAGGAATGGTAATGTTAAAGTATTTCATTTCGAATTCAGTGGGGGATGATGAAATTATAACTCCTTCTGACCTGATTAGTTCAGAGAAGCGAGGTTTTACCAGTTCTTTGGATAGAATGTGATAAGGGAGAGGGTGAGCACAAGAAATTTAATTAAGATTTGTGAAAGAATTGCTTTTGTACTTGAATGAAAAGTTTCATGAAAGTTTAAGAATTTTGATCTGAGGTTAATCATTGGAGGAATTGTTAATATAAGATCCTAAGACCAAAAGAAATAAGATCCATTTGGCTCCTCAAGTCTCTGTTATTCAATAGGATCATGGCTGATCCAGTATTACTCATGTCCTGCCCTTTCCCCAAAACACACAACTGCCTTACTGATGAAAAAACCCTATCTATCTCAGCCTTAAATATACACAGGACTCTGCCCCCACAGCTCTCTGTGGTAAGGAGTTCCAAAGACTCAGCTCTCTGAGAGAAGAAATTCCTCCACATCTCAGTCTTAAAATGGCACCCTTTTATTCTGAGACTATGCCCTCTGGCCCTAGACTCTTCCCTGAGGGGGAACACCTTCTCAGTATTCACCCTGCCAAGCTCCTTAAGAATCCGATATGTTTCAATGATGTTACCTCTAATTCTTCTGTAAACAATCATAAAACAATCCGTTCCTATGGGGGATTATCCTAGTGAATCTTCTCTGAACTGTTCCAATGAAACAATATCTTTCCTTAAATAAGGGGGAGCAACACAGCCCAGATGTGATCGCACCAGTACCTTGTACAGTTGCAGCAAAACCTTACTCCAACACCCGTGAAGAAGGCCAACATTCCATTATCCTTCCTGATTACATAAGAACACAAGAACATAAGAACTAGGAGCAGGAGTCGGCCATCTAGCCCTTCGAGCCTGCTCCACATTCAATAAGATCATGGCTGATCTTTTTGTGGACTCAGCTCCACTTACCCACCCGCTCACCATAACCCTTAATTCCTTTACTGTTCAAAAATGAATCTATCTTTGCCTTAAAAACATTCAATGAGGCAGCCTCAACTGCTTCACTGGGCAGGGAATTCCACAGATTCACAACCCTTTGTGTGAAGAAGTTCCTCCTCAACTCAGTCCTGAACCTGCTCCCCCTTACTTTGAGGCCATGCCCCCTAGTTCTAGTTTCACCCGCCAGTGGAAACAACCTCCCTGCTTCTATCTTATCCATTCCCTTCATCATCTTATATGTTTCTATAAGATCTCCTGTCATTCTTCTGAATTCCAATGAGTATAGCCCCAGTCTACTCAGTGTCTCCTCATAAGCCAATCCTCTCGACTCCAGAATCAACCTAGTGAATCTCCTCTGCACCCCCTCCAGTGCCAGTATATTCTTTCTCAAGCAAGGAGACCAAAACTGAACACAGTACTCCAGGTGTGGCCTCACCAGCACCTTATACAGCTGCAACATAACCTCACTGTTTTTAAACTCCATCCCTCTAGCAATGAAGGACAAAATTCCATTTGCCTTTTTGATTACCTGCTGCTCCTACAAACCAGCTCCTTGAGATTCCTGCACAAGGACACCCAGGTCCCTCTGCACAGCAGCATGCTGCAATTTTTTACCATTTAAATAATAGTCCATTTTGCTGTTAATCCACAAAATGGATGACCTCACATTTACCAACATTGTCCTCCATCTGCCAGACCCTCACCCACTCACTTAGACTATCTAGATCCTTTTGCAGACTTTCAGCGTCCTCTGCACACTTTGCTCTTCCACCCATCTTAGTGTCATCTGTGAATTTTGACACATTGCACTTGGTCTCCAACTCCAAATCATCTACGTAAATCATAAACAATTGCAGTCCCAACCCTGATCCCTGAGGCACACCACTAGTCACTGAACGCCAACCAGAAAAACACCCATTTACCCCCACTCTTTGCTTTCTGTTCATTAACCAGTCCACTATCCATGCTAATACATTACCCATAGCACCGTACACCTTTATCTTATGTAGCAATCTGTGGTCCGGCACCTTGTCAAATGCATTCTGGAAATCCAGATACACCACATCCACAGGTTCCCGAAGAACAAAGAACAACACAGCACGGGAAACAGGCCCTTCGGCCCAACGAGCCCGCGCCGCCATCTTAACAGTGTGCTTTTCCTCCTCCACCCTTGACCCATGTCTATGCTTATGAAACCCCCATTGGAAACCAGATTAAGGGGAGAATAATTTAGGGACAATTTGTTACACCAATCCGCCTAAGAGCACAGCTTTGGGGTGTGGGAGGAAACCGGAGCACCCGGAGGAAACCCACGCAAGCACGGGGAGAATGCGCAAACTCCCACAGACACTGGCCCAAATCCATGTGTCTGCGCAGCAAACAGTGATAGTCACTGAGCTGTCGTGGTGCCCCATTGTCCACTGCACATGTAATGTTCTCAAAGAATTCCACCAAATTAGTCAAACATGACCCGCCCTTCATGAACCCATGCTGCAATTTACGAATGGGTCAATTTATGTCCAGATGTCTCGCTATTTCCTCCCTGATGATAGATTCAAGTATTTTCCCTACTACAGAAGTTAAGCGAACTGGCCTATAGTTACCGCCTTTTGTCTACCTCCTTTTTTAACATCACATGTGCTGTTTTCCAATCTGCGGGAACCAGATTACCTGCTGCACCAGTGTGCCAGCTTTCTGTAGATTTTTCTCTATTTAAATAACATTCCCACATTATACTCCATTTGCCAACTTTTTGCCAACTTACTTAACTTATCAATATAAGTGAGAAGAGAAGAGAAGGGATAGGACCTATAAAAGGTGAGGGGGGAAAGGTCTGTGTGGAACCAGAAGAAATGGCAGAGGTGCTTAATGAGTACTTTGCCTCAGTATTCACAGTGGAAACTGATCTGGGAGATTTTGCCACGGTTTTGCAGCAGATGGAAAAGATTGAGTATGTGGATATTAAGGAGGAGGATGTGTTAGAACTTTTGAATTCTATCAAGATAGATAAGTCGCCGGGACCAGATGGGATGTACCCCAGGATACTGTGGGAGGCGAGGGAAGTGATTGCAGAGCCCCTGGCGATGATCTTTGCGTCGTCAATGGAGACGGGAGAGGTTCCGGAAGATTGGAGGATTGTGGATGTAGTTCCTATTTTCAAGAAAGGGAACAGGGATAGCCCGGGAAATTACCGACCGGTGAGTCTGACCTCAGTGGTTGGTAAGCTGATGGAGAGGCTTCTGAGGGACAAGATTTACGAGCATTTGGAGAGGTTTGACATGATCAGAAATAGTCAGCATGGTTTTGTCAAGGGCAGGTCGTGCCTTACGAGCCTGGTTGAGTTCTTCGAAAATGTGACTGAACACATTGACGAAGGAAGTGCAGTGGACGTGGTGTACATGGACTTCAGCAAGGCGTTTGATAAGGTCCCCCATGCAAGACTTCTTGAGAAGGTGAGAGGGCATGGGATCCAAGGGCCTTTGGCCTTGTGGATCCAGAACTGGCTTGCCTGCAGAACACAGTAAAAAATCTGACAACACCAGGTTTTAGTCCAACCTACTTATTTGATAATATACTCACAAGCTTTCGAGGGACACCCTCTTCGTCAGGTGAATGGAGAGTTCTCACCTGACGAAGAGGGTGTCCCTCGAAAGCTTGTGAGTATATTATCAAATAAATAGGTTGGACTAAAACCTGGTGTTGTCAGATTTTTTACTGTGTTTACGCCAGTCCAACGCCGGCATACCCACATCATTGCCTGCAGAAGGCAGAGAGTGATTCTGGATGGGTCTTTTTCTGCATGGAGGTCAGTCACCAGTGGAGTGCCCCAGGGATCTGTTCTAGGACCCTTGCTGTTTGTCATTTTCATAAATGACCTAGATGAGGAAGTGGAGGGATGGGTAAGTAAGTTCGCTGATGACACGAAGGTCGGTGGTGTTGTGGATGGTCTGGAAGGATGGCAAAAGTTGCAGCAGGACATAAATAGGATGCAGGACTGGGCAGAGAAGTGGCAGATGGACTTCAACACAGATAAATGTGTAGTGGTCCATTTTGGCAGAACCAACGGGATGAACGAGTACACTATCAAGGGCAGGAGTCTTAGTAGTGTTGAAGAGCAGAAGGATCTTGGGGTCCGGGTCCACAGGACTCTTAAATCGGCCTCGCAGGTGGAGGATGTGGTCAAGAAGGCGTATGGTGTACTGGCCTTCATTAATCGAGGGATTGAGTTTAGGAATCGGGAGGTAATGCTGCAACTTTATAAGACCCTTGTCAGACCCCACTTGGAGTACTGTGCGCAGTTCTGGTCGCCTCACTATAGGAAGGACGTGGAAGCTATTGAAAGGGTGCAGAGGAGATTTACAAGGATGTTGCCTGGACTGGGAGGCATGCCTTATGAAGATAGGTTGAGGGAGCTGGGACTCTTTTCCCTGGAGAGACGAAGGTTGAGAGGCGACCTGATAGAGGTTTATAAAATGTTGAGAGGAATAGATAGGGTGGATTCTCAGAGGCTATTGCCCCGGGTTGAAATGGTCGCTACGAGAGGACACAGATTGAAGGTGCGGGGAGGAAAGTACAGAAGTGATGTTAGGGCTAAGTTTTTCACTCAGAAGGTGGTGAGTGAATGGAATCGGCTGCCATCAGTGGTGGTGGAGGCGAACTCGCTGGGGTCTTTTAAAAGACTTCTGGATGAGTATATGGGATTTAATGGGATTGGGGGTTATAGATAGGTCTATTGATTGGTAGGTGTTGATGTGATCGGTGCAACTCGTGGGCCGAAGGGCCTGTTTGTGCTGTAGTATTCTATGTTCTATGTTCTATCTCTCTGTAAACTGTTTGTACTCCTCTCCCTACTTGCCTTTCCACCTATATTTGTGTCATCTACAAATTTGGCTACAGTATATTTGCACCCTTCCTCCAAGTCATCAATATATATTGTAAACAGTTGCAGTCCCAGCACTGATCCCTATGGAACCCCACTGGTTACAGGTCACCAACCTGAAAAAGAACCCCTTATCCACACTCGATGTTTCCTGTCCATTAGCCAATTATCATACTAATATACTACCTTCAACATCATGGGTTCTTATCTTATGACTTAACCTTTTATGAGGTACCTTGTCAAACACCTTCTTCAAGTTGAAATACAACACATCTATAAGTTCCCCTCTATCCACTCTGGTTGATACTTCCTTGAACCACTCTGATAAATTAGTAAGAACTATTTCCCTTCCATGAACTCATGTTGACTCTGCTTAATTAGATTATGATTTTCCAGATGTGCTGCTATTACTTCCTTAATAATTGCTTTCAATATCTTTTCCAATAATAGATGTTAGGCTAATCAGCCTGTTTTCTGCCTCCCTCCCTTTTTGAATACAAGTGTCACATTGGCAGTTTTCCAAACCCCCAGTGCTTCTCTAGAATTCAAGGATTGTTGGAAAATTATAACCATGCATCCACTATCTCTGTAACTATTTCTTTTAAGATCCTAGGATGCAAACCAACAAAGACTTAGCTGCCTTTAGCTCCCTTACTTTGTCTAATACTACTGCTTTGGTGATGATTGGCATTTAATTCCACCCTCATATTCTTCAGTATTAACAGGATGTTTGAAACATTTTCCACCTTAAAGACTGACACAAAATCTCTGTTTAACTCCTCTGCCAGTTCCCTGTTCCCCATAACTGTCTCCCCAGATTCATTTTCCAAAGAGCCTATGTTCACTGTGACCCCTCTCTTCCTTTTTATATATTTAAAGAGGCTTTTGTCAGTTTTTATCTTCCTTGCTAGGTTGCTCTGGTAGTTTAGTTTCTTTCTCTCTATTATTTATTTAGTCTCTTTTGCTGAATTCTCAGCTTTTCCCAGTCTTCGGGGCTATCAACACCCCAAAGCTGTGCTCTTAGGCTGATTGGTGTAACAAATTGTCCCTAAATTATTCTCCCCTTAATCTGGTTTCCAATGGGGGTACCATAAGCATAGACACAGGTCAAGGGTGGAGGAGAGTCAAGTGTTACGTGGGCTCGTTGGGCCGAAGGGCCTGTTTCTCGTGCTGTGTTGTTCTTTGTTCTTTGTTATCACTGACTTTTGCTCCCTTATTGTGCTTTTTCTTTCATAGAACATAGAACATTACAGCGCAGAACAGGCCCTTCGGCCCACGATGTTGCACCGACCAGTTAAAAAACAATGACCTACTAACCTAAACCTATCCCTTTTCGTCCATAAACCTATCCACAGATCTCTTAAACGCCCCCAAACTAGGCGCATTTACAACCGCAGCAGGCAGGGCATTCCAATCCCTCACCACCCTCTGGGTAAAGAACCTACCCCTGACATCCGTCCTATAACTACCCCCCCTTAATTTAAAGCCATGCCCCCTCGTGCTAGCTTTCTCCATCCGAGGAAAAAGGCTATCACTATCCACCCTATCTAAACCTCTAATCATCTTATATGTTTCAATAAGATCCCCTCTTAGCCGCCTTCTTTCCAGCAAAAACAACCCCAAATCCCTCAGCCTCTCCTCATAGGACCTCCCCTGCATACCAGGCAACATCCTGTTAAACCTCCTCTGCACCCTCTCCAAAGCCTCCACATCCTTCCTGTAATGTGGGGACCAGAACTGCACACAGTACTCCAAGTGCGGCCGCACCAGAGTTGTGTACAGTTGCAACATGACGCTGCGACTCCTCAATTCAATCCCCCTACCAATAAACGCCAAGACACCGTATGCCTTCTTAATAACCCTATCTACTTGATTCCCAACTTTCAGGGATCTATGTACACATACACCTAGATCCCTCTGTTCATCCACACTATTCAAAGTCCTCCCGTTAGCCCTATACTCAACACATCTGTTGTTCCTACCAAAGTGAATTACCTCACACTTCTCCGCATTAAACTCCATCCGCCACCTCTCGGCCCAGCTCTGCAACCTGTCCAAGTCTTCCTGCAAACTATGACACCCTTCCTCACAATCTACCACACCTCCGACTTTGGTGTCATCAGCAAATTTACTAATCCACCCAACTATACCCTCATCCAGATCATTAATAAAAATTACAAACAGCAGTGGCCCCAAAACAGATCCCTGAGGCACACCACTCGTAACCAAACTCCATGACGAATATTTACCATCAACCACCACCCTCTGTCTCCTATCTGCTAGCCAATTCCTGATCCAATTTCCTAGACTACCCTTAATCCTATACATCTGCATTTTCTGCAGAAGCCTACCATGGTGAACCTTATCAAACGCCTTACTAAAATCCATGTATACCACGTCAACTGCCTTACCCCCATCCACCTCTTTTCAACTTCATACTCTTCTTAACTTCCTTGGTTAGTCATGGCTGGTTAATTCCTGATGTGGATGTGCCGGCGTTGGACTGGGGTAAACACAGTAAAAAGTCTGACAACACCAGGTTTTAGTCCAACCGATTTATTTGATAGTAAACTCACAAGCTTTCGAGGTTTCCCTCTTCGTCAGGTGAATGGAGAGTTCTGGCCTCGGACAGAGCATATAAAGCACAGACAGTTTACAGATTACTGATTAGAATGTGAATCTTTACACCTAACCTGCTGTTCAAGTCCTAAAGTGGCCGACAATGTGTGTGGAGTTCGCCTGTTGGCGAACACTTCAGCAGTCACGGGCATTCAGCCTCTGACCTTCGGGTAAGCGTTCTCCAAGGCGGCCTTCACGACACACGACAGCGCAGAGTCGCTGAGCAGAGACTGACAGCCAAGTGTTCGCCAACAGGCGAATTTCCACACACATTGTCAGCCACTTTAAGACTTGAACAGCAGGTTAGGTGTAAAGATTCACATTCTAATCAGTAATCTGTAAACTGTCTGTGCTTTATATGCTCTGTCTGAGGCCAGAACTCTCCATTCACCTGACGAAGAGGGAAACCTCGAAAGCTTGTGAGTTTACTATCAAATAAATCGGTTGGACTAAAACCTTGTTTATTCCTCTCAGAATCTTTCCTCCTTACTGGGATATGTTTTTGCTGAGCGTCTTGAATTACCTCCTTAAATATCTGCCACGACTTACTTACTGTCTTTCCTGCTAATCTATCCACCCTGTCCACTTTTAGCTAACTCCATCCTCATTTCATTGCAATAGCTTTTATTCATGTTAAACACAAGTTGTTTCCAATCCAAGTTTTTCGCTCTCAAGATGAATATTAAATTTTATCATATTGTGATCCCTACTTCCTAGGGGATTTTTTTTACTCTGTGGTTGTTTATTAAACCTGCCTCATTATCCAAGATAGCCTGGTCACTGGTTGGCTCCATGACATATTACCCTAGGAAACTATCCCTCATGCACACTATGTATTTGTTATCAAAGCTTCCCTTTCCAGCTTGATTAACCCAATCAACATAAAGATTAAAGCCACCCATGATTATTGCCATATTCTTTTTATATGTTCCCATCATTTGCTGATTTATTTCCTTTCCTTCAGTGTGGTCACTGTTTGGAGCTCTGAACACTATTACCAATGTCTTCTTTCCCTTCCTTGAGTCTAAAAGGGAGTGGGGGACAGCCCAAACAGAAACCAAAGTCCAAAGGAAACTTAAAACAGTGAAATGATTAGGTAACTAGTGGCCATATAGATCACAGAAACCTGATGAAAAATAAGGCAGATTGAAACTTATTCTGTCTTAATCACATCCTGCTTCCACTCAGAAATATTCACAAAATCTTACAGCATAGAATGAGTGTATTTACAATATCTGACATCCTGACTTGGAAATATATCAGCATTCCTTCACTGTCACTGGGTCAAACTCCTGGAACTCACTCCCAAACAGCACTGTGGGTGCACCTATCCCACATGGACTGCAGCAGTTCAAGAAGGCAGCTCACTAGCACCTTCTCAAAGACAATTAGGGATGGACATTAAATGCTGACCTAGTCAATGACACCCACATCCCATGAATGAATTCAAAGTGCCACATAATCCGAGTCTTTCTTTAAACTTCTGTATCCAGACTCACCGCAGACAGGAGAATCCATTCTAAAATTGCAAGGGCAACTACTAATTTAATTCCTCTCATGCACTGTTTTATCTCTGGGATATTTGAACTGCTTCTTGTTTCAGCAATAGTAGCAACAAATAACATTTATTATAGACATACTGCTGAGACAGCCTTGTTATACAAAGAACAAAGAACAAAGAACAACCCAGCACGGGAAACAGGCCCTTCGGCCCAACGAGCCCGCGCCGCCGCATCGCCCTACACCTATTCTACCCTGCATGTCTACGAATGGGTATATAGAGGCATATATATAGAGGCATGACCAAATGTAATTCTGCAGGCTGTATCTTTTTAAAATAATTTCTTGTCTTCCAATGTTCTCAATCTCGGCTGGAGCGATAGCTTATGACTCAAAGATTGTTTGATTGGGGTTTAAATTAATATTTTAACCCATGAATGCTAAATACGTATCATATAAGCTGACATTGACAAAATAATGGTCTTTATTTGTTACAACATAAATCTGGCTCATCCTTCATCAAATCCCTCTGATCAATATATTCACATTACTCAATTATCTCGAATATTGTACATCACCTGTTAAACCCTGATGAGGTTCACAGAGTGATGTAACACAATAAGAAAAGATTACATCCTTAAACTGTCAGATTCTGTAGTGTAGACAGAACTGAGAATCCACAGCAAATATTAGCAATTAACTCCTTCAGAAAAAGATGGTTCAAATATAAGTAGATAAGTCGCCTGGACCAGATGGTATGTACCCCAGGATACTGTGGGAGGCGAGGGAAGAGATTGCAGAGCCCCTGGCGATGATCTTTGCGTCGTCAATGGAGACGGGAGAGGTTCCGGAGGATTGGAGGATTACGGATGTAGTTCCTATTTTCAAGAAAGGGAACAGAGATAGCCCGGGAAATTACCGACCGGTGAGTCTGACCTCAGTAGTTGGTAAGCTGATAGAGAGGCTTCTTTACGAACATTTACGAACATTTACGAAGATTTACGAACATTTGGAGAGGTTTGACATGATCAGGAATAGTCAGCATGGATTTGTCAAGGGCAGGTCGTGCCTTACAAGCCTAGTTGAGTTCTTCGATAATGTGACTGAACACATTGACGAAGGAAGTGCTGTGGACGTAGTGTACATGGACTTCAGCAAGGCGTTTGATAAGGTCCCCCATGCAAGACTTCTTGAGAAGGTGAGAGGGCATGGGATCCAAGGGCCTTTGGTCTTGTGGATCCAGAATTGGCTTGCCTGCAGAAGGCAGAGAGTGGTTGTGGATGGGGCTTTTTCTGAATGGAGGTCAGTCACCAGCGGAGTGCCTCAAGGATCTGTTCTGGGACCCTTGTTGTTTGTCATTTTCATAAATGACCTGGATGAGGAAGTGGAGGGATGGGTAAGTAAGTTCGCTGATGACACTAAGGTCGGTGGTGTTGTGGATGGTCTGGAAGGATGGCAAAAGTTGCAGCAGGACATAAATAGGATGCAGGACTGGGCGGAGAAGTGGCAGATGGACTTCAACGCGGATAAATGTGTAGTCGTCCATTTTGGCAGAACCAACGGGATGAACAAGTACACTATCAAGGGCAGGAGTCTTAGTAGTGTTGAAGAGCAGAAGGATCTTGGGGTCCGGGTCCACAGGACTCTTAAATCGGCCTCGCAGGTGGAGGAGGTGATCAAGAAGGCGTATGGTGTACTGGCCTTCATTAATCGAGGGATTGAGTTTAGGAGTCGGGAGGTAATGCTGCAACTTTATAAGACCCTTGTCAGGCCTCATTTAGAGTATTGTGCGCAGTTCTGGTCGCCTCACTATAGGAAAGATGTAGAAGCTATTGAGAGGGTACAGAGGAGATTTACAAGGATGTTGCCTGGATTGGGAGGCATGCCTTATGAAGTTAGGTTGAGGGAGCTGGGACTCTTTTCCCTGGAGAGACGAAGGTTGAGAGGCGACCTGATAGAAGTTTACAAAATGTTGAGAGGAATAGATAGGGTGGACTCTCAGAGGCTATTTCCCCGGGTTGAAATGGTTGCTACGAGAGGACACAGATTTAAGGTGCAAGGAGGGAAGTTCAGAAGTGATGTTAGGGGTAAGTTTTTCACTCAGAGGGTGGTGAGTGAATGGAATCGGCTGCCATCAGTGGTGGTGGAGGCGAACTCGCTGGGGTCTTTTAAAAGACTTCTGGATGAGTATATGGGGTTTAATGAGATTGAGGGTTATGTGATCGGCGCAACTCGTGGGCCGAAGGGCCTGTTTGTGCTGTAGTGTTCTATATTGGAAAGGTTGTGGAGATTGTATTTTTCACAGATTTCTGGCACTGATTTGATTTGATTTGATTTTGTTTTGGTTTGATTTGATTTATTATTGTTGCATGTATTCATATACAGTAAAAATTATTATTTCTTGCACACTATACAGACAAAAGCATACCGGTCATAGAGAAGGAAAGGAGAGGGTGCAGAATGTAGTGTTACAGTCATAGCTAGGGTGTAGTGTTGCATGTATTCATATACAGTAAAAAGTATTATTTCTTGCACACTATACAGACAAAAGCATACCGGTCATAGAGAAGGAAAGGAGAGGGTGCAGAATGTAGTGTTACAGTCATAGCACAGGTAGGTCCATTCAAAAGTCTGATGGCAGCAGGGAAGAAGCTGTTCTTGAGTTGGTTGGTACGTGTCCCCAGATTTTTGTATGTTTTTCCTGATGGAAGGAGGTGGAAGAGATAGGAAGAGCAGAAGCTGGTCAATCTAAAAGTCACAATGTAAAGGTGAGTCTGTATAAAACAGCAGTGAGACTACAGTTGGAGTATTATGTACATGTATGGCTCCATGTAACAGGAAAGATATTGAGGCTTTGGAGAAGATGCAACAGAGATTGGCCAAGAATGTTATCTGGAAATGTGAATACAAAAAAAGTTTCTAAAATTGAGGCTCTTTTCATTCAGAGGGAGATTCTGATTTTTCCTTCATTGCAACAATAATGGAGTTGTTGCCTGGTCATTGCAAACAATCTATCATAAAAACATAGAAGATAGGGGGAGTAAACCATTCAGCCCTTTGAATCTGCTCCACTGTTCAATACAATCACTGATTCTCTATCTCAACAGCATACTCCAGCACTCTCCCCTTACTCCTTGACACCTTTAGGGTCTAGAGATCTATATATTTCTATCTTAAATATATTTAGTGACCAGGCCTCCACAGCCTTTAGTGGTAAAGAATTTCACAGATTCACCACCCTCTGAATGAAGACATTTCTCTTCATCTCAGTACTAAATGTCCAATCCCAAATGCTGAGACTGTGCCCCTTGTTGTGGAACTCCCTCACCTCAGCCAGAGGGGATAACATCCCTGCGTCCAGTCTGTCCAGCTCTGTCAGAATGTTTCAATTAGATCCCCTCTCATTCTTCTAAATTCCAATGAACACAGGCCCAGTCGACTCAATCCCTCCTCATCCTGTCTTCCCAGGGACCATTACTACATTGCCTCTATGGCAAGCATATCCTTTCTTAAATAAGGAGACCAAAACTGCACACAATACTCCAGGTGTAGTAAGAAATCCTTCTCCTGTACTCAAGTCCTCCTGTAATGAAGGCCAACAATACCATTTGCCTTTATAACTACTTGCTGCAACCTATAAAATAATCTAATAATCTCCAACAGAATATTGTGAGGGAAATAGTAACGATGAAGAGTTCTGTTACCTCTCCCTTCCAATCATATAAAAATCCTTCACATCAGAGTAAAATTACTCTGTTTATCCTAAAATGTTATGACTTAAAAGAAATCTAAATAATACATCACCATCCCTCCCCCACCCCCACAGGACATTTTACCATTTCTCTCAGCTCCAGTTTATTTTTCTTCCATTACAATTTCTTCCATTACCCATTACAATTCCAGGGAAATTCACTTCAATGGCTACCAGACCAGGTCAGAGGCTGGGAATACTGTGGCGAGTGACTCACCTCCTGATTTCCCAAACCATCATTTACAAGGCACAAGTCAGGAGTGTGATGGAATACTCCCCATGGATGGGTGCAGCTCCAACAATACATTACAGGTTTGACGCCATCCAGGACAAAGCAGCCACAAACATCCACTCCGTCCTCCACCGATGCTCAGTAGCAGCACTGTGCACTATCTACAAGATGCACTGTGCTGATGCACCAAAGATCCTTAGAAACACCTTCCAAATCCATCACTACTCCACCTTGCAGGAAAGGGCAGCAAATACTTGGGAACACCATCTGCAAGTTTCCCCTCCAGGCTGCTCACCATCCTGACCTGGAAATATATCAGCCGTTCCTTCACAGTCACTAGGTCAAAATCCTGGAATTCCCTCCTAATGGAATTGTGGGTCAATCCACAGCACGAGGACTGCAATAATTCAAGAAGGCAGCTCACCACAACCTCTCAAGGGCAACTAGGGATGGGTAATAAATGCTGGCCAGCCAGTGACATCCATGTCCCATGAATGAAAAAACAATCACTCGCTGTCCCTGCATTTTAACTTTCCCTGATTCAGGCAGTAGTTCCTCCCTCTGTCCCACACAGCTTTACAATCTCTATCCATTTACATCATGCACAACTTCCCATTCTTACTACCAAAATTCTTCCTGTTAAAATAGTGGTGACAGAGGATGCGACACCGTGACAGATGGACAGTTAGGGGGAAATAAGTTCCCTTAATTTGCAGGCAAAGTGAAAATCCTTGAGTGAAGTAATTGCTGTTAAAGAAAATATCTCAATAGATTCAGCTCAGAAAGAGAAATTATATCTCCAAAGAGAAATCTCCAAAGTCAAAAAGGGGTTACGAATCGAAAAATGATAAAATATTCAAACAAAAGCAACAGAGCTTCCCATAACCTGTCACTAATCAGGATATGGGGCTGTTTTCCCTTGAAAGACGGCGACTGAGGGGGGATCTAATAGAGGTATATAAGATTATGAAGGGTATAGATAGAGTAAACAGAGGTAAGCTATTTCCTATGTTAGAGACACACAGTACGAGGGGCCACGGGCTTAAGGTGAGGGGAGAGAGGTATAACACAGAAATTAGAGGGAGGTTTTTCACACAGGATAGTGGGGGTATGGAATGCTCTGCCAAGTAAGGTGGTGGAGGCAGGCACGCTAGAGTTGTTTAAGAGTAACTTAGACAGGCACATGAGTGGGTTGGAGATGGGTGGATATAGGAGATTGTTTTAAATAAGGGTCATTAGTATTGGGACGTCCCTGGTAATGTAAAAGGATGTGGTATGATAATAATGTTTTCTCTCTTTTCACTCACAGGTTTTAAGTCGGTCCGCCTTGTTGTCCAACGAGGGGCATACACGCGATGGGTCGTACTGGGGCTGCTCTTGATTGTACGAGAGTAGCCTGGTGCTTCATGTCGTTAGTGTGTGCCTAAACTGGACCAGATGCTGGGCAACATGACAGCTCAGTGACTATCACTGTTTGCTGTGCAGACACATGGATTTGGGCCAGTGTCTGTGGGAGTTTGCGCATTCTCCCCGTGCTTGCGTGGGTTTTCTCCGGGTGCTCCGGTTTCCTCCCACACCCCAAAGATGTGCTATTAGGCTGATTGGCAGGAATAAATTGTCCCTAAATTAGTTTCCCTCAATGTGGATGGCCATAACACAATAGATAAGGGTCATGGGTGGAGGGGGGGACTGGTAATGTTAAAATGGCGGCGCAGGCTCGTTGGGCCGAAGGGCCTGTTTCCCGGGCTGTTTTTGTTCTTTGTTTGTTTATATGTTACCTGGGAACACCGATAGCTGCCTGGATTGGGTAGTAAAGGGCAAACACTAGACTTTTGGAGTGCCGTGCATGTCCATAAAAAGAACACAGTAACACATTCAAACCATGATATATTTATATCTGCTGTCAGCCCTTAGGGAGGCAATTAGGGGCACTAATCTTTTACAGTGATGGCAATAATTGAAACGAATTGATGCAACCATCCATGAATTGTTCAGAGTAAAGGGACGACCCTTTAGAACTGAGATGAACTTCTCTGCTGGGGGAAGGAGGGGTTGCATTTATGGAACTTGGAAGGTAGGTCATTGGGTGGATTTCAGACAGAGATAAATATGTTCTTGATTGGTAAGGGGATCAATGACCACACAGACAAAGTGAGAGAATGAGATTGAAAAATTTCTCAGCCATCATTGAATGGAGGGGGCAGACTCGATGGGCTGCATGGTCTAATTCTGCTCATATATCTTATGGTAACTTCCAGGCACTTGTGTTGCCATGTGTCTGTTCGTCTGGGCCTTTTGAATGGTATCCCTCCTGGATTTGGGATTTGCCACCTAAGGAAACATGGTTAATTAGAATCCTGACAGGGCAGACAGAGGCCATTGGCCCATTGGGTCAGCACCAACCCTCCGAAAGAACATCCTGCCCAAACCATTCTCTTCCTGCTATCCCCATAAATTCATGCATTTAACATGGATAGTCCACCTAATCTAGACATTTTTGGACACAAAGAGACAGTTTAGCATGGCCAATCCAACTAACCTGAGCATCTTTTGACACTAAGGGGCGACTTAGCATGGCCAATTCACTGAAAGTGCACATCTTTGGACACTAAAGGGCAATTTAGCATGGATATCCACTTAACCTGAACATCTTTGGATACGGGGCAGTTTAGAGTAGCCAATCTACATAACCTGCACATCTTTGGACACTAAGGGGCAATTTAGAATGGCCAAGCCATCTAACTTGCACTATTTGGACTGTGGGAGGGGGCTGGGGCATTGGGAGGGGGCCCACACGGACACGGGGAAAATGTGCAAACTCCACACTGACAGTGGCTCGAGACTGGAATCAAACCTGGGTCCTTGGCACTGTCAGGCAGCAGGGCTAAACATTGTGCACTGTACTGCCCCAAATTAATTATACTGTTCCCTTTTTTGTTCCTACAGAATTCTGTGTATTTTAAGATGCCTGCTGAATTCCTGCAGTGTATCTTTATATCTATAGAAAAATTACAGCATAGGAACAGGTCTTTTGGCCCTCCAAAGATTGAGGAGTGATTCAAATGAGGAGTTGAATGTGTTCAAGGAATTGATAGAAGCTGCTGAGAAAATTAATCTCTCTAATAGAATAATCAAAAAAAAGGAGACTAATTGATAGAGTAAAGCAAGAAGCAAAATCTTTACATTCACTCACCATAACCTAATTCCTGCTCTGCCATTCAATCATGGCTGTTACGTTTCTCAACCCCGTTCTCCCGCTTTGTCCCCGTAATCTTTGATCCCTTCACCAATCAAGAAACTTTCTATCTCTGTCTCAATGACTTGGCCTCCACAGCTTTCTGTGGCAGTGAGTTCCAAATAGAGGTCTATAAAATCATGAGGGGCTTGGATCAGCTAGATAGTCAACAGCTTTTCCCAAAGGTAGGGGAACAACTAGAGGGCATAGGTTTAAAATGAGAGGGGAGAGAGATAAAAGGGTCTAGAGGGGCAATTCTTTCACACAGAGGGTGGTGCGTATTTGGAATGAGATGCCAAAGGCAATAGTTGAGGCAGGTACAGTTTTGTCTTTTAAAAAGCATATAGACAATGACATGAACAAGATGGATATAGAGGAGTATGGTCCAAATGCAGGAAATTAGGACTAGCTTAGTGATAAAAACTGGGCAGTATGGACAAGTTGGGCCACAGGGCCTGTTTCCATGCTGTAAACCTTTGTGACTCTATGACCTAGATCTTAGTAAGCAGTTTCAAATTTTGTGGATGACGCAAAACTTGGAAGTATTGTAAACTGTAAGGAGAACTTCAAAAATATATAGACAAATTGGTGGCGTGGGCAGATAGGTGGCAGATGAAGTCCAATGCAGAGAAGTCTTAAATGATATATTTTGGTAGGAAGAACATGGAGAGACAATAGAAAATAAGGGATAAAATTCTTAAGGGGGTGCGGGAGCAGAAGGATATGGGTACATCTGTGCATAGATCAATGAAGGTGGCAGGACAGGTGGACGGGGCAGTTAATAAAGCATATAGTGCTCTGGGCTTTATTAATAGGGGCATAGAGTACAAGTGCAAGGCGATTATGCTGAAATTATACAGACCCTGATTAAACCTCAGCTGGAATATTGTGTACAGTTCTGGGTGTCACACTATAGGAAGGATGTGAACACATTGGAGAGAGAGCAGAAGAGGTTTACAAGAATGGTTCCAGGGATGAGAAACTTCAGATATGAGGCTGGATTGGAGAGGTTGAGACTGTTCTCCTTGGAGAGAAGAAGATTAAGGGGAGATTTGATAGAGATGGTCAACATCATGAGGGGGGCTGGACAGATTAGATCAGGAGAAACTGTTCCCACTTGTAAAATGACCAAGAGGGCACCGATTTAAAGTGATTTGCAAAAGGAGCAAATGTGAGAAAAATCTTCTTCAGACAGCGAGTGGTTGGGGTCTGGAATACACTGCCTGGAGTGTGGGGGAGGCAGATTCGATCGAGACATTGAAGAGGGAATGAGATGGTTATTTGAGCAGAGACAATCTGCAGGGGTATGGGGAAAAGGCAGCGGAGAAAAGGCAGGAGAATGGCACTAAATCAAGATGCTCATCTGGAGAGTCAGTGCAGACATGATGGGCCAAATGGCCTCCTTCTGCACCGTAACAATTCTGCAATATCTCTGTCAGTTTCCTTTCCTCTGATATTCCCAGTTTTTTAGGTGGGTTTCCCAGTGACTATGATATTCCTAGTCTTTTTGAATCAAATTCCTGACTCCTATGATAGTCCCAGACTCTTGATACCTGTGATATTCCCAGTCCCTATGATGTTCCCAGTCTCCCAGACTCTGTGACATTTCAAGTCCCTTGGGCCCTGTCATATTCCCAGCCTCTTAACCCTTATGATATTCCCAGATTCCTGTCCCTGCGACATTACCTGTCTCCAGAACATCCCCACATTCCCAGTCCTTGGGACATCCCCACATTCCCAATCCCTGGGACATGCCCACATTCCTGATCTGTGGGACATCCCCACATTCCCGATCCGTGGGACATACATTCCCACATTCCCAGTCTGTGGACATTCCCACATTCCCAATCCCTGGGACATCCCAAATTCCTGGTCTCTGGAACATTCCCAGCCCTGGCATAGCTCCACATTCCCAGTCCCTGGGACATTCCCTCATTCCCGGTCCGTGGGACATCCCCACATTCCTGGTGCCTGAGATGTTCCCAGATTCCCAGTCTCTGAGACATTCCCGATCCCTGGGACATCCCCACATTCCTGGTCCCTGGGACATCCCCACATTCCTGATGCCTGAGACGTTCCCACATTCCCAGTCCCTGGGACATTCCCACATTCCTGGTCCCTGGGACTTCCCAAATTCCTGGTCTCTGAAACATTCCCAGTCCTGGCATATCTCCACATTCCCAGTCCCTGGGACATTCCCGGTCCCTGGGACATTCCCACATTCCCGGTCCCTGGGACATCCCCACATTCCCGGTGCCTGAGACATTCCCAGATTCCCAGTCCCTGGGACATTCCCGGTCTCTGGAACATTCCCAGTCCCTGGGACATTCCCGGTCTCTGGAACATTCCCGGTCTCTGGAACATTCCCACATTCCCGGTCCCTGGGACATCCCCACATTCCCGGTGCCTGAGACATTCCCAGATTCTCAGTCCCTGGGACATTCCCGGTCTCTGGAACATTCCCAGTCCCTGGGATATCCCCACATTCCCGGTCCCTGGAACATTCCCACATTCCCGGTCTCTGGAACATTCCCACATTCCCGGTCCCTGGGACATCCCCACATTCCCGGTGCCTGAGACATTCCCAGATTCCCAGTCCCTGGGACATTCCCGGTCTCTGGAACATTCCCAGTCCCTGGGACATTCCCGGTCTCTGGAACATTCCCGGTCTCTGGAACATTCCCACATTCCCGGTCCCTGGGACATCCCCACATTCCCGGTGCCTGAGACATTCCCAGATTCTCAGTCCCTGGGACATTCCCGGTCTCTGGAACATTCCCAGTCCCTGGGATATCCCCACATTCCCGGTCCCTGGAACATTCCCACATTCCCGGTCCCTGGGACATTCCCAGATTCCCGGTGCTTACCGTCCTGCCGGTGAGCCGCTCTGTGGCCGCCTTTACCCGGCCGTAGGTGCCCTTGCCCAGGGTCCGCTGCAGCTGGTATCGGTGCTTCAGTTTGTGCTGATGCTGATGTTTCCGCACCGGCACCGGGAGCGGAGCCTCCATGGCCCGGGGAACACCGCCAGCTTCCCCCTGCCCCAGGCTCAGCACCACACCGGGAGGAACTGCTAGACAGGGCGGAGACTCCATCTGAATCCCCTCGGGAGAGGAGGAGGAGGGGGGGAGGAGAGGACGGGGAGAGGGGGAGGGGGAGGATGAGGGGAGGAGGAGGAGGGGGGAGGACGAGGAGGAGGAGGAGGGGAGAGGAGGGAGGATGAGGTGGCAGTGTTGAGGGGAATGAGGAGGAGGTTTGAGGAGAGGGAATGAGGGGAGTTAGTGAGCAGGACCCAGGGTGAATATTTCCCAGGGATACATGGACCAATGTGTGGGTGTCAATCCCCAAGTGTACAGGGAGCAGTGATGGAGTCTGTGGATATCAGTACTCTGGGACTGCATAGTTACGCTGGCATCTACCCATCAATATGGAAAATTGCCCAGGGGCAGCACAGTGGCGCAGTGGTTGGCAATGCTGCCTCACAGCTCCCGGGACCCGGATTTGATTCCTGGCTTGAGTCACTGTCTGTGTGGAGTTTGCACATTCTCCCCATGTCTGTGTGGGTTTTCTCCTGGTGCTCTGGTTTCCTCCCACACTCCAAAAATGTGTGGGTTAGGTGCATTGGCCACGCTAAATTGCCCCTTAGTATTCCAGGATGTGTAGGTTAGAGGAGTAGATGTGTGGGGTTGTGGGGATAGGGGCTGGGGTGGGATTATTGTCAGTGCAGACTCGATGGGCCGAATGGCCTCCTGTACTGTAGGGTTTCTATGATTCTATGAGGTATGTATGTCCTGTACACAAAAAGCAGGACAAATCCAATTCAGCCAATTACTGCCCCATCAGTCTACTCCAGATCATCAGGAAAGTGTTGGAAGGGTCATCAACAGAGCTCTCAAGCAGCACCTGCTCAGCAATAACCTGTATGTTGATGCTCAGTTTGGGTTTCGCCAGAATCACTCCTGAACTCAGTACAGCCTTGGTTCAAATATGAACAAAAGAGCTGAATTCCAGAGGTGAGAGTTACTGACATCAAGACCACATTTAACCCAGTGTGGCATCAAGGAGCCCTAGTGAAACTGGAGTAAATGGGAATCGGGGAAAACCTTTGTGGTGGGTAACTCACCTCCTGACTCCCCCAAGCCTGTCCATGATCTACGTTAGGAGTGTGATGGAATACTCAGCACTGCCTGGATGAGTGCAGCTTCAACAAAATTCAATAAAATTCAAAGCAGCCCATTTGACTGACATCCCTTCCACAAACATTCTGTCCACCATCGATACAGAGTGACAGCCATCTGTACCATCTACAGGATGCACCTTCCAAACCCATAACTCTTACCACTTCAATGGACAAGGAAAACAGATGCCTGGGGAACACCACCACCTGGGACATCTCCTCCAAGTCACTCATAATCCTGACTTGGAAATATATCCCCTTTCCTTCACTGTTCCTGGGTCAAAATCCTAGAACTCCTTCCCTAACAGCACTGTGGGAGTACCTACACCACATGGACTGCAGCGGTTCATGATGGTGACGCACTACCATCTTCTCAAGGACAATAATGGATGGTGAATAGATAACCTTTGTCAATGTTCACATCCTTGATTGAATAGAAAAGCAGTTTGTGTCTGTGTGGTTATCAATGCACTGGACATCGATATGAAAGGATATCTCACTGCAGCTGTATAGGGTCTTGGAGAGACCAAACCTGGAGTATTATATTTATATATATATATATATATATGGGATTGGAATGCCCTGCCTGCTGCAGTTGTAAATGCGTCTAGTTTGGGGGCGTTTAAGAGATCTCTGGATAGGTTTATGGACGAAAAGGGATTGGTATAGGCTAGTGGGTCATTGTTTTTGTAACTGGTCGGCGCAACATCGTGGGCCGAAGGGCCTGTTCTGCGCTGTAATGTTCTATGTTCTATGTTCTATGTTCTATAGTGTGCAGCTCACGGAATGATAGCAATGTGTTCCCCAGGGCTCAGTGTTGGAACCCTTGCCCTTCCTGATATATATTAATTCATAGAATATTTACGCTGCTGAAGGATGCCATTCAACCCATCAAGTCTCTGACAAAACATCCTACCCAGGCTCACCCACCACACTATTCCCATAGCCCTGTGCATTTTCCCATAATAATAATAAATAATAATAATAATAGGTGTATGTGTACATAGATCCTTGAAGGTTGGGAATCAAGTAGATAAGGTTGTTAGGAAGGCGTACGGTGTCTTGGCGTTTATTGGTAGGGGGATTGAATTTAGGAGTCGCAGCGTCATGTTGCAACTGTACAAAACTCTGGTGCGGCCGCACTTGGAGTGTTGTGTGCAGTTCTGGTCCCCACATTATAGGAAGGATGTGGAGGCATTGGAGAGGGTGCAGAGGAGGTTTACCAGGATGTTGCCTGGTATGGAGGGGAGGTCCTATGAGGAGAGACTGAGGGATTTGAGGTTGTTTTCATTAGAAAGAAGGCGGCTAAGAGGGGACCTTATTGAAACATATAAGATGATTAGAGGTTTAGATAGGGTGGACAGTGATAGCCTTTTTCCTCGGATGGAGAAAGCTAGCACGAGGGGGCATAGCTTTAAATTAAGGGGTGGTAGTTATAGGACGGATGTCAGGGGTAGGTTCTTTACCCAGAGGGTGGTGAGGGATTGGAATGCCCTGCCTGCTGCAGTTGTAAATGCGCCTAGTTTGGGGGCGTTTCAGAGATCCGTGGATAGGTTTATGGATGGAAAGGGATAGGTTTAGGTTAGAGGGTCATTGCTTTTTAATTGGTCGGCGCAACATTGTGGGCCGAAGGGCCTGTTCTGCGCTGTAATGTTCTATGTTCTATGTTCTATAATCCACCAAACCAACACATCAGTGGACACTAAGGGGCACTTCAACATGCCAATCCACCTAATTGACGTATTTTTGGACTGTGGGAGGAAACCAGAGCTTCCAGAGGAAACCCACACAGACACCAGGAGAATGTGCAAAGGAGAAAGGGCGGCGCGGTGGCACAGCAGTTAGTACTGATGTCTCACAGCAGCAGGGACCTGGGTTCAATTCTGGTCTTCGGTCACTGTCTGTGTGGAGTTTGCACATTCTCCCTTTGTCTGTGTGGGTTCCCTCCGGGTGCTCCGGTTTCCTCCCACACTCCAAAGATGTGTGGGTTAGGTTGATTGGCTACTGCTAAATTGACCTGAGTGTCAGGGGGAACGGCAGTGTGGAGATACGTCAGTGGGGACTGGGTGGGATTGTGGTCGGTGCAGACTCGATGGGCAGAATGGCCTCTTTCTGCACTGAGGGGATCTATGATTTCCACACAGTCATTCAAGTCTGGAATCAATTGCAGGTCCCTGGTGCTGTGAGGCAGCAGTGCTATCTGCTGTGCCACATGCCAATGTTGGTGTGCAGGGGACAATTTCAAAGTCAGTGATGGTATAAAACCTGGAAGTATTATGAACTGTGAAGAGAATTTCAAAAGGACAGGGACAAGTTGGTGGAGTGGGCAGAAAGGTGGCAGATGAAGTTCAATGTGGAGAAGTATGACAGATGCATTTTGGTAGGAAGAACATGGAGAGAATACAAAATAAGGGGTAAAATTCTAGAGCAGAATACGTGCAAAGACCATTAAAGGTGGTAGGATAAGTGAAGAGAGAAGTTAATAAGGCGTATATATGAGAGCAAATTACTGTGGATGCTGAAAGCTGAAACCAAAAGAGAAAATGCTGGAAAATCTCAGCAGGTCTGGCAGCATCTATACGGAGAAAAAGGAGGTGACGTTTCGACTTCAGACAACCCTTTGTCAAAACTAAAAGGCACAGAACATGGGAGATATTTATACTGCAGGGGAAGGAAATGAAAGATGAGTCATAGCCCCAGAAACAAGGGGAAAGTCTGCTAATGGCAGTCCATAGAGAGAATAGAAGGTGTGAATGGCCAAACAGCAGAGGAGCTGAAATCAGAGGATAAACTGTGAGAGATGAAGGTGTGGGGGGAGGGGAGGATCTCAACTGCAGACTGGTAAGGATGAGGTCAAGTATATTATTTCTTCTTGTTAGTTCCCTCACCACTTTCTGCAGATCCAGTCTATCTCCTTTAGCACCCAATCTAAAGTTCGATTGCCACTCTTGGTGATGGACAATGAAATCCCCCACCCAGAGTACAGTCTGTACTCTTACCACCCTCAGTGCTTCCTCCAAGTGTTCAACAAAGAACAAAGAGCAGTACAGCACAGGAACAGGCCCTCCAACCCTGCACCTATCACAATGCCTGTCTAAACTAAAACCTTTACGGAGTCCGTATCCTTTCATTCCCATCCTATTCATGTATTCGTCTAGTTGTCCCTTAAATGCTGCAATTGTCCCTGCTCCCACCATCTCCCCGGACAGCACATTCCAGACATTCACCACCCTGTGTGAAAAAACTTACCTCGTAGATCTCTAAGCTTTTCATACACACCTTAATCCTCTATCCCCAAGTACTTGATTTTCCTACCCTAGGAAAGAGCAGCTGACTATCCACTCTGTCCATGCCACTCATAATCTTGTAAACCTCTATCAGGTCGCCCTCAACCTCTGTCATTCCTGTGAGAACAAACCGAGTTTATCAAACTTCTCCTCTTAGCTAATACCCTCCAGACCAGGCAACATCCTGGTAAACCTCTTCTGTACCCTCTCCAAAGCATTCACATCCTTCTGCTGCTGTGGTGACCAGAATTGTACATGATATTCGAAATGTGGCCTAACTAAGATTCTGTACAGCTGCAAAAATGGAGGAGTACGGATTCATCAGCTGAAGGTGGACGGTAAGTGGGAAATAGTAAGAAGTTTTTTTGACCATGTTTATCCCATGAAACCATGAGCTGACATTGAGCATTCCCAGGGTAACTCCCTCTCGATGATATATTACTGTGCTGCCACCTCTGCTGCGTCTGCCCTGCTGGTGGGTCAGGACATAGTAAAAAGTCTGACAACACCAGGTTTTAGTCCAACCGATCTATTTGATAGTAAACGCACAAGCTTTCGAGGTTTCCCTCTTCGTCAGGTGAATGGAGAACCCATTCACCTGACGAAGAGGGAAACCTCGAAAGCTTGTGCGTTTACTATCAAATAAATCGGTTGGACTAAAACCTGGTGTTGTCAGACTTTTTACTGTGTTTACCCCAGTCCGACGCCGGCACATCCACATCGGGACAGGACATATCCAGGACTAGTGATAGCGGTCTCTAGGATATTATCTGTAATGTATGATTCTATAAGAATGACTATGTCAGGCTGTTGCTTGACTAGTCTGTGAGACAGCTCTCCCAATTTTGACACGAGCCCCCAGATGTTAGGAAGGGGGACTTTGCAGTGTCGACCGGGCTGTTTGTTTTGTCACGGTGTTTTTCGGTACCTAGGTCGAAGCCAGGTGGTCCGTCCAGTTCCATTTCTTTGCTGAGACTTTGTAGTGATTGATACAACTGAGTTTCTCACTCGGCTGTTTCACAGGGCAGTCGAGATTCAATCACATTGCTGTGGCTCTGGACTCACATGTGGGCCAGACCAGGTAAAGATGGCAGATTTCCTTCCCTAAAGCACAATAGTGAATCAGATGGGATTTTCCTGACAATTGGTAATGGTTTCATGGTCATCAGTAGATATTTAATTCCAGGTTTTTTTTATTGAATTCAAATTGCTCCCTTTGGACTTGCTAAAAGCTTTTCTCTTCTCCTTCAGCCAGTCCTGAACTGTGCCAGGCATCCAGGGATCCATGAACTTGTTGCTCCTACATCTACCCCTGGAGGGAACATATTGGACTTGTACTCTCCCCAGCACCTTTTCGAGTACCCTTCACTACGATGTCCCAATAATAAAGGGAGTAGGGGGCGTGAGTAAGGTTGGTGGCGTTCCGGCAAATAGGGTCCAGGTGAAGGCTGGGATGAAGGCACTTTATCTGAATGCACGAAGCATTCAGAATAAAGTGGATGAGCTGGTGGCGCAGATCAGCACAAATGGATATGATCTGGTGGCCATTACAGAGACGTGGCTGCAAGGTGACAGGGACTGGGAGCTGAATGTCCAGGGCTATCAAGTGTTTAGGAAGGATAGGCGGGAGGAAAAAGTGGGAGGCGTAGCTCTGCTGATTAAGAATAGCATCAGGGTGGTAGCAAGGGATGATATTGGAGCCAAAGAGCAGAAAGTGGAATCATTGTGGGTAGAGATTAGGAACAGCAAAGGGAGGAAGACACTGGTGGGTGTCGTCTATAGGCCCCCGAATAATGATCTGGAGGTGGGGCGGGCTGTTAACGCGCAAATAAGTGCGGCGTGCAGGAATGGAACAGCGATAATTATGGGGGATTTCAATCTACATATTGATTGGTCGACCCATGTTGGACGCGGTGGGCTCAAGGAGGAGTTCTTGGAATGCTGCCGGGATAGTTTCCTTGAACAGTGTGTGTTGGAGCTGACGAGGGAGCGAGCTATCTTGGATCTGGTGTTATGTAATGAGGCGGGTAGAATTAGGGACCTTGTGGTGAAGGATCCTCTTGGGGAGAGTGATCATTGTATGGTGGAGTTTCTGGTGCTGATGGAGGAGGAGAAAGTGGGTTCCCGGACACGCGTCCTTTGTTTGAACAGAGGGGAGTACGGTAGGATGAGAGAAGAATTGGCGAATGTGGACTGGGGGAGCGCGTTGGAAGGTAAATCTGCTGAGGAGCAGTGGAGGATCTTTAAGGAGATCTTTCTTGGTGCTCAGCAGAAATTTATTCCGATGGTTAAAAAGGACCGTAGGAGGAGAGGTAATAAGTCGTGGATAACGAAGGAGGTGAAGGAAAGTGCTAAATTAAAAGCGGAGGCATTTAGAGTAGCTAAGAGTAGTGGGCGAGAAGAGGATTGGGAGAGGTTTAAATGTCAACAAAGATTGACAAAGAAGTTGATAAAGAAGGGTAGGAGAAACTATGAAGCTGGGCTAGCGCTTAATATAAAAAAGGATAGCAAGAGTTTTTATAAATATATAAAAAGGAAGAGGCTGGCTAGGGTGAACGTTGGACCCTTAGAGAATGAGAAGGGGGACTTAGTGGTAGGGGATGAGGAAATGGCTGAGGTCTTGAATAACTTTTTTGTTTCGGTCTTCACGGAGGAGGACGTGAATAATTTGCCGGGTGTTAGAGATGGAAAGGTGGTAGGACTGGAGGGTAATGACATTATTGTTACTAGAGAGGCGGTGCTCGACAGACTGGAGGGGCTGATTGTGGACAAGTCCCCAGGACCGGATGGAATGCATCCGAGGGTTCTGAAAGAAGTGGCGGAGGTGATAGTGGATGCCTTGGTGGTTATTTTCCAAACGTCACTGGATTCCGGGGAAGTGCCGGAAGATTGGAAAATGGCTAATGTTACGCCGTTGTTTAAGAAGGGTGGCAGGCAAAAGGCGGGGAATTATAGGCCGGTTAGTTTAACGTTTGTTGTAGGTAAAATGTTAGAATCCGTGATCAAGGAGAAAATAGCGAGGCATCTTGAGGGGAATTGCTTGATAGAGCAGATGCAGCACGGTTTCGTTAAGGGGAAGTCGTGCCTGACGAATTTATTGGAGTTCTATGAGGATGTGTCTAGGGCGGTGGATAGAGGAGAGCCGGTGGATGTGGTCTTTCTTGATTTTCAGAAGGCATTTGACAAGGTACCTCACAAGAGGTTATTGCAGAAGGTCAGGGGACATGGAGTTGGGCGTAGGGTGTTAGCGTGGATAGAGGATTGGTTGTCAAATAGGAGGCAGAGAGTGGGGGTCAATGGGTGCTATTCGGATTGGCGGTTGGTGACTAGTGGTCACCAGGGGTCGGTGCTGGGGCCTCAGCTATTTACCATTTATATAGATGATCTGGAGGAGGGAACCGAGTGTATGGTGTCGAAATTTGCTGATGACACCAAGATTGGTGGAACGGCAAATTGTGCGGAGGGTGTGGAGAGTCTGCAGAAGGATCTAGATAGGCTGGGCGAATGGGCCAGGAACTGGCAAATGGAATTTAATGTTGGCAAGTGCGAGGTGGTCCACTTTGGTAGGAATAATGGTAGGAAGGACTATTACTTACGTGGAGAAAAACTGCAGCAGGCGACGGTGCAGAGGGACCTCGGGGTCCTTGTGCATGAGTCGCAAAAACCCAGCTTGCAGGTGCAGCAGGTGGTCAGGAAGGCGAATGGGATGCTGGCCTTCATAGTGAGGGGGATTGAATATAAAAGTAGGGAGGTCTTGCTGCGGCTGTATAGGGCATTGGTGAGGCCACAGCTGGAGTAATGTGTGCAGTTTTGGGCGCCGTACTTACGCAAGGATGTTTTGGCCTTGGAGGGAGTGCAGAGGAGGTTTACTAGGCTAATGCCGGAGTTGAGGGGGTTGAGCTATGAGGAGAGGCTGAATAAACTAGGCTTGTACTCGTTAGAGTTTAGAAGAATGAGGGGAGATCTCATTGAGACATATAAGATGATGAATGGGATGGATAGGATAGAGGTGGAGAGACTCTTCCCGCTCAGAAAGGACAGTAGGACTAGGGGGCACAGCCTCAAGATAAAGAGGGGTCGGTTTAGAACGGAGTTGAGGAGGAACTTCTTCACTCAAAGGGTGGTGAATCTCTGGAATTCTCTGCCCGTTGAAGTGGTGGAGGCTACCTCGCTAAATATTTTTAAGACGCGGGTTGATGGGTTTTTGATAAGAGAGGGGATTAAGGGTTATGGGGAGAGGGCAGGAATGTGGAACTGAGACACGACAGATCAGCCATGATCTTATTGAATGGCGGGGCAGGCTCAAAGAGCTAGATGGCCTACTCCTGCTCCTATTTCTTATGTTCTTATGTTCTATTGTAGACGTATTCACAAGGGGCTGTTCCCAGTCAACTTTGGCCAGATCCTGCCTTATATTAATAAAACCTGCCTTCTTTTGTAGGCCATCTTTCTCTTTGTCCATAACAAAATTGAACCATACCATGTTGTGGTTGCTATTGTTAGAATGCTCCCCCACTTCCACATTTAACTCTTAGAACATAGAACCCTACCGTGCAGAAAGAGGCCCCTCGGCCCATCGAGTCTGCACCAAACACAATCCCACCCAAGCCCTATCCCTACATGTTATACCCACTAATCCCTCTAACCTCTGCTAACCTGGACACCAAGGGGCAATTTCTTAGCATGGCCAATCAACCTAACGCGCACATCTTTGGACTGTGAGAGGAAACCAGAGTACCTGGAGGAAACCCACGCACACATGAGAAGAATGTGCAAACTCCACACAGGCAGTGATCCGAGCCGAAAATTGAATCTTGTCCAGCTTCATTCCCCAGAACCAGATCCAGCACTGCTCCCCTCCTTATTGGGCCGTCTACATACTGATACAAAAAAATTCCCCGGATACATTTCAAGAAACCCACCCCTTTACAGTATAACTATCCCAATTTATGTTGGGGAAGTTGAAATTCTCTAGTACGATTATCCGATTATTATTCTTACACACCTCAGTGAATTGTAAACATATCTGCTCCTCTAATTCCCGTTGACTCTTTGGGGACCTAAGACCATAAGACATAGGACTCCTATTTACAGAACTCCCATTCACCTGACAAAGGAGCAGCGCTCAGAAAGCTAGTGAGACTAGCTTTCGTGTATCAATGTATCAATCATGTATCAATCCACACCCTTAATTTATTAGTCTTACACATTGCACTTTAGCATCCAGTCTGACACTTCAACGTAGCTGAACTCACTCTGATTTGCTACCTCTACTGCAGCATGATGTGTTTCTATTTTACTAATGTTCTGTGTCCCCTTCCCTGCCAGATTAATTCAGTCTAAGTTGACACAATGGTTAGCACTGCTGCCTCACAGTGCCAGGAACTCGGATTCAATTCTGGCCTTGGCTCACTGTCTGCATGGAGTTTGCACATTCTCCCTGTGTCTGCATGGGTTCCCTCTGTGCGCTCCGGTTTCCTCCCACACTCCAAAGATGTGAAAATGAGATGGTAAATGCATGGCGTTACGAGGGTAGGATGAGGGGTGAACCTGGTGCAGATTCAATGACCTGTAATGACCTCCACTGTAGGGATTCTACAGTGAGGAGCACAAAGCCAGGGAGATGTGGGAGTTCGGTATTGTCCTAGTTGCTATCTTTTGAATGAAATATTAAACTGAATTCTATTATCTCAGGTGGATGTTAATGGTCCCAAGGCATTACTCTGAGAAGGTGTCCAGGCCAATATTCATCCCTCAACCAACATCACTCTCTCACCTCTACCTTCTCAAGTACAATAAACATGGTCCCTGCCGGTCACACTGTATCAGGAAAAAAAGGAAACAAATTTTCTGGTCATTGACACAATACAGTGTTTGGAATCTTACTGTGCGGGAATTGGCTACTATGTTTCCTACATTAAAATAGTGCCTACGCTTGTAAAGTAAAACACTTTGGGAGATCTTGACTTAACGATGTACTTCCAAAGTACTTTGGAAATGCAAGTTCTTTATTGAACATTGAATAAAGAATCAAGGCAGACTCAGTAATTCACACTGAACCTGTCACTCAATCATTGCACAGAGTGGAACTGTTCACTAGGAAGTAGGAGGAGGGGCAGAAATCCACAAATGCTTACCGTGATCCTTCCAAGATTCACACTTACCTCTCGTGCCAGGATGTGGCTGCGTCTGCCTAGATAGTCTAGGGAGTTGGGAAGGGGGAATGGTAGAAGTGTGAGAGAACCCTAGTGAGTTGCTGAATTTAACTGCATATGGGGTTCAAATCCAGTGGGTGACAGTACTGGACAGATCCCTGCAGCTGTGTGAACTCATGATGTGGAGATGCCGGCGTTGGACTGGGATAAACACATCAACAAGTCTCTCAACACCAGGTTAAAGTCCAACAGGTTTATTTGGTAGCTCCACTAGCTTTCGGAGTGCTGCTCCTTCATCAGGTAAGCAGGAGTTCTGTTCACAAACAGGGCATATAAAGACACAAACTCAATTTACAAAATACTGATTGGAATGTGAGTCTTTACAGCACAGACAATGTGAGTGGAGAGAGGGTTAATCACAGGTTAAAGAGATGTGTATTGTCTCCAGCCAGGACAGTTAGTGAGGTTTTGCAAGCCAGGCAAGTCATGAGGGTTACAGATAGTGCGACATGAACCCAAGATCCCTGTTGAGACCGTCCTCATGTGTGCAGAACTTGGCTATCAGTCTCTGCTCAGCGGCTCTGTGCTGTCGTGTGTCGTGAAGACCGCCTTGGAGAACGCTTACCCGAAGGTCAGATGCTGAATGCCCGTGACCACTGAAGTTACTCTTGCAACTTGGCCAATGTTGTCTACCTGATACACTGCAGAAAAGGATGTCCCGAAGCATGGTACACTGGGGAGACCATGCAGACGCTACGACAACGGATGAATGAACATCGCTCAACAATCACCAGGCAAGACTGTTCCCTTCCTGTTGGTAAACACTTCAGCGGTCAGGGGCATTCGGCCTCTGATCTTCGAGTAAGCATTCTCCAAGGCGGCCTTCACAACACATGGTATACATGGGGAGGTAGTGAATTGGATTAGACATTGGCTCAATGGAAGAAACCAGAGAGTGGTAGTGGAGGATTGCTTCTCTGAGCGGGGGCCTGTGACAAAGGAACAGCGTTTCCGAAAGCTTGTGAGTTTACTATCAAATAAATTGGTTGGACTTAAATCTGGTGTTGTCAGACTTCTTACTGTGTTTACCCCAGTCCAATGCCGGCATCTCCACATCATGGGGCCACTGTTGTTTGTAATTTTTATTAATGATCTGGATGAGGGTATAGTTGGGTGGATTAGTAAATTTGCTGATGACACCAAAGTTGGAGGTGTGGTAGATTGTGAGGAAGGGTGTCATAGTCTGCAGGGAGACTTAGATAGGTTGCAGAGCTGGGCCGAGAGGTGTCGGATTGAATTTAATGCGGAGAAGTGTGAGGTAATTCACTTTGGTAGGAGCAACAGATGTGTCGAGTATAGGGCTAACGGGAGGACTTTGAATAGTGTGGATGAACAGAGGGATCTAGGTGTGTGTGTACATAGATCCCTGAAAGTTGGGAATCAAGTAGATAAGGTTGTTAAGAAGGCGTACGGTGTCTTGGCGTTTATTGGTAGGGGGATTGAATTTAGGAGTCGCAGTGTAATGTTGCAACTGTACACTACTCTAGTGCGGCCGCACTTGGAGTACTGTGTGCAGTTCTGGTCCCCGCATTACAAGAAGGATGTGGAGGCGTTGGAGAGGGTGCAGAGGAGGTTTACTAGGATGTTGCCTGGTATGGTGGGGAGGTCCTATGAGGAGAGACTGAGGGATTTAGGGTTGTTTTCGTTGGAAAGAAGGCGGCTAAGAGGGGATCTTATTGAAACATATAAGATGATTAGAGGTTTAGATAGGGTGGATAGTGATAGCCTTTTTCCTTGGATGGAGAAAGCTAGCACGAGGGGGCATGGCTTTAAATTAAGGGGGGGTAGCTACAGGACGGATGTCAGGGGTAGGTTCTTTACCCAGCGGGTGGTGAGGGATTGGAATGCCCTGCCTGCTGCAGTTGTAAATGCGTCTAGTTTGGGGGCGTTTAAGAGATCTCTGGATAGGTTTATGGACGAAAAGGGATTGGTATAGGCTAGTGGGTCATTGTTTTTGTAACTGGTCGGCGCAACATCGTGGGCCGAAGGGCCTGTTCTGCGCTGTAATGTTCTATGTTCTATGTTCTATGTTCTATGACTAGTGGTGTGCACAGTAAGAAGTTTCACAACACCAGGTTAAAGTCCAATCAGTTTATTTGATAGTAATCCCACAAGCTTTCAGAAACACTGTTCCTTTGACACGTGTGTGTAAAGTTCTGATCAGAGAAGGGCATATAAAGACACACACAGTTTACAGAATTCTGAGTCTTTACAGCTAACCTGCTATTCAAGTAGAAGAATGAGGGGAGATTTGATAGAGGTGTATAAAATTTTGATGGGTATAGATAGAGTGAATGCAAGCAGGCTTTTTCCACTGAGACTAGGGGAGAAAAAAACCAGAGGGCATGGGTTAAGGGTGAAAGGAGAGAAGTTTAAAGGGAATATTGCAGGGGGTGGGGCTTCTTCACACAGAGAGTGGTGGGAGTGTGGAATGAGCTGCCAGATAAAGTGGTGAATGTGGGCTCACTTTTAACGTTTAAGAAAAGCTTGGATAGGTTCATGGATGAGAGGGGTGTGGAGGGATATGGTCCAGGTGCAGGTCAGTGGGACTAGGCAGAAAAATGGTTCAGCACAGACAAGAAGGGCCAAAAGGCTTGTTTCTGTGCTGGAGTGTTCTATGGTTCTATCGTTCTAAAAGTTGTAAGTTGTGATGTTCAAAGATACTTGCTGTGCTTGTACAAGGAAAATAGAAAGTTAATGTACAGATACAGTAATTAGGAAGGCAAATGGAGAATTCCTTATTGAAACAGGGTTGGAATACAAGAACAAAGAAATCTTGCTGCACTTGTACAGAGTTTGGGTTGGATCACATCTGGAATACTGTGGGCAGTTTTGGTCTCCATATTGAAGAAAGGATTCATACTCACACTGGAGCCTGTACAATGAAGGTTCACTATTGGTCCCCGGGATGAGGGAGTTGCCCTATGATAGGCTGAGTAAATTGGATTTCTATTCCCTGGAGTTTAGAAGAATGAGAGGCAATCACATTAAAACTAACAAAGTTCTGAAGGGGTTTGATAGGGTGGATGCTGACAGAGTGTTTCAGCTGGTCAGGGAATCTAAAACATGGAGGTGCAATCTCAGGATAAGGGATCAGTTATTTAGGATTGGGATGAGGAGAAATGTCATAGAACAGTACAGCACAGTACAGGCCCTTCAGCCCTCGATGTTGTGCCGAGCTATGATCAAGCTATCCCACTCCCTATCATTCTGGTGAATGTCTTCGCTAAAAGGATTGTGGATTTTTGGAATTCTTTCCCCAGAGGCTTATGCATTGTCGAATATATTTAAGGCTGGAATAGACAAAAGATTTGGTCTCTTGGGGAATTAAGCAATATAGGAATTGGGCGTCATCGTTTTAAATAGCAAAGCAGGTTCGATCAGTCATGTGGTCATCTCCCCCCCTCTATTTCTTATTTCCAATCGCATTCCTCTCATACAGTGAAGAACTTTAAATATCGTTGCAGATACTGACACTTCATTTCCATGATAGTGACAGAAAATAGGACATCATCTCACAGCATATTAACGTCTGCAGTGTTTCGTTGTGAGCTGCAGTCTCTCACTGTCAGGGTGTTGCTAATTCTATTGCTGTATTTAACTGTGGCTCTTACCAAACCCCTATCCCTTCTCCCCAACCCACCAACTTCCCACCCTGTGCTGACAGATCCTCTGATCAGTCACACAGTGGTTTGCACTGCTGCCTCACAGCAGCAGGGACCCAGGTTTAATTCTGGCCTCAGGTCACTGTCTGTGTGGAGTTTGCACATTCTCCTCATGTCCGCGTGGGTTTCTCCGGGTGCTCCAGTTTCCTCCCACAGTCCAAAGATGTGTGGGTTTGGTTGATTGACCGTGCTAAATTGACCCTAGTGTCAGGGGGATAAGCAGGGTGAATGTGTGGGGTTACTGCAATAGGGTCTAGGTGGGATTGTGGTACAGACTCGATGGGCTGAATGGCCTTGTTTTGCACTGCAGGAATTTTATGATCACAGCCTCACCGACACCGCCCTCTCCCCACCACATCCACACAGCATACATGCTTATTTTCCTGTCAGTTTCTACATTTTGCACCCCATTATCACTTTGATTTTGATGTTAGTCTTGCAGCCACTCTTCACCCAGTCTGCTGCAAGGCTCTTATTCCCTGCTCTGCAGCTCAACTGCCTTGGAAATGAGAGAAATTTGAGAATAAAAGGATGGAAGGATGTGCCGGCCCCTGAATAAGTGAGGCTCACACCCAAATGGACCAGACCCTACGACATTATGACACTTGTGCTTGTATTGATATGAAAACTGAAGCATTATAATCCAAAGGATAATGTCTGAACCCACCATGGTCCCGATATGGGAAACCAACTGTACGCTGAACATTACCAGGCGTGGGTTAGTGCTCTGCAACACATTACAATTGGGCATTCACATTTATTTTTCTTTTATATGGGGTGTACGTTATTTTTAAATGGGTAAATTAATGGACTCGACCAAGGCACCACTTGCCGGAACCACCTGAAGAGACAGAAACGTTAAGATTTCCTTAACCTAAATCAAATTCTCTCCTTTTATCCCCTGGATGTCAGCTCAAATGGAAGGAGTTAAATTAATAGCACCGATTTCTAATGCACGGTGCCCCAGGCTCCTTTTGTTTAAAACCCACAGGTCATGAAATATAAATGGATACTTCAGCTTTGAGGACTTATCATCCTGGGAGTCTCTTCAGAGACACCACCCCCCACTCCCCCCCCCACCCCCTGAATGATGTCGGCCCGATTCTTCATATGCACCAGACCGAAATCCCATGGGATATGGAACGTTGTACAACTTCACCGGCAGAATCTGCATTCCGGCAGGAAAAAGACTAAAGATAGGACTTAATTTAATGCGTGGTTACAAGTTTATCCGGGTAAGGATCACATGTGTGTCAAATGTACTTCCGATGGGACCACTGGTTGTGTGGATCACAGGGAAATGCGGAATAAGGATGGATGTGTTTTTGGAATTATACATGCACCTGGGCACGGCCCATCCCAACTGCCCAAGAAGGGACTCGGAGTATATGGATAAGGAGACGGATGCAGCGGCACTGTCCCTGTAGGTTTGTTTTTCCCCTCCTATTACTCTACCGCCCACTCCGACTCCCTCTCTAGCAATACTGCCACGTCCCACGGTTTTTAAGGGACCAGAGAACGGGATTGTACTCTTAAATGAAGGAGAAATGTTGGATGATAATGTGAAACACAAGATTGTACCGTTGTGATCAATATTCCTGCAGTTCAAATGAATACTGTTCAGAATAATCTAAAAGCATCTATGTTTTGTTAGGTCAAATTGTTATGAGACAGGCTGCTGAACGCCATGGAGACCCCTAGAGTTCAGAGACAGAGAAGAAAAAAAGGGACAGTTAGTGATGTACTCACAGGGGTAAACAAACTCCTGGTAAATTCCTCGGATATCCAGGGGTTAAATGAGAAAGTGGAACAACTTAAATCGGTCATGAGGAGTCTCCTAAAATGATCAGAAGAAACACAAGAGACACAAGTAACTCTGAGGGAGGCAGGGGGTATGGATATCCAGTTAGATGCAATAACAGTGCTGGGGGCTCATGTTCACATAAATAACCACCTGACAGACAGAGAAAGGGAGGACACTGCACAATTATAACAGGGTAACTTTGTCATGTATACGTCCTCTGGATGGTGGGACAGATGAGGCGTAATCTCGATCAGATCCAAAGCGGGGAGGTACCCGATTGGATTGACAGTTCCCGCCTGGTATAGATGGCCAGATGGACACGGGCGTTGGAAAAATGCCCTCTCAAAAGCCTCACCTGTGGTCCCTGGTTGTGGGATGCGCAAGGCTAGGAGGGTGGGAATGGTTCTGATGATCCCTACAGTTACACCGGGCTCAGGATCTTTATCTCTTGTTCCAGCTGGAAAACATTGGGTAATACGAGGAAATACCTCCCTCTGTTATCAGCTGACTGAGATTGCAGCCATACATAGGAACAATTCCTTCCATGGAGTCTCCCTTACGGGGTGCAAGCAGAGGGGTGACATCACTGTGTGCCCCCACCCTGTGGGACAGGGAGACATGGACGAATGTGGCTTTAACCGTAATGAGGGTATGTCCTGAAAATTGAGCCATCCTCTGGGCACTTTGCCCACACAGGATATATGGGCAAAGGTAAATACTGTGTTTCTACCACTGGGACCTCCTATCACATAATGGCCTGTTATGCATGATTCTCAAACACAACTTCTGTTTCACACCCCTTTGGCCTGTCACTATAGGGCTAGCTATCATCATTCAAGTTAGACACCGAACCATAGTGTAGATTTAGGCATAAACTAAACAAGTTACAGCTCAGGGTCTCACAATCCACAGGGGCCTCACAACATTTCAGAAGGTTTACAACGAAGAAAACATTGGCAAATGGAATTTAACGAGACAAGTGTGAGGTATTGCACTTTGGAAGGACAAACCAAAGTAGAACGTACAGGGTAAATGGTAGGACTCTGAAGAGTGCAGTTGAACAGAGAGATCTGGGAATACAGGTACAGAATTCCCTAAAAGTGACGTCACAGGTGGATAGGGTCGTAAAAAGTGCTTTATAAATCGGAGTATCGAGTATAAAAGTTGGAGTGTTATGGTAAGATTGTACAAGGCATTGGTGAGGCTGAATTTAGAGTATTGTGTACAGTTTTGGTCACCTAGTTACAGGAAGGTTGAAAGAGTGCAGAGAAGGTTCACAAGGATGTTGCCGGGACTTGAGAAGCTGAGTTACAGAGAGAGATTGAATAGGTTAGGACTTTATTCCCTGGAGCGTAGAAGATTGAGGGGAGATTTGGTAGAGGTGTATAAGATTATGATGGGTATAGATAGAGTGAATGCAAGCAGGCTTTTTCCACTGAGGCTAGGGGAGAAAAAAACCAGAGGGCATGGGTTAAGGGTGAAGGGGAAAAGTTTAAAGGGAATATTAGGGGGGATTCTTCACACAGAGAGTGGTGGGAGTGTGGAATGAGCTACGAGATGAAATGGTAAATGCGGGCTCACTTTTAACATTTAAGAAAATCTTGGACAGGTACATGGATGAGAGGGGTGTGGAGGGATATGGTCCAGGTGCAGGTCAGTGGGACTAGGCAGAAAAATGGCTCGGCACAGACAAGAAGGGCCAAAAGGCCTGTTTCTGAGCTGTAATTTTCTATGGTTCTAACATTTAAGAGCTGATACCAGAAAAGAAAAAGAGAGCACCAGCTTGAAGGACAACTCAAAAAATTACCAAAAGTTGACATTGGTCATTCAAAAATCAAGGTAGATATTGTTCAAAAGGTCTTTTTCAGTCCAGAAAAGTTAATGGTGAAATATACAATCAGGAATGGCTCGTGTACTCTCCAACAACTGGCTGTGTTTACTGCTTTGTCTGCAAGCTCTTTTCAACATCTACTGCAGCACCAGCTTCTGGTGGGTTTTCTGACTGGCAAAATCCCATTGCAATTAAAAGTTATGAAAACTCTGAAGAGCTTAGAACAGCTTTGCTGACACACTCGAGAAGAAAGTGCAGTTCAATCTTAGACTCAAGACTAACAGAACAAATAAAAACAGAACAACAGTACTGGAGATATGTGCTTGAGTGTGTTGTTGCAGATATGCGCATTAGCAGAGCCAATAATGGAGCTGCAGCTAATGCTGATGAAGAGCTTTGCCCAAGAGACAAATTTCGAGTGAAATCCGTCATTCTTATAATCGACGTCCTTGGAGCAAACTTGAGAAGAAGAGCAATAGTCTACAATTATGCTGCAAACAAATGTTCATTTTAGGTTGATCTGGACATTTCAGAAATATGGGATTGGGGGTGATCTAGGGAATTGGATCAGGAATTGGCTAGCGGATAGGAGACAGAGGGTGGTGGTTGATGGTAAATATTCATCATGGAGTTTGGTTACGAGTGGTGTGCCTCAGGGATCTGTGTTGGGGCCACTGCTGTTTGTAATTTTTATTAATGATCTGGATGAGGGTATAGTTGGGTGGATTAGTAAATTTGCTGATGACACCAAAGTCGGAGGTGTGGTAGATAGTGATGAAGGGTGTCATAGTTTGCAGGAAGACTTGGACAGGTTGCAGAGCTGGGCCGAGAGGTGGCGGATGGAGTTTAATGCGGAGAAGTGTGAGGTAATTCACTTTGGTAGGAATAACAGATGTGTCGAGTATAGGGCTAACGGGAGGACTTTGAATAGTGTGGATGAGCAGAGGGATCTAGGTGTATGTGTACATAGATCCCTGAAAGTTGGGAGTCAAGTAGATAAGGTAGTTAAGAAGGCATACGGTGTCTTGGCGTTTATTGGTAGGGGGATTGAATTTAGGAGTCGCAGCGTCATGTTGCAACTGTACACAACTCTGGTGCGGCCGCACTTGGAGTACTGTGTGCAGTTCTGGTCCCCACATTACAGGAAGGATGTGGAGGCTTTGGAGAGGGTGCAGAGGAGGTTTACCAGGATGTTGCCTGGTATGGAGGGGAGGTCCTATGAGGAGAGACTGAGGGATTTGAGGTTGTTTTCGTTGGAAAGAAGGCGGCTAAGAGGGGACCTTATTGAAACATATAAGATGATTAGAGGTTTAGATAGGGTGGATAGTAATAGCCTTTTTCCTCTGATGGAGAAATCTAGCACGAGGGGGCATGGCTTTAAATTAAGGGGTGGTAGTTATAGGACGGATGTCAGGGGTAGGTTCTTTACCCAGAGGGTGGTGAGGGATTGGAATGCCCTGCCTGCTGCAGTTGTAAATGCGCCTAGTTTGGGGGCGTTTAAGAGATTGGTGGATAGGTTTATGGACGAAAAGGGATTGGTTTAGGTTAGTGGGTCATTGTTTTGTAACTGGTCGGCGCAACATCGTGGGCCGAAGGGCCTGTTCTGCGCTGTAATGTTCTATGTTCTATATCCAGGAAAAGAACAAATTTGCCACAGAGATCTGTATCAAATCATCTTCCAAGACAAGATTCATTTAGTTTTCCCTAATATGGAAGCAATATTACAACTATTCTTATGTCTGATGGTAACAAATTGTTCAGGAGAAAGCTAAAGAGAATCAAAAATGACCTGAGAGCAGTCATGTCTCAAGACAAACTGTCTGCACTTAGCATCATGTACATAGAAAGTGATAAGCTGTGCAGTCTATCATTTGAGGACATAATTCACGATTTTGCTTTTGAGAAATCAAGAAAGAAAGCTGTTCTAAGCTCTTCAGAGTTTTCATAACTTTTAGTTGCAATGGGATTTCGCCAGTCAGAAAACCCACTAGAAGCTGGTGCTGCAGTAGATGTTGAAAAGAGCTTGCAGACAAAGCAGTAAACACAGCCAGTTGTTGGAGAGTACACGAGCCATTCCTGATTGTGTATTTCAACCTTCAACTTTAAGTTGTATCTGATACCAGTTTTCTGATTTTGCAAACAATTTCATTATTTCTTATATTAATAAAACTGATCCTGATTACTTATTTTGTCAGCATTTTGTAGATATATTAATGTATCTTAAAATTATTTTAAAAATTACATTTAAGGATTGTTTATTTTCCAGACGTCGCTGGATTCCGGGGAAGTGCCGGAAGATTGGAAGTATTGTGTGCAGTTCTGGTCCCCACATTACAGGAAGGATGTACAGGCTTTGGAGAGGGTGCAGAGGAGGTTTACCAGGATGTTGCCTGGTATGCAGGGGAGGTCCTATGAGGAGAGACTGAGAGATTTGGGGTTGTTTTCGCTGGAAAGAAGGCGGCTAAGAGGGGACCTTATTGAAACGTATAAGATGATTAGAGGTTTAGACAGGGTGGATAGTGATAGCCTTTTTCCTAGGATGGAGAAAGCTAGCACGAGGGGGCACGGCTTTAAATTAAGGGGGGGTAGTTATAGGACTGATGTCAGGGGTAGGTTCTTTACCCAGAGGGTGGTGAGGGACTGGAATGCCCTGCCAGCTGCAGTTGTAAATGCGCCTAGTTTGGGGGCGTTTAAGAGATCTGTGGGTAGGTTTATGGACGAAATGGGATTGGTTTAGATTAGTGGGTTAGTGTTGTTTTTTTTTAAAAGCTGGTCGGCGCAACATCGTGGGCCGAAGGGCCTGTTCTGCGCTGTAATGTTCTATGTTCTAAAGCGGCTAATGTTACGCCATTGTTTAAGAAGGGTGCCAGGCAAAAGGCGGGGAATTATAGGCCGGTTACTTTAACGTCTGTTGTAGGTAAAATGTTAGAATCCGTCATCAAGGAGGAAATAGCGAGGCATCTTGAGAGGAATTGCTTGATAGAGCAGACGCAGCACGGTTTCATTAAGGGGAAGTTGTGTCTGACAAATTTACTGGAGTTCTATGAGGATGTGTCTAGGGCGGTGGATAGAGGAGAGCCGGTGGATGTGGTCTTTCTTGATTTTCAGAAGGCGTTTGACAAGGTACCTCACAAGAGGTTATTGCAGAAGGTCAGGGGACATGGAGTTGGGGGTAGGGTGTTAGCGTGGATAGAGGATTGGTTGTCAAATAGGAGGCAGAGAGTGGGGGTCAATGGGTGCTATTCGGGTTGGCGGTTGGTGACTAGTGGAGTGCCCCAGGGGTCGGTGCTGGGGCCTCAGCTATTTACTATTTATATAGATGATCTGGAGGAGGGAACCGAGTGTACGGTGTTGAAATTTGCTGATGACACCAAGATTGGTGGAACGGCAAATTGTGCGGAGGGTGTGGAGAGTCTGCAGAAGGATCTAGATAGGCTGGGCGAATGGGCCAGGAATTGGCAAATGGAATTTAATGTTGGCAAGTGCGAGGTGGTCCACTTTGGTAGGAATAATGGTAGGAAGGACTATTACTTACGTGGAGAAAAACTGCAGCAGGCGACGGTGCAGAGGGACCTCGGGGTCCTTGTGCATGAGTCGCAAAAACCCAGCTTGCAGGTGCAGCAGGTGGTCAGGAAGGCGAATGGGATGCTGGCCTTCATAGCAAGGGGGATTGAATATAAAAGTAGGGAGGTCTTGCTGCGGCTGTATAGGGCATTGGTGAGGCCGCAGCTGGAGTACTGTGTGCAGTTTTGGTCGCCGCACTTACGCAAGGATGTTTTGGCCTTGGAGGGAGTGCAGAGGAGGTTTACTAGGCTGATGCCGGAGTTGAGGGGGTTGAACTATGAGGAGAGGCTGAATAAACTAGGCTTGTACTCATTAGAGTTTAGAAGAATGAGGGGAGATCTCATTGAGACGTATAAGATGATGAATGGGATGGATAGGATAGAGGTGGAGAGACTCTTCCCACTCAGAAAGGACAGTAGGACTAGGGGGCACAGCCTCAAGATAAAAGGGGGTCGGTTTAGAACGGAGTTGAGGAGGAACTTCTTCACTCAAAGGGTGGTGAATCTCTGGAATTCTCTGCCCGTTGAAGTGATGGAGGCTGCCTCGCTAAATATTTTTAAGACGCAGGTTGATGGGTTTCTGATAAGAGAGGGGGTTATGGGGAGAGGGCGGGAATGTGGAACTGAGCCACGACAGATCAGCCATTATCTTATTGAATGGCGGGGCAGGCTCGAAGGGCTAGATGGCCTACTCCTGCTCCTATTTCTTATGTTCTTATGTATACTATATTACAATCTATGAGAGAGATCAAGCCAGCCAAATGATAAATATATAATCAGTAAATGCATTCATTTGAAAATAATTTGTATTTTTCATTTTAAATACCTTGCTATTAAATAACTAAAAGGTATAATTATGTTTTCAATTTTTTTGTGGTGACCCAATGTCCTGTTTTGGTACATATCTTTGTGAGACCTTTTGGTGTAACTTTTTAACAAGAAGCCTCCAAACTTTAAAAAGTTTAGGACCTCACCGAGTCTAAACCCGGCACTGCACAGATATCCTCCACGATACCTTACAGGACTGTAAAGAACCAGAACTATCCCACACCTAGCAGAAACTCTGAGAGAGCTAAATTGTAGTCAAACATTCAGTTAAGCTCCACCAGCTACAAACAAAAATTCAGAATTTGGAAAAAGACACTGAAATATAATTGCAGGAAGAAAGCTGGTGGCAGCCTGTCTGGGATTGGGGACTGACTGTTAATATACACCCTTGGATTTGAATCATTTCACACATAATAGTAAACCAACAGCTACTACCAGCCCTCGCATGGGCCATTATCGCTTATCAGTCCTGCAAGAAATACCGGCAACACAAAAGGATGATGGTCACTGCTAAAACCTTAAGGGACAGACCTCAATATGGCAGGCAGGGTAATTCAGACCAATTCAATTTGATATAATTGATAAGGTTCACCATGGTAGGCTTCTGCAGAAAATGCAGATGTATGGGATTGTGGGTAATCTAGGAAGTTGGATCAGGAATTGGCTATCAGATAGGAGACAGAGGGTGGTGGTGGATGGTAAATATTCATCATGGAGTACAGTTACGAGTGGTGTGCCTCAGGGATCTGTTTTGGGGCCACTGTTGTTTGTAATTTTTATTAATGATCTGGATGAGGGTATAGTTGGGTGGATTAGTAAATTTGCTGATGACACCAAAATTGGAGGTGTGGTAGATTGTGAGGAAGGGTGTCATAGTCTGCAGGGAGACTTAGATAGGTTGCAGAGCTGGGCCGAGAGGTGGCGGATGGAATTTAATGCGGAGAAGTGTGAGGTAATTCACTTTGGTAGGAGCAACAGATGTGTCGAGTATAGGGCTAACGGGAGGACTTTGAATAGTGTGGATGAACAGAGGGATCTAGGTGTGTGTGTACATAGATCCCTGAAAGTTGGGAATCAAGTAGATAAGGTTGTTAAGAAGGCGTACGGTGTCTTGGCGTTTATTGGTAGGGGGATTGAATTTAGGAGTCGCAGTGTAATGTTGCAACTGTACACTACTCTAGTGCGGCCACACTTGGAGTACTGTGTGCAGTTCTGGTCCCCGCATTACAAGAAGGATGTGGAGGCGTTGGAGAGGGTGCAGAGGAGGTTTACTAGGATGGTGCTTGGTATGGTGGGGAGGTCCTATGAGGAGAGACTGAGGGATTTAGGGTTGTTTTCGTTGGAAAGAAGGCGGCTAAGAGGGGATCTTATTGAAACATATAAGATGATTAGAGGTTTAGATAGGGTGGATAGTGATAGCCTTTTTCCTCGGATGGAGAAAGCTAGCACGAGGGGGCATGGCTTTAAATTAAGGGTGGGTAGCTACAGGACGGATGTCAGGGGTAGGTTCTTTACCCAGCGGGTGGTGAAGGATTGGAATGCCCTGCCTGCTGCAGTTGTAAATGCGTCTAGTTTGGGGGCGTTTAAGAGATCTCTGGATAGGTTTATGGACGAAAAGGGATTGGTATAGGCTAGTGGGTCATTGTTTGTGTAACTGGTCGGCGCAACATCGTGGGCCGAAGGGCCTGTTCTGCGCTGTAATGTTCTATGTTCTATGTTCTATGTTCTATAACTGACCATCATTCCTGAAATCATGTGACTGCAGCACAATGAGACAGAGAATACCTGGGTGATACAAAACATTTTAATATTCTATAAAACATTGGTTTTGGGGGCTGGTGGGGTCAGACCCTTACCGATAGGGGGGATTGTTGAACGGAGATGTAAAGATTGGGTTTGGAGGGAACAATATCCTTGTCCAGGTCGGCTAAATCAAGTGCGTTGATGGTTGCTCCCCCTGTCGTGTATGCTGTGGCCATGTATTGATTAACTCCCTCCTGGATCTTTCCTGTCTTTCATCCATTCCTACCTTCTGTCCTAACAGTCTGCGAGTTAAGTGGAGGTATAATCTCTTAAGTTGGGGAGAGCACCACTCTGGCAGTTGGGTCCCAGCGATATCCACCACCGCAGGTACCATGGATGTTGTCATACAGGGATTTCCCCGTGTGTTTTAGTATCAACCCATTCTGTGGTCTGCGGGTGGCTTCAGGACAAATCGAGTGGGATGGTTCTGGGGTTGACTTCAGCCCAGTTCTTATTTCGTAAAATGCAGAGTTCCCCTCTCTGAGTGTCCTGGGGCACCGCTGCCCAAACTCTAATCCTTTTTCTGGGCTGTTGGCCAGACGTCCAATTTCAGGGCACCCATTTTTTGAAAATCCCCACCAATCCCCTGCTACAGTGACAGATAACATTCAGTTGAACGGCAATTTGTTATTTTGTATATCAGCGGCTGGTTGTTACGCCCAAACATTATACTCATATCGGGATGCACCCATAACACACCCTCCTCACATTAGAACATAGAACATAGAACATAGAACATTACAGCGCGGAACAGGCCCTTCGGCCCACAATGTTGCGCCGACCAGTCTTATTTTTAAAAAAAAACATTGACCCACTAATCTAAACCAATCCCTTTTCGTCCATAAACCTATCCACCAATCTCTTAAACGCCCCCAAACTAGGCGCATTTACAACTGCAGCAGGCAGGGCATTCCAGTCCCTCACCACCCTCTGGGTAAAGAACCTGCCCCTGACATCCGTCCTATAACTACCCCCCCTTAATTTAAAGCCATGCCCCCTCGTGCTAGATTTCTCCATCCGAGGAAACAGGCTATCACCATCCACCCTATCTAAACCTCTAATCATCTTATATGTTTCTATAAGATCCTCTCTTAGCCGCCTTCTTTCCAGTGAAAACAACCCCAGATCCCTCAGTCTCTCCTCATAGGACCTCCCCTGCATACCAGGCAACATCCTGGTAAACCTCCTCTGCACCCTCTCCAAAGCCTCCACATCCTTCCTGTAATGTGGGGACCAGAACTGCACACAGTACTCCAAGTGCGGCCGCACCAGAGTTGTGTACAGTTGCAACATGACGCTGCGACTCCTAAATTCAATCCCCCTACCAATAAACGCCAAGACACCGTACGCCTTCTTAACAACCTTATCTACTTGATTCCCAACTTTCAGGGATCTATGTACACATACACCTAGATCCCTCTGCTCCTCCACTCTATTCAAAGTCCTCCCGTTAGCCCTATACTCAACACATCTGTTATTCCTACCGAAATGGATTACCTCACACTTCTCCGCATTAAACTCCATCCGCCACCTCGCGGCCCAGCTCTGCAACCTGTCCAAGTCACCCTGCAAACTTCGACACCCTTCCTCACAATCTACCACACCTCCGACTTTGGTGTCATCAGCAAACTTACTAATCCACCCAACTATACCCTCATCCAGATCATTAATAAAGATTACAAACAGCAGTGGCCCCAAAACAGATCCCTGAGGCACACCACTCGTAACCGAACTCCATGATGAATAATTACCATCAACCACCACCCTCTGTCTCCTATCTGCTAACCAATTCCTGATCCAAGTACCTAAATTACCACCAATCCCATACATCTGCATTTTCTGCAGAAGCATACCATGGTGAACCTTATCAAACGCCTTACTAAAATCCATATATGCCACATCTACTGCCTTACCCCTATCCACCTCTTTGGTCACCTTCTCAAAGAACTCAATAAGGTTAGTAAGGCATGACCTTCCCGCTACAAAACCATGCTGACTATCTCTAATCAATTCATTACTCTCCAAATAACTATAAATCCTATCCCTAATAATTCTTTCTAAAACCTTGCCCACTACAGAAGTAAGACTCACTGGTCTATAATTCCCAGGGAAGTCTCTGCTCCCCTTCTTAAACAATGGGACAACATTCGCTGTCCTCCAATCTTCCGGTACTATACCAGAGACCAACGACGACCTGAAGATCAGAGCCAGTGGCTCTGCAATCACCTCTCTTGCCTCCCATAGAATCCTAGGGTAAATCCCGTCTGGACCAGGGGACTTATCTATTTTCAACCCATCTAGAATATCCAACACATCCTCTGTATCAACTACAATACTTTCTATTTTACACCCCTTCACCCCAGTGACCTCCTCAGCTACATTCATATCGTCCTGCGTGAACACCGAAGAGAAATAATGGTTCAATGCCTCTCCAATCTCTTCCGGTTCCACACACAACTTCCCCCTACTGTCTGTAACTGGCCCTAATCTTGCCTTGACCAACCTTCTGTTCTTGACATACCTATAGAACGCCTTAGGATTCTCCTTAATCCTATCAGCCAAAGTCATCTCATGCCCTCTTCTAGCCCTTCTCAACTCCCTCTTCAACTCCCTCCTAGCCAATCTAAAGCTTTCTACTGCACTACCCGAGCCCTCAAGCCTCATCCGAACATAAGCCTCCTTCTTCTTCCTAACCAACAAATCAACTTTTTTTGTGCACCACGGTTCCCTAGCCCTACCAATTCCTCCTTGCCTGACAGGGACATACCTATCACAGACCCACAGTAGCTGCTCCTTGAAAAAACTCCACATTTCAGACGTTCCTAGTCCCTGTAATCTCCTAGTCCAACCAATGCTTCCTAATTCTCTCCTAATGGCCTCATAATTACCCTTCCCCCAGCTAAAACTACTGACCCGAGGTTCATGCCTATCCCTTTCCATCACTAAGGTGAACGTAACCGAATTGTGGTCACTATCACCAAAAAGCACACCAACTTCCAAGTCTAGCACCTGGTCTGGCTCATTTCCCAGCACCAAGTCCAATATAGCCTCACCTCTAGTTGGCCTATCTACATATTGAGTCAAAAAACCTTCCTGCACACTTTGAACAAAAACTGACCCCTCTAACGAGCTAGAGCTATAGCAATTCCAATCAATGTTAGTAAAGTTAAAATCCCCCATAACAATTACCCTATTACTTTCACTCCTAACCAGGATCGTCTCTGCAATCCTTTCCTCAACCTCTCTAGGACTTTTTGGAGGTCTATAAAAGACTCCCAACAGGGTGACCTCTCCTCTCCTATTTCTAATTTCTGCCCATACTACCTCAACAGACAAGTCCTCATTAAACTTCCTCTCTGACACTGTGATATAGTCCTTGACCAATAATGCTACCCCTCCCCCCCTTCTACCTCCTTCTCTACTCCGACTAAAGCACTTGTACCCCGGCACCTGCAACATCCATTCCTGACCCTGCTCTATCCACGTCTCTGAAATGGCCACAACATCAAAGTTCCAGGTACTGGTCCACGCTGCAAGTTCATCCACTTTATTGCGAATACTCCTCGCGTTAAAGTATATACATTTCAAACCTCGCTCTGCCCCACCCCCACAATGCCGTGCAATGCCGTCCCCTTCTATGCCCCCCTCACTTTCACCCCCTCTACCCAGGATCCCACCCCCCCTCTGAATCAGTTTAAACCACTCCGCATAGCCTTCACAAATTTACCCCCCAGGATATTTGTTCCCCTCTGGTTCAGATGTATACCATCACTCTTATAGAGATCCCATCTTCCCCAGAATGAGCCCCAATTGCTCAAGTAATTAAACCCCTCCCTCCTGCACCATCCCCTCAGCCACAAGTTCAAACTTTCCCTCTCCCTATTCCTCTCTAAATTATCCCGTGGCACAGGCAAGAGTCCAGAGATAACCACTCTGTTTGACTTGGCCTTTAGTTTCCATCCCAACTCCATGAAACTCTGCTTAATATCCCCTTCCCTTAGCCTCCCTATGTCATGTGTCCCCACATGAATTATAACTTGGGGTTGATCACCCTCTCCCCTAAGAGTCTTGAATATCCTCTCTGACACATCCCGGACCCCAGCCCCTGGTAGGCAACACACCAGCCCTGAGTCCCTACCCTTACTACCAACTCTCCTATCCGTCCCTTTAACTGTAGAGTCCCCAATCACGAGGCCCAATCTCTTGCATCCCCTAGACACCTGAGCTTTTACAATAGGCTCACCCCCAGAGTCCTGCTCCCTTTGGCTATCCCCAGTTGATGCTTCCTCAACTGTAGCCTCCAGGACCGAAAACCTATTTTGGAGGGGAACAGCCCCAGGGGATTCTCCTCCCACATGCTTCTTTCCCCTCCTCTTGACATTGACCCAAGACTGATTACTAGGAGTGACTATTTCCTTAAAACTCCTATCAATGTCTCTCTCTGCCTCACAAATTAGGTGGGGCAAACCATAAATAACCGGGATGCCACAAGTTCATCTTCTTGGAGTGTCCTGTGTGCTTATCCTGATGATGAGTCCAACGAGGTAGATCATAGATTGCATCTCTGTCATTGTCCATCATTGTCCCGAGGCGATCAATGTAAATTCTGCTGTTATCACATCCAATAGTTGATGCATAAGAACATAAGAAATAGGAGCTGGAGTAGGCCATCTAGCCCTTCAAGCCTGCCCCGCCATTCAATAAGATCATGGCTGATCTGAAGTGGATCAGTTCCATTTTCCCGCGCTCTCCCCATAGCCCTTAATTCCCTTGTCTATCGAAAATCTATCTACCTGTGACTTAAACATAGTCAACCAGGTAGCCTCCACCACTTCAATGGGCAGAGAATTCTAGAGATTCACTACCCTTTGAGTGAAGAAGTTCCTCCTCAATCCTGTTCTAAACCGACCTCCCCTTATTTTGAGGCTGTGCCCTCGAGTTCTGGTTTCCTTTCTAAGCAGGAAGAATCTCTCTACCTCTACCCTATTCATCCCCTTCATTATCTTATACATCTCTATAAGATCCCCCCTCATCCTTCTAAACTCCAACGAGTACAGATCCAATCTACTCAATCTGTCTTCATAGGCTAACCCCCTCATCTCCGGTATCAGCCTGGTGAACCTTCTCAGTACTCCCTCCGAGGCCAGTATATCCTTTTGCAAATAAGGGGACCAAAACTGCACACAGTACTCCAATTGTGGCCTCACCAGTACCCTGTACAGTTGCAGCAAGACCTCCCTGCTTTTATATTCTATCCCCCTCGCTATAAAGGCCAACATTCCACCTTTTTGATCACCTGCAGATACATATATTTCTCTTTGAACACTATCGACAGTGGTCAGAAGGATCTGGATATATCAATTGTCACTTGCGTGTCATAGATTTTTAAATTCTAATTATGAACCACTCCAAGCAAAATTTTGTTCAGATCAATAAATGTGTGAATTGTGGAATAGTCAGAAAAGAGCTTGTTTAACTGGCCAGAAAAATCAGTTTTATTCTAGCAGCAGTCATCATTAGCCCCATGCCTTCAAATAGCACTGGAGTCGGTCTGTAATAACCTGAAGAGGTGTCCATTCCACTAGTGTCCTGGAGTTTGAAGGCAGAACAAATTTAAAATTTAGCACAAGTGCCTTTAAGAATTTAAAATGTAGCCTCGTCTCCTTGACGCTTTTAAAATCTAGCATAACAGCCTCAATGATGTTAAAATTTAGCATAACAGCCTCAATGTGGAGATGACCGAGGTGGGCACAGTAACAAGTCTCACAACACCAAGTTAAAGTCCAACAGATTTATTTGGTATCACAACCTTTCGGAGTGTTGGTCCTTGCTCAGGTGAGTGGGAGTTGTGTTCACAAACATAGAACATAGAACATAGAACATAGAACATTACAGCGCAGAACAGGCCCTTCGGCCCACGATGTTGCGCCGACCAGTTACAAAAACAATGACCCACTAGCCTATACCAATCCCTTTTCGTCCATAAACCTATCCAGAGATCTCTTAAACGCCCCCAAACTAGACGCATCTACAACTGCAGCAGGCAGGGCATTCCAATCCCTCACCACCCGCTGGGTAAAGAACCTACCCCTGACATCCGTCCTGTAGCTACCCCCCCTTAATTTAAAGTCATGCCCCCTCGTGCTAGCTTTCTCCATCCGAGGTAAAAGGCTATCACTATCCACCCTATCTAAACCTCTAATCATCTTATATGTTTCAATAAGATCCCCTCTTAGCCGCCTTCTTCCCAACGAAAACAACCCTAGATCCCTCAGTCTCTCCTCATAGGACCTCCCCACCATACCAGGCAACAACCTAGTAAACCTCCTCTGCACCCTCTCCAACGCCTCCACATCCTTCTTGTAATGCGGGGACCAGAACTGCACACAGTACTCCAAGTGCGGCCGCACTAGAGTAGTGTACAGTTGCAACATTACACTGCGACTCCTAAATTCAATCCCCCTACCAACAAACATAGACACAAACTTAATTTACAAGATAATGTTTGGAATGTGAATCTTTACAGGTAATCAAGTCTTTACAAGTAATGCCAATGTGAGTGGAGAGAGCATTAAGCACAAGTTAAAGAGATGTGTATTGTTTCCAGACAGGACAGTAGAACATAGAACATAGAACATTACAGCGCGGAACAGGCCCTTCGGCCCACAATGTTGCGCCGACCAGTCTTATTTTTTAAAAAAAAACATTGACCCACTAATCTAAACCAATCCCTTTTCGTCCATAAACCTATCCACCAATCTCTTAAACGCCCCCAAACTAGGCGCATTTACAACTGCAGCAGGCAGGGCATTCCAGTCCCTCACCACCCTCTGGGTAAAGAACCTGCCCCTGACATCCGTCCTATAACTACCCCCCCTTAATTTAAAGCCATGCCCCCTCGTGCTAGATTTCTCCATCCGAGGAAACAGGCTATCACCATCCACCCTATCTAAACCTCTAATCATCTTATATGTTTCTATAAGATCCCCTCTTAGCCGCCTTCTTTCCAGTGAAAACAACCCCAAATCCCTCAGTCTCTCCTCATAGGACCTCCCCTGCATACCAGGCAACATCCTGGTAAACCTCCTCTGCACCCTCTCCAAAGCCTCCACATCCTTCCTGTAATGTGGGGACCAGAACTGCACACAGTACTCCAAGTGCGGCCGCACCAGAGTTGTGTACAGTTGCAACATGACGCTGCGACTCCTAAATTCAATCCCCCTACCAATAAATAAGTGAGCTGTCGCAAGCCCAGGCAAGTCGTGGGGGTTACAGATAGTGTGACCTGAACCCAAGATCCCGGTTGAGGCCGTCCTCGTGTGTGCAGAACTTGGCTATCAGTTTTTGTTCCACGATTTTGAATTGTCATGTGCCATGAAGGCCACCTTGGAAAAAGTTCATTGTTCCTTGGAAGCACTGAAGAGAGGCAGTGATTTGTAAGAGGAGAGCTTGTGGGTAAGTTAAAGCGATTTTTAAAATTAACTTTGCTAGTTTTTTTTAAATTTTATTCTGGAAGCTGGAAGTAGTTTGCAAAGGGACTTGGGTAGTTTTTTTTTCCTTACCATAAACTGGACTGGTGAGGAATCCCGATACACTACACAGGGAGAGTATCCCACCCTCCCACATCCTCTAACCTAAAGAGAGAGAGAGAGAGGGGCTCGGAGTGAGAACAGGTAAGTTTGTTTTGTGTATGAGCTGGAAGGGCTTTGACTCACAGGGCCTAAGCGAAAACAGCGAGGCAAGGTAAGTTTATAAGTTTTTATTACTTTTTTTTCCTCTGTATTTCTAAAAAGGGCAAGTACGAGTGTGAGGCCAGTATGTTGTTGCCAGTGCAATATGTGGGAGGTCCTGGAGGCTCCTGGTCTCCCAGACATCCATATCTGTGCTGGGTGTGTGGAGCTGCAGTCCCTAAGGGACCTGGTTAAGGAACTGGAAATGCAGCTCGAGGACCTTCATCTCATTAGAGAGAATGAGGAGGTAATTGACAGGAGCTACCGGCAAGTGGTCACACCGGGGTAACGGGAAGAAGGCAAGTGTTAGGAAGGGGAAAGCTCACGTGATGGAGAGCACGCTGGTGGATGTCCCCCTTCATAATAAGTAATCCTGTCTGAGTACTGCTGCGGGGGGACAGCTCACCTGGGGGAGGCAGCGGTGGCCAGGTCTCTGGAGGTGAGCCTGACCCAGTACTTCAAAAAAGTAAGAAAAAGAGCAGCAAGGCAGTGTTAATAGGGGACTCCATAGTGAGGGGGTCAGACAGGCGTTTTTGCGGATGCAGACGGGAGTCGCGGATGGTGGTTTGCCTCCCTGGAGCTGGGATCTGGGATGTCTCTGGACGCGTCCCAGACATCCTGAAAGGGAAGGGTGAGGAGCCGGAGGTTGTGGTTCACATAGGTACCGCTGACATAGGCAGGAAGAGGTCATGAAAAGGGATTATAGGGATTTAGGTAGACAGCTGAGAAAGAGGAACATGAAGGTAGTAATCTCAGGATTGCTGCCTGCGCCGTGGGAGAATGAGAGCAGGAATGGAATGAGGTGGAAGGTGAATGCTTAGCTGAGGGACTGGAGCAGGGGGCAGGGATTCCGGTTCCTGGATCATTGGGACCTCTTTAGGGGCAGGTGTGACCTGTTCAGTAAAGACAGGTGGCACTTGAATCCCAGGGGGACCAATATCTTGGTGGGAAGACTGACTAGGGCTACTGGGGGGACTTTAAACTAGAAAGGTTGGGGGGAGGGAATAGAGATGAGGAGGCTGAGAGCGAGGAGGTTAGCTCCCAGGTAGAGAAGGACTGTAGACAGTATGAGAGGGAGGTTAGACGGGTGATGGAGAAGGGAAGCGCCCAGACCGAGGGTCTGAGGTGTGTCTATTTTAACGCCAGGAGTGTAGTGAATAAAGTAGATGAGCTTAGGGCGTGGATTGCTGCTTGGGAATGTGATGTGGTGGCCATTACAGAGACTTGGATGTCTCAGGGACAGGACTGGGTACTTCAGGTGCCAGGATTCAGATGCTTCAGGAAGGACAGGGAGGGTGGCAGAAGAGGTGGTGGAGTGGAACTGTTGATCAGGGACAGTGTCATGGCTGCAGAGAAAGAGGATGCCGTGGAGGGACTATCTACAGAGTCTCTGTGGGTGGAAGTTAGGAACAGCAAAGGGTCAATAACTTTGGGTGTTTTCTGTAGGCTGCCCAATAGTGACAGGGAAGTTGAGGTGCAGATAGGGAAGTAGATCCTAGAGAGATGCAGTAATAACAGAGTTGTCGTGATGGGAGACTTTAATTTCCCAAACATCGACTGGAATATCCCCAGGGTAAGGGGTTTGGATGGGGAGGAGTTTGTTAGGTGTGTTCAGGAAGGTTTCCTGACACAGTACGTGGATACGCCTACGAGAGGAGAGGCTGTACTTGACTTGGTGCCGGCTAATGAACCAGGACAGGTGTCGGATCTCTCGGTAGGAGAGCATCCTGAGGATGGAGATCATAATGCTATCTCCTTCACGATAACATTGGAAAGAGATAGGATCAGGCAGGCTAGGAAGGTGTTTGTCTGGAGTAAGGGGAAATATAGAACATAGAACATAGAACATTACAGCGCAGAACAGGCCCTTCGGCCCACAATGTTGCGCCGACCAGTTAAAAAACAATGACCCTCTAACCTAAACCAAACCCTTACCATCCATAAACCTATCCACGGATCTCTGAAACGCCCCCAAACTAGGCGCATTTACAACCGCAGCAGGCAGGGCATTCCAATCCCTCACCACCCTCTGGGTAAAGAACCTACCCCTGACATCCGTCCTATAACTACCACCCCTTAATTTAAAGCTATGCCCCCTCGTGCTAGCTTTCTCCTGATGAAGACATCAGGCAGATAATTGGACGAGTAAACTGGAAGGAGGTGTTCTTGGGGAAAAGTACTGAAGGAAGGTGGCAGATTTTCAAGGAATGTTTGTCTGGAGCTCTGTACGATAATGTTCCGATGAGTCAGGGAGGTTTTGGTAGGTTGTGGGAACTGTGGCGCACGAAGGTTGTGGTGAACTTAGTCAGGAAGAAAAGAAAGGTGTATAAAAGGTTCAGAGAGCTAGGAGATGTTAAGAATCTAGAGGAGTATAAGGATTGTAGAAAGGAGCTTAAAAAGGAAATTAGGAGAGCCAGAAGGGGACATGAGAAGGCCTTGGCGGGTAAGATGAAGGAGAATCCCAAGGCATTCTACAAATATGTGAAGAGTAAAAGGATGAGAAAAGAAGGGATAGGATCTATAAAAGGTGAAGGGGGAAAAGTCTTTGTGGAACCGGAAGAAATGGCAGAGGTGCTTAATGAGTACTTTGCCTCGGTATTCACGGTGGAAAGTGATCTGGGAGGTTGTACTACAGGTTTGCGGCAGACTGAAAAGATTGAGTATGTGGGCGTTAAGAAAGAGGATGTGTTGGAACTTTTAAATTCTATCAAGATAGATAAGTCGCCAGGACCAGATGGGATGTACCCCAGGTTACTGTGGGAGAACATAAGAAATAGGAGCAGGAGTAGGCCATCTAGCCCCTCGAGCCTGCCCCGCCATTCAATAAGATCATGGCTGATCTGTCATGGCTCAGTTCCACATACCCGCCCTCTCCCCATAACCCTTAATTCTCTTGCCTATCAAAAACCTATCAACCCGCATCTTAAAAATATTTAGCGAGGCAGCCTCCACCACTTCAATGGGCAGAGAATTCCAGAGATTCACCACCCTTTGAGTGAAGAAGTTCCTCCTCAACTCCGTTCTAAACCGACCCCCCCTTTATCTTGAGGCTGTGCCCTCTAGTCCTACTGTCCTTTCTGAGCAGGAAGAACCTCTCCACCTCTATCCTATCCATCCCATTCATCATCTTATATGTCTCAATGAGATCTCCCCTCATTCTTCTAAACTCTAACGAGTACAAGCCAAGTTTATTCAGCCTCTCCTCATAGTTCAACCCCCTCAACTCCAGTATCAGCCTAGTAAACCTCCTCTGCACTCCCTCCAAGGCCAAAATATCCTTGCATAAGTGCGGCGACCAAAGCTGCACACAGTACTCCAGCTGCGGCCTCACCAGTGCCCTATACAGCTGCAGCAAGACCTCCCTACTTTTATATTCAATCCCCCTCGCTATGAAGGCCAGCATCCCATTAGCCTTCCTGACCACCTGCTGTACCTGCAGGCTGGGTTTTTGCGACTCATGCACAAGGACCTCGAGGTCCCTCTGCACCGTCGCATGCTGCAGTTTTTCTCCACGTAAGTAATAGTCCTTCCTACCATTATTCCTACCAAAGTGGACAACCTCACATTTGCCAACATTAAATTCCATTTGCCAGTTCCTGGCCCATTCGCCCAGCCTATCTAGATCCTTCTGCAGACTCTCCACACCCTCCGCACAATTTGCCGTTCCACCAATCTTGGTGTCATCAGCAAATTTCGACACCATACACTCGGTTCCCTCCTCCAGATCATCTATATAAATGGTAAATAGCTGAAGCCCCAGCACCGACCCCTGGGGCACTCCACTATTCACCAACCGCCAATCCGAATAGCACCCATTGACCCCCACTCTCTGCCTCCTATTTAACATAGAACATAGAACACTACAGCACAAACAGGCCCTTCGGCCCACAAGTTGCGCCGATCACATCATCACCTACCAACCTACAGACCTATCTATAACCCTCAATCTCATTAAACCCCATATACTCATCCAGAAGTCTTTTAAAAGACCCCAGCGAGTTCGCCTCCACCACCACTGACGGCAGCCGATTCCATTCACTCACCACCCTCTGAGTGAAAAACTTACCCCTAACATCACTTCTGTACTTTCCTCCCCGCACCTTAAATCTGTGTCCTCTCGTAGCGACCATTTCAACCCGGGGAAATAGCCTCTGAGAATCCACCCTATCTATTCCTCTCAACATTTTGTAAACCTCTATCAGGTCGCCTCCCAACCTACGCCTCTCCAGGGAGAAGAGTCCCAGCTCCCTCAACCTGTCTTCATAAGGAAGTGATTGCAGAGCCCCTGGCGATGATCTTTGCATCGTTGATGGCGACGGGAGAGATTCCAGAGGATTGGAGGATTGCAGATGTGGTTCCTATTTTCAAGAAAGGGAACAGGGATAGCCCGGGAAATTACCGACCGGTGAGTCTGACCTAAGTGGTTGGTAAGCTGATGGAGAGGATTCTGAGGGACAAGATTTATGAGCATTTAGAGAAGTTTAGAATGATCAGGAATCGTCAGCATGGTTTTGTCAAGGGCAGGTCGTGCCTTACGAGCCTAGTTGAGTTCTTCGAAAATGTGACTGAACACATTGACGAAGGAAGTGCCGTGGACATGGTGTACATGGACTTCAGCAAGGCATTTGATAAGGTCCCCCATGCAAGACTTCTTGAGAAGGTGAGAGGGCATGGGATCCAGGGGGTGTTGCCTTGTGGATCCAGAACTGGCTTGCCAGCAGAAGGCAGAGAGTGGTTGTGGATGGGTCTTTTTCTGCATGGAGGTCGGTCACCAGTGGAGTGCCCCAGGGATCTGTTCTAGGACCCTTGCTGTTTGTCATTTTCATAAATGACCTGGATGAGGAAGTGGAGGAACGGGTTAGTAAGTTCGCCGACAATACGAAGATTGGTGGTGTTGTGGATAGTCTGGAGGGATGTCAGAAGTTGCAGCGTGACATAGATAGGATGCAAGACTGGGCGGAGAAGTGGCAGATGGACTTCAACGCGGATAAATGTGTAGTGGTCCATTTTGGCAGGACCAATGGGATGAAGGAATACAATATCAAGGGTAGGAGTCTTAGCTGTGTTGAAGAGCAGAAGGATCTTGGGGTCTGGGTCCACAGGACTCTTAAATCAGCCTCGCAGGTGGAGGATGTGGTCAAGAAGACGTATGGTGTACTGGCCTTCATTAATCGAGGGATTGAGTTTAGGAGTTGGGAGGTAATGCTGCAACTTTATAAGACCCTTGTCAGACCCCACTTGGAGTACTGTGCGCAGTTCTGGTCGCCTCACTACAGGAAGGATGTGGAAGCTATTGAGAGGGTGCAGAGGAGATTTACAAGGATGTTGCCTGGATTGGGAGGCATGCCTTATGAAGATAGGTTGAGGGAGCTGGGACTCTTCTCCCTGGAGAGACAAAGGTTGAGAGGTGACCTGATAGAGGTTTATAAAATGTTGAGAGGAATAGATAGGGTGGATTCTCGGAGGCTATTTCCCAGGGCTGAAATGGTCGCTACGAGAGGACACAGGTTTAAGGTGCTGGGAAGCAAGTACAGAGGAGATGTTAGGGGTAAGTTTTTCACTCAGAGGGTAGTGAGTGAGTGGAATCGGCTGCCATCGGTGGTGGCGGAGGTGAACTCGCTGGGGTCTTTTAAAAGACTTCTGGATGAGTATATGGGATTTAATGGGATTGGGGGTTATAGATAGGTCTATGGATTGGTAGGTATTGATGTGATCGGCGCAACTTGTGGGCCGAAGGGCCTGTTTGTGCTGTAGTGTTCTATGTTCTGTGTTGAACCGCACTCACAAGACAGCCCCCAAATGCAATGCAACGCCATCCATGCTTTCAAGACCAACCACAACATTGTCATCTAACCAGCAGACAGAGTCACATACTGAACAGAAGAGATTACTGCAAAGAAGTGTACCGACAACTGAACAATGAAGAACAAAGAGTTACCCAGAGATCCGACCAAACAACACACCCGTCAAATCAACAGACCAATCAAGACTTTTGATCCGGACCTTCAGAGCACTCTCTATGCTCTCATCCCACATACTCCTCGCGTTGGGGATCCCGACTACCTCCTAAAGATACACAAAACCAATACACTCGGCCATCGCATTGTATCAGGCAATGGGACCCTGAGTGAGAACTTCAACTACGTCGAGGGCATCCTGTAACCCACTGTACAAAGAACCACAGCTTCTGTCGCGAAACTATGGACTTCCTACAGAAACTCAGCACACATGGAGCAATTGAACCAGGGACACTCCTCGTCACAATGAATGTCTTGGCAGTTACACCAGCATCCCCCGCGACTATGGCATTGCTGCAACTCCCTCAGTACTCAACACCAACAACTGCTAATCTCCAAATGCAATTCTACAACTCATCCGCTTCATCCTGGACTACAATGTCTTCACCTTTAACAACCAGTTCTCCATCCAAACACACGGAACAGCCATGGGGAAAAATTCGCACCTCAATAATAATAATAATAATTGAAGGGCCTGTTCTGCGCTGTAACGTTCTATGTTCAATATGCCAACATCTTCATGCACAGGTTCGAACAAGACTTCTTCATCACACAGGAACTCCAACCGATGCTATACACTAGATACATCGATGACATTTTCTTCCTTTGGACTCATGGTGAACGATCACTGAAACAACTATGTGATGATATCAACAAGTTCCATCCCACCGTCAGACTCACCATGGACTATTCCCCAGAATCAGTTGCATTCTTGGACACACGCATCTCCCTCAAAGATGGTCACCTCAGCACCTCACTGTACCGCAAGCCCATAGATAATCTCACAATGCTCCGCTTCTCCAGCTTCTGCTCTAAACACGTTAAAGAAGCCATTCCCTATGGACAAGCCCTCCGTATACACAGGATCTGCTCAGATGAGGAGGATCGTGACAGACACCTCGAGACACTCTCATCAGAACAGGTGCTGGGGCCTCAGCTATTTACCATTTATATAGATGATCTGGAGGAGGGGGCTGAGTGTAGGGTGTCAAAATTTGCTGATGACACAAAGATGAGTGGAAAAGCAAATTGTGTAGAGGGTGTGGAAAGTCTGCAGAGGGATGTAGATAGGCTGAGCGAGTGGGCGAGGACCTGGCAGATGGAATACAATGTTAGCAAGTGTGAGGTTATCCACTTTGGCAGGAATAATAGTAGGAGGGATTACTATCTAAAGGGTGAAAAGCTGCAGCATGCTACGGTGCAGAGGGACCTCGAGGTCCTTGTGCATGAGTCGCAAAAACCCAGTCTGCAGGTGCAGCAGGTGATCAAGAAGGCGAACGGGACGCTGGCCTTTATAGTGAGGGGGATAGAATATACAAGAGGGGAAGTCTTGCTGCAACTGTACAGGGTACTGGTGAGGCCGCAGCTGGAGTACTGTGTGCAGTTTTGGTTGCCGCACTTGCGGAAGGATATATTGGCCTTGGAGGGAGTGCAGAGGAGGTTCACTAGGCTGATACCGGAGATGAGGGGGTTGGACTATGAAGAGAGACTAAATAGACTGGGTCTGTACTCGTTGGAGTTTAGAAGGATGAGGGGGGATCTTATAGAGACGTATAAGATAATGAAGGGGATGGATAGGGTGGAGGTAGAGAGATTCTTCCCGCTCAGAAAGGACAGCAGGACTACAGGGCACAGCCTCAAGATAAGGGGGCAGGGGCGGTGGGACAGTTTAGAACAGAGTTCAGGAGGAACTTCTTCACTCAAAGAGTGGTGAATCTCTGGAATTCTCTGCCCGTTGAAGTGGTGGAGGCTACCTCACTAAATATATTTAAGTCACGGGTAGATAGGTTTTTGGTACGCAAGGGAATTAAGGGTTATGGACAAAGTGTAGTGTGTCAAAATTCACAGATAATGTTAAGATGAGTGGCAGAGCAAAGTGTGCAGAGGACGCTGAAAGTCTGCAAAGGGATACAGATAGGCTAAGTGAGTGGGCAAGGGTCTACATTCTGCACTTTCTAGTTTCCTTCTCTATGAATGATATGCTTTGTATAGCACACAAGAAACAATACTTTTCACTGTATGCTAATACATGTGATAATAATAAATCAAAGCAAATGGGTCTGGCTGATGGAGGACAATGTTAGTAAATGTGAAGTCATCCATTTTGATAGGAGTAAGAGCAAAATGGACTATTATTTAAATGGTAAAAAATTGCAGCATGCTGCTGTGCAGAGGGACCTGGGTGTCCTTGTGCAGGAATCTCAAGGAGTTGGTTTGTAGGAGCAGCAGGTAATTAAGAAGGCAAATGGAATTTTGTCCTTCATTGCTAGAGGGATGGAGTTTAAAAACAGTGAGGTTATGTTGCAGCTGTATAAGGTGCTGGTGAGGCCACACCTGGAGTACTGTGTACAGTTTTGGTCTCCTTACTTGAGAAAGGATATACTGGCACTGGAGGGGGTGCAGAGGAGATTCACTAGGTTGATTCCGGAGTTGAGAGGTTTGGCTCATGAAGAGACTGAGTAGACTGGGGCTATATTCATTGGAATTTCAGAAGAATGAGGGGTGATCTTATAGAAATACATCAGATTATGAAGGGACTCGATAAGATAGAAGCAGGGAGGTTGTTTCCACTGGCAGATGAAACTAGAACTAGGGGGGGCATGGCCTCAAAATAAGGGGAAACAGATTTTGGACCGAGTTGTGAAGGAACTTCTTCACCCAAAAGTATGAAATTCCCTGCCCAGTGAATCGGTTGAGACTCCACATTACATGTTTTTAAGGATAAATTTTTGAATACTAAAGGAATTAAGGGTTATGGAGAGCTGGTGGGTAAGAGGAGCTGAGTCCACGAAAAGATCAGCCACCATCTTATTCAATGGCAGAGCAGGGTGGAAGGCTCCTGCTCCTAGTTCTTATTATGTAATTCCTGAGACTACACGCCAACAAAAGCTTCCTTTAAAACCAGCAGATATAATTTTAAGGACATACACAGAAGAGATTATACTATTAAAATGATCAGAGTTGAGTGAATAACTCTCCATGTGATCTATTGTAATTTTCCACATTTGGGAGAACATGGTTGGAGCAGATAAAACTCATGCTGTCAAAAGATAAGTCAATGCCAAAACTATCACTATCCACCCTATCTAAACCTCTACAGCACATTCTGGATAAATACAAGAGCGTATTCAAGAAGTTACTTGGTAAAAGTTAAGCTAATTCATTGGTTATAGTGCAGCTATACTGCTCAATAAAATTTATTTTAATGAGAGCTTTCTAGTGTGTCAATAGAATCACACACATAGTGAAACATCTTATCCTCACATCTGTGCCACAGTTAAAAATAAGCTATTGGTGTACGTCTTGTTGGCTGTTGGTGTCTAGTCGGACTTCATAATGTACTTTGGGGGTTCTGCTCTGGTACCCTAACACTTCCCTGTATAATTACAGATACACGTAGTGGCTGAATCACATATAAAAGTCTTTTTCATTATAAAAGATTACCTCTTATTGACTGTGTCAATAAATGATTAATGATGCATCATACTGTATGGAAAGTATTACTGATCATGTGTACAACATCATAATTTGTTCTCATGACCACAGAAGGGGAAGGGATGTTGTACTTAAATGGTTGCTCTCAGAGCTGATCACATGATTTGACAATGTCATTAGGGTTTTGCCCCAAGCTGCAGCTTTACTTGCAGTTGTACAGGCAAGACCTGCTAGAATAGTCTGCAACATGCATTCCATGTCTCAGTGGGGCCTTGCAGTACATGTTATAAAGAATAGGGTTTCATCTTTAATGTATTCATGTTGATCTATAAGGTATAACCTTTCCTGATTATTTACAGTACTAAGCTGCCTCGTGGCTTTTTTTTTGTTGGGTTGTGATCATTTAAGTTAAAATGGGTCATGTTAGAAACACTCGTCTTATATTGAGTTGGTCAATGCTCAGGAGCAAGAAAGTGTGACTGAGTTGACCAGGTATGGGGGGGAATCCAGGCTGTAGTGATTAACGTACTTGACCAACAGATGTAAGAATAAGGGTGAATAACTGACCATAGCCCATTGTACAGGAAGCCATTCAAGTGAGAAGAGTAAGAATCCTGCAGAATCCCTACTTTGAGGTTATTAACATACACAAACTAACCAATATATGATGACTGACTTGTACACTTCCTTAGTTTCATTGTTACATGTAATCTTGTCTTGAACAATTTCAGCCGTTTGTGATACACTTCGGGTAAAAGCACTTGGTGAGAAGTTGGAGCCTGGGCCTACATTGACCTGAAAAGGTTGGACATCAATTATCAAAAAACTCTTCAGCTGTCCTGCAGTGAAGTGCGAACATGTTTGGCTTACTGTGTGGCAATGGAAAGCTAATCACCTTCTAGCAGCTGAGATACAGCTATATCGAGGCACATTAACTGGGTCACTTGGCCAGGTACCAGCAAAGGAATGCTCATCACGAGTGAACATAACATGGTGAGTCAATGATCTGAAGAATTTGACCTTGCTTTGTTTGGGCACAAATTTTCAGTTATATTCTGCAACTGGAACATTCAAATATAATGAAGTAGTAATTGGGTTAGTTTCCATAGACACTGCTGTGAAAATATAAATAAAACATTTTGTGGGTAATATTTGAACAGATTCCAGATAGACCCTCACAAATTAATAGGGCTGCAAAGGAACCAGAGACAGAGACATGTCAGATTGGCCAGTGCAGCCAGAATGATTGCATGGAGATCAAGTTTCTATCCAGGGTGTAAGAGTAATGGAGCCGTGCTTTAATATATAAAAACTGTGGATGCTGGAAATCTGAAATAAAAACAGAAAATCCTGGATAAACTCAGTAGTTCTGGCAGCATCTGTGGAGAAACAAACTGTTAATGTCTCAGATCTAAATGATCCTTCTACAGAACTTTAATATCATTGTTCAGCACACCTCAACACTTATACTGAATGAAATGTAGCCATCGTCGTTATTTCCTTTTGGGAAGCGTTAATTGACTTCCTTACAGCCCGATTTCCAACCACAGGGAAAAGAAAGGTGATATTGATCGGAAACGGTACAGTTGAGGAATTGATCCGATTCAGCTGGGAATTCCAAAGGTTATTCCTGCTGTCAGGGTTAAACATAGCTCTGTCTAAGATTGACTTGAAACATTAACTCTCTTACTCTCCACAGATGTTGCCTTACCCGAGTAGGCTGTGTTTTTTTTAAAATTAAGTGCTGCACCTTGTAGCTGGAGATGAATTTGTGCAGGAAGGAGCCAGTTGTGGTGCTCCACATGGAAGCCCATGACATTGATAGAACTAGAAGTGATAAACTGCTCAGGTAAAACTGATAAGTATACAGAACAGGAAAGGGGCCCTTCATATCTACACCAAAGTTAGGATTCAAAGTAAAATCAGAAACACAAAAGGTAATAGTTACTGGATTGTTACCGTTAACAACGCACCTAATGGCACAGTCAAGCTGATTAGAGAATTAAACATATGGCTCAGTGAAGTAGTTTATTCATTAGTCACAAGTAGGTTTACATTCACACTAATGAACTTACTGTGAAAATCTGCTAGTCACCACACTCCAGCACCTGTTGTTCAGGTACACAGGGAGAATTTGGCACGGCTAATACACCTACCCAGCAGATAAAGGAGAATCCAGGAGCTTCCACAAGTATGTTAAGGGCGAAACAGTATGTAGGGAGAGAATAGGCCCCTTAAAGATCAACAAGGTCATCAATGTGCAGAGCCACAGGAGATGGGTGAGATCCCAAACACACATTTATCAGTATGTACCGTGGAGAAAGATATGGAAGCTAGGGAGCTCAGGGAAATAAAATCTGATATCTTGAAAAGTGTCCACATTACAGAAGAGGAGGTGCTGGAGGTCTTAAAACACAGAACATTCCAGCACAGTACAGGCCCTTCGGCCCTCAATGTTGCGCCAACCAGTGGAACCAATCTAATGACCCTCTAACCTAAACTATTCCAATGTTATCCATATGCCTATCCACTGACCATTTGAACGCCTTTAAAGTTGGTGAGTCCACAACTGCTGCAGGCAGGGCATTCCACAATCTTACTCCCCTCTGAGTAAGAGCCTACTTCTGACATCCGTCCTATAATTACCACCCCTTAATTTAAAGCTATGTCCCCTCGTGTTAGCCATCACCATCCGAGGAAAAAGGGTGGACAGTGAGAGCCTATCTAACCCTCTGATCATCTTGTATGCCTCAATTAGGTCACCTTGTAACCTCCTTCTCTCTAATGACAATAACCTCAAGCCTTTCCTCAGAAGACCTTCCCACCATACCAGGCAACATCCTGGTAAACCTGCTCTGCACCCTTTCCAATGCCTCCACATCTTTCTTAAAATGCGGTGACCAGAACTGTACACAATACTCCAAGTGCAGCCGCACCAGAGTTTTGTACAGTTGTAACATGACCTCACGGCTCCGAAATTCAATCCCTCTACCAATAAAAGCTAACACACCGTACACCTTCTTAACAACCTTATCAACTTGGGTGCCAACTTTCAGGGAGCTATGCATATGTACACAGATAGATAAATTCCAAGATAAAAACTGTGGATGCTGGAATCTGAAACCAAAAGAAAAAAAGTGCTGGAAAATCTCAGCAGGTCTGGCAACATCTGTAAGGAGAGGAGAGCTGATGTTTTGAAGCCAGATGACCCTTTATCAAAGCTGAGGGGCTATAGTTGAGGAAAAAGCACATATTAGAACCACAGAACATTACAGCACAAAAACAGGCCTTTTGGTTATTCTTGGTTGTGCCGAACCATTTCTCTGCCTAGTCCCACTGACCTGCACTTGGACCATATCCCTCCGCACCCCTCTCATCCACGTACCTGTCAAGTTTTTCTTAAATGTTAAAAGTGAGCCCGCTTTCACCACTTCACCTAGCAGCTCATTCCACACTCCCACCACTCTATTAGAAACACCACTCACCAAATGCGACAGAAATGAAAGAGCTGAAAGCAATGGAGTCCTTACAGGGCAGGATGTGAAGAACTTAGTCCAGATAGTTGTGGGAGTCAATGGGCTTGTAGATAGTCTATTGCTGGAAATGGAGACAGAAAGGTCAAAGTGTCTGAGATGGACCAGATGATCGTGATGGAAACTGGAAGTGATGAATTTTTCCAGATCCAGACAAGAGCGTGATGCAGCATAAAGTAGTCATCGATGTACCGGTGAAGCACCTGTGGGCAGGGGCCTGGAACAAGAAATGTTCCACAGACCCATACAGGTGCCCATTGCTACATCTTTGATTTGAAGAGGATGGGATGAGTTAAAGGAGAAGTTGCTGAGAGAGTGAGTTCAGCCAGAGGAGAGTGGCGGTGGATCAGAATTGTTCAGGCCTCTTTTCAAAAAAGCAGCAAAAGAGCTCTTGGGCCATCTTGATGTGGGATGGAGGTGTAGAGAGATTGCACATCCATGGTGATTAGGTGGCAGTTAGGGTCTGGGAACTAGAAGCTGTCAATATGATGCAGAGCATCAGAGGAATCCCAGGTGTAGGTGAAGACAAAATGGCCAATAGGGGTGAGGATGGACAGCATTGACAACAGGTCATCTGGATTTGACACGTCAACTCTATTCTCTCCTTGCAAATGCTGCCAGACTTGAGATTTTCCAGCATTTTCTCTTTTGGATAAATTCCAGGGACCTAATCAAGCATATCCCAGGGCATTGTGGAAAGATAGGGAAGAAATTGCTGGCCCATAGCAGACATATTTGTACCGTTGATAGCCAAGGGTGAGGTGTTGGAAGATTGGAGGGAATCAAATGTTGTGCCATTATTTAAGAAAGGCAGCAGGGAAAAGCCAGGAAACTGCAGATTGGTAAGCCTGTCAGTGATGCTGATAGTTTTGGATGGGATTCTGAGACAAAATCTACATGCATAGTTTTGTGTGTGGGAAACCATCTCTTACAAATTTGATAGGTTTTTTGAAGAGATGATCAAGAAAATAGATGAGGGCAGTGCAGTAGGCGTTGTCTATATGGACTTTAGCAACACCTTTGACAAGGTACTGCATGGTAGACTGGTCAGTTAGGCTAAATCACAAGATCCATGGAGCATTAGTCAATTGGATATAAAATTTACTTGCCAGTACAAGACAGAGGGTGGCAGTAGATGATTGCTGGTCATAGGCCTCCAGTCTAAAAACAATGTGCCACAAGAATCGGTGCTGGGTCCACTGTTATCTGTCATTTATAAAAACAATTTGGATGAAAATATAGGAGGCAAGATTAGTAAGTTTGTGGATGACACCAAAATTTGTGGTGTCTTGGACAGTACAGGCTGAAACTACAATGGGATCTTGATCAATTGGGTCAGTGGGCTGAGTGGCAGATGGAATTTAATCCAATAAATGTGAGCTGTTGTATTTTGGTAAGGCAAACCAGGGCAGGGCTTATAGTTAATGGTAGGGCCATAGGGAGCATCAACAAAAAGACACCTGGGGTTTAGGTACATAGTTCCTTGAAAATGGTGTCACAGGTGAAGGTGTTACATCTTCACAGGTGGTGAAGATGGCATTTGCCACACTTGCCTCCATCAGTCACAGCATTGAGTACAGGAATTGGGATGTTATGTTACAACTGTACAACACATTGGTAAGGCCACATTTAGAGTACTGAGCACAATTCTTGTGTCCCTGCTAAAGGATGTTATTGGGACTGGAAAGTTTGAATTATAAAGAGGCACCGGATAGGCTGGGACATTTTTCCCTGGAACGGAGGAGGAGGAGTGATCTTGTAAAGGTTTATAAAAATCATGAGGGGCATCAATAAGGTAAATAGCCAAGATCCTTTCCCCAGGGAATGGATGTCCAAAACTAGAGGGCATAGATTTAAGGAGAGAGGGGCAAGATTTAAAAGGGTCCTGAGGGGCAACTTTTTCCGCAGCAGATGGTGCGAATATGGACTGAGCTGCCAGAGGTGGTGATAGACGTGGATACAATTACAACATTTAAAAGACACTTGAACAGGTGCGTGGATAGGAAAGGTTTAGGAGTGCTGCATATCACAATGCAGAGTTAGCTGTGCATGGAGTAATATACTAACATGGATAAAGGATTGCTTAACAGGAAACAGTAGGGATACATGGGTCATTTTCAGGTTGACAAAACTGCCACAAATCAGCACTTGAGGCCTGAACTATTAACAATTTATATTAAAGACTTGGACCCTTGTTGTTTGCAATATACATAGTAGAGATTCTTCACTAAGCCATCACTGTGGGAATTTGGAAAAACAGGAAGACTGACAAGATTGGAGAAAAGGCAGATGAATAATATAAACATGACAATGCCTTTTGGTAGGAGAAATAAGAGGCCACATACTGCTCAAAGTAGCTAAAGGAGTACCTGTAAACGGGAGAAAAAAAACTATTGTTGCAAACATTCTTTAATGCTTACTGACCCAATAACAAAAGCCCAGTGTAATACACGAATACTAACATATACAGAGGAGTGTCCTGGTTCCATTTAATTATCAGTTACATTTTGCAATTACCTGTAACATTTCCACCATTTTATCAATTAAGATAATATGCAGGCACTTCCTGATGCCAGCGCTTCTATATCAAATGGTGATTTAGAACAATTGGCAATTATCATGGGGTCACTAAGCAGCCAGAATAGCTTGCAAACATTTCACATTTCATTGCAAGATTTAAATCAGATAAGATTTTGATAAACATGTCCGCACAGCAGCAAAGTCCTGATGGCAGAAACAGCCTGAAGTAACAGGTTATTCACATCAGAACAGAGGGGCTACTGTGAAGGTATATTACTTTCACACGTTAATGACTCAAGCACCTTTGACTGTACAACCGGTAAAGTTGATGAACGTCATCTGCCAGCCTACTGGAGAACCCAACACCAGGATGCAGAGATCTACCAGTGAGACAGAACAGACACATCCCAAAGGTGGATCTAAGGAACGTGTAATTTTTTTTTACATAAAACTGACCCAAACAAATCTCCACCTACTAGCATTTAAATTTATAAACTCCAATAATTTAGACAAACACTGATATCTAAAAAGTTTTAAACATTTTGCATTTGCTGATTGGAGTGATAAGATGTGGTGAAATAAATTCAATAAAGGTGTTTAACTCTATCAATACTAAATACCAAAACAAAATTTGCTTAAATCTCATCCATGTTTATGAAGTAGATCCTGCAAATAAACTAATTTATAAAATTACACACCTATAACTTGGGTCATAGTTCTTTATTCAGAATTGAAGATTAATACTCTGCACTCACTGCCACAGCTCATCAAAATTACATTACTGGCACGATACTTTCAGTATTAAATAGCTTTTTTTTTTAAAATGTTTTATGAAGTGACACATCTGACTGAATCAGGGTTAACAAATCAAGTCCATGTATTTTATTACAACCCAAGCTTCTTCTTCAGTGATTCTGGCATCTCAGGAGGAGGTGGGCGAGGAAGCCTAAAGTACACCTTAACAGAGTCGTAGATAAACCACTGCAAGGCAGTCAGAGTGCCAATCATGATAATACGGGCAACGAGCCCCTTCCATACTCCTGCAAAAGAGAAAACATTAATGGAGCCATCATGTCTCTGATTGCGTTTAATTTGTATGTGCTACATATCTAGAATATGGCCTACCTATAGGTCCAAGCCTTCTCAGAACCTGCACTGCAGAGCTACCCTTTTCCTTGTTCAGCACTGACACCACAGAGTCAGCAGGGTGAGACACAATAGCACAAAACACACCAGCTGAAAAACAAACATACATTGTGGTCAATTCTACAAAAAAAAGAGGCTGACTAATTATCCCATCTGTAATGATCTAAATTCAAAAGGACATGAACCAATTATTTTCAAATAGATTGGAATATTTGAGTACAAAACTTCTCCAGAAGCCACCAGTGGAGGAGATGGGACCTGGTCATTATCAGATAACACAATCTGGTTGAACCAGTGAGTGGCCATTTGCAATTAACTATATCAGGACTCTAGAACAGCATTATTCAGTGTGAATTTCAAAATTAAACCAACATCAATGCCTGATCCAAAATGACCAAACCCACATTCTGTTCAGCCCAAGATCAAACAGAATACTGACTGAATTAACAGAATGACAGCCCAGAATACACCTGACTAATGGTATGCCCTTGGATTCCTGGCAACTGTCATGCAACCTGTGTGTCTTTTTTTCCCCATCTCTAAACTGGAACGATGGAGGTTGAAGGGTGACCTGATGGAAGTTCACAAAATTGAGGGGCATGGACGAGTGGATTGTCGGAAGTCCCCCCCCCCCCCCGCCCCCCCCCCCCAAGGTGGAAGAGAAAATTACTAGAGGCCATTGGTTTAAAAGGAGATGTATGAGGCAGTTTATTTTTTAAAACACAGTGGTGGGTACCTGGAACTCGCTGCCAGGGGAGGTACTGGAAGCAGATACGATAGTACCTTTTAAAGGGTGCCTGGACAAATACATGAATAGGATGTGAATAGAAGGATATGATCCCCGGAAGGATAGGGGATTTTAGTTCAGTCAGGCAGCATGATCAGCACAGGCTTGGAAGGCCTGTTCCTGTCCTGTAATTTTCTTTGTTCTTTATTCCAATACATTCAAGTAACAGACTCAAGAGACTTATCGACAAAGAAGCTACTGATGAAGTTCAATTGAAAATTTCTAACAGTGATCGATTTGTGTTAGGAATGCAGACCCAAAACCAGTGAATGGAGTGACACTGCAGGAGATTTTCCCAAATCTGAAAATGAGGACATGGAAATGAATTGCTGATTTTCACAGCCTAAGCCCTGGAGGAGACTCAAACATTTGAGGGTGTTTACAAACAATGATGTTGGTAAAGAAGTCATAATAGAGCAACTGGGTGCTAGGCATGAACTTATTTACAAAGTGGCACAAATGTACCAACAGTATATTTAATATATAGCTATAAATTCATAGCAGAGACAATCCAATCTTACCAATATAACCAGCAACAAAAGTCACCACCAGCTGCTCAGCTTTGGTACAATCAGCACGAGGTTTGGGCACCACATATCTGTATAGTGCTTCAACTGTACGCTCAAAGCAAGCAAACTTCATCATTGTGTAGGGTATCTGTCTCATCCACAGAGGGGAAACGCCTTTGTAGAATCTGTTGAACAAAATAAATGAAAAAAAGCTGTTTACAGAAGCTTTCACGTCATCCAGGGCAAGAACTCACGAAATAAAAAGACTGCAAATTAAATGCTAACCCATTCTCCTGCAAATAATTTTTAATGTGCAGCATTTCTGGATGAACCTGAATATCTCAAAAGCTCCAACAGCTGTAACGTCTTAAATATTTCTAGATACTGACATTGCCTAGTTTGAGAGTACAATTCTCAAAATGAACAAGTCTGAGCCTGTGCTTGCACAAAGGCAGCTCAGAAGCTGCTCCAGTAGAATTGCAGATAAATTTGTTCAACTTGTACAGGTTTGCTGTGCTTTTTGCTGGATATTAAAACAACGGGTGGGATTTCATGGCCTTGTCCGATCTGAGACTGGAAAATCCCACCAGAGGTCAACGGACCTTCCCATTGTCCACCCCTCGCCCACTCTGATTCCTGTGCCAGTTGGGGCAGTAGAATTCCATTGAATGTTTCAAAGTTATCTTTCCATTGCAAGATTTTAATTTGTAACAGGACTGACATCACATATCTATGCATGAGCTTTAAAATACAAGTCTGTTTCTTTTACTGCTGCATCATCGACAACTGAAGCGTATTCCAAACATTAGCTGATTTAAAAACTATTACATTGGCTATTTAACAGCAGGCTCAAGCACCTGATTAGTGAAGCCCCAAAACAAAAGGGTAAAATGATGCATCTACCAAGCACTTTCTCCTGTCAGAATGACAAGGCTTCTGGAATCCCAACTGTGTCGGATTCCATTCGGGAATGGCACCTGCAGTAGACCATTTGAAATTCTGATTCATATACTAGGATTCATTCATCACAAGACAAAAGAGAGGGTCAAGATATAGAACAGTTTGTGTGAAGCTAAACAGCAGCTGTGGGTAGCAAACACTGTTCATAGGCCACCAAATAGAGGTGGTAACAAAGCACAATATATAGACTGGTCAAGTGGACAGAAAAGTGGCAATTGGAATGCACCTTAGAAGTGAGGGGTTATGCGGGCCAAACATGCACAAGAATACAGAATAAACAGAAGGACATAAAGGACCTTGGCCACAGATTCCTGAAGATACAACAGGTCAATAAGGTATACGGATAAGCAAGCAGGAAGGTTATGCCGGAGCTACATAAAACATTTGTCAGGCCACAGTTTGCATACCGTGTGCAATCCTGGTCACCTCATTTACAGAGGTATGTAATTGCTGTAGAGGGTAGAATAGATTTACAAGGATATAGCAAAGGTCAGGAAAATGGCAACTATGAAAAAAAATTAGCCTGACACCAGAAGTAGGGAAATACTAGAACCTTTCATAAAGGTTGTGATAACTTTTAGAAAATAATGCTAGGAATATCCAAGTTTGTTGACTGCGAAAGTAGGTGGAACATGAGTTGTATGGACTTTAAGGGGATTCTGACAAGCTAAGAGAATATGGTAGATGGAACACATTGAAAAATTTACCAAGAAAAACCAAAAATGCATGATATATTTTAATTGTTGAGAGACTGGAGGCGTCATAAGGGACCTGGTGCCCGTGTTCATAAATCAGACAGCAAACATGCAGGAGCACCAAACTAAGTCTTGCACTGTATACAGCCTTGGTGAGACCACACCTGGGGTACTGTGTACCGTTTTGATTTCCATTTCCAAGGGAGCATATAGAGGGAGTGCAGTAATGGTTCACAAAACGGATTCCTGGGGTAGCCCCACAAGAGATTGAGGAGACAGGAACAATAATCCCTAGCATTTTGAAGAGATGATCTCATTGAAACATACCAAAGTCTTACAAAGCATGATAGGTTAGATGCAAAAAAAAAAAGACCGTTTGGTACTGGGTGCCGGGGTGGGTGGGTGGTAGTAGTAGTAGTAAGAACGGTTTCAGATTAAGCCATTTTGGACAGAAACAAGAAGGAATTTCTTCACTTCGAGGATAGTAAATCTTTGGAATTCTCTGCCCCAGAGGGCTGTAGAGGCTGTCCATAAGTTTTTAAACACACATCGATTTCTAAGTAAAGACAGCAAAGGATATAGAGAAAGTGCAGCTTCAATGGGCCCACTCCTGTTTCATATATACCCACGTAAATACGCAAAAATAGTTTATGTCCGCAAACCAGCCAAGTTCCAATGGTAGAAAACAGCGTGCTTAATACAGGCTATTCACATTGGAACATAAATGACTAACATGCAGGTATATTATTCTCACACATCAATGACTCAAGCATCTTTGACTATACAACCAAAAAAGTTGCGGATTATCTGATAAGCATACTGGAGTACCCATGAAGCATGAAGTCTGCCAGCGTAGCAAAACAGATATACCCCAAAGATGGATCTAGAAATGTGTTTGGTCAAGTTTTATTCAAGGAATACAATCCATACTTACGCCCAAATCCCCTCCTCAGCATGCATTTTAGGAAAAACTTCTCTCAGCGTGTTTGCGTAACCAGGTTGCGTCTGAATTCGGACTTTACAAGCTTCCATTGGAGCAAGTGCAATATCAGCAAAGAACTCAGCACTGGCAGATGCAGCAAGATACAGGGATGTGCGCCAGAGGTATGCATTTTCCTAAAAAGAAGCAGCAAGATTATACCTTTCTGGATGAATTCTTAAATCAGATTTCTAGTTTGATAACTACATTTGCTGAGTACTTCAAAGACTGATCAACACTTTTCCATTCCCTTAATTGTCAGATGAAGAGCAAAATCAGTCACTGCACAGTTACTGGCTATAAATCAGCAATCTGCTGTCCTGAACATCTGGGAATGGCTTAAAAGTACATTTTACTAGTGAAATTAAAGTCATCTAATTGAAGACTACAAACATAATCAATGCTAAAGGGAAATTTTGAAATGATCAATATTTATTTTAGTAATTCTATTCACTGGTCTTACCAAAACCCATACTGGACAGAAAGCAGTCTGGAACTGCATTACATAACATAATATAAGAACATAAGAAATAGGAGCAGGAGTAGGCCATCTAGTCCTTCGAGCCTGCCCCGCCATTCAATAAGATCATGGCTGATCTGTCGCTGCTCAGTTCCACTTTCCCGCCCTCTCCCCATAACCCTTAATCCCCTCTCTTATCAAAAACCCATCAACCCGCATCTTAAAAATATTTAGCAAGGCAGCCTCCACCACTTCAACGGGCAGAGAATTCCAGAGATTCACCACCCTTTGAGTGAAGACGTTCCTCCTCAACTCCGTTCTAAACCGCCCCCCTTTTATCTTGAGGCTGTGCCCCCTAGTCCTACTGTCTTTTTTGAGCGGGAAGAGTCTCTCCACCTCTATCCTATCCATCCCATTCATCATCTTATACGTCTCAATGAGATCTCCCCTCATTCTGCTAAACTCTAACGAGTACAAGCCCAGTTTATTCAGCCTCTCCTCATAGCTCAACCCCCTCAACACAAGGAGGGACAGCTCAAACATCACATCTCAGGGCTGATTCTGTATGAAAGCTTGGATAGATGCCAATGTGCAAATCACAGCCAAGTTCAGAGAATCTCACAGTCAAAAAACATTCACCTAACTGGCCACTTTTCCCTCAACGACCTTTGTTTGCCTGAATATTCACTTAGGACTAATCCTCCAGTTAGGTAGATCTCAATTCAAAACAAGCTGCTGGTATCATCTTTGGGATGCGTACAAGTAATGGAATGTGAAATAAACAATATGGATTATAAAGTTAAATATACAATGCTTAGACATCCCCAAGTTAAGCAAGCAGAGGGGGTGAATTGGGACAGATGTCTTGCAAGCGAACATGACCCCATCCCTCCATCCTATCGAGAGCAAAAAGGATGGGGCATAGTCATAAAGGAAGCTGACTAATCATCCCTTTTCTAGATCACATTGTAGAAACAACACAGCCTAAGCCAAGATATCTGATGTCATGGAGGAAATGAAGCATGCAATGTCACCTGAAATGCATGATCACACCGACGCATTGTTACAATTCTAAGCATTCTTCACCATAGATCAATACAAATCTATAGCCCAGACCCACATCCCAATAACAAAATCATCCAGACTTAAAACCTCTGCCCCCTCCCCCCCAAAAGCACATTAGGCGTTGACACAATGACATTTTCCTACATAGGAGAATAGAGAACTCCTATTCTCTATTGTGACTGCTTATAATTCTCCTGACCTACGGTTACTATCGGCATCCAACACACCCAATAATACATCTGCGTTCAGGTTCCCTCTCTTAAGTACTCACATTTCTACCTTTGTAGCACAAACTATAGTTAATTTATAGCAGGAAAATACAACCCTACACACTGTTAGAAGCTAGACAGAACATTCGGAAAATACTTACTTCACCCAATAACTGACCATAGATGTTCTTGAAAACTTCATAGAAACCAAATTTGCACAGTCCTTGCATCGAATAGCCAATGAATGTTGGAGCCCATCCTTTCCCCAGTCCACGAACACCATCTTCTTTCAGAGTGACAGCAAATCCTTTGAAGATGCTCTGGTATTTTGCAGGATCCACCTGGTCACATTAATGCAAAAAAAATAAAGTCTACATTCTTCACCCTATAACAGAACATTGCTGTGGCAATTGGTGATATGGTCCAGATTCTGTAGAGGAACTAGGTTCCAACCCAATCTGGCAAAACGAGATTAACTGACACGCACATATTGATGTACCAGTCATCAGCCAAATGTCTGCATGATATATCATGTGAATCAATTAAAACTCATTTTGCATCTCAGAACTGCAGCTGCCTTCTACTATTATTTCATCTCATGCTAAGAAAATTTCAAAGGTTCTTGAGAACAGCTGAAGAAAAGTGGCAAAGAGATTGGACAGAGCACAAATAACTGCCCATATGCTGGTTAGGCTAAATGGGCTGTTTGTGCAGCTCCAAAAACAAAATTTTCACTCAACAGGTTGCAAACTTTACTCTGCTCCTAGAAAACTTGCTAAGTTTAACAAACAACAGCTTAGAGAGATGAAGAATGTCATGCATTTATACCCATCAAATCAAGGTAGGATGGCCTGAATAGTCACATTGTGCTGTTACTGTCAGCTTGACTCTATACTGAGAACCATCATGATTCAGGGGGGCCTGGATTCAAACCCAACATTGAGACTGTCTGCTGTATTCAATGGGTGGAAGATCTTAAACATATTCAGGCAGCTCGTTATTTTTCAACAAGCTTGGATGGACTATTTTTCAAACAATCGTCTTTTTAAAAATCAAGGTCATACAGGTCATCATCTCTGCTGCTTGCAGGACCTTGCGGTGGACAAAATATGCACTCAATGCCAATTCAAAATCTAATTTATTACCTGCAAATGACGTTGGTACACTGTACAAATACTAGTTCATTCTAAATAAATTCTATGCAAGGTGAACTGCATAAGGTCACCCAAGAGAAACTGGATCAGACTCCCTCTAAAGCCTCCACTCAGTTTCCGGTTTGGATAAAAAAAACAAGTCACAAAACGGACATCCGCCCAGAAGAAAACTTTGACAAACCTCCAGACGCAACTCCACAACAACTCGAAGTAGTAATATTAAATGAAACAGCATGCAACTCATCAAAAACGCAGAATGCATTAAGGGCTGCTGCATAACTTATGTCTGACAACACCAGGTTTTAGTCCAACCGATTTATTTGATAGTAAACTCAAGCTTTCGAGGGGACGCCCTCTTCGTCAGGTGAATGGAGAGTTCTGGCCTCGGACAGAGGATATAAAGCACAGACAGTTTAGAGATTACTGATTCAAATGATCAGTAATCTCTAAACTGTCGGTGTTTTATATGCTCTGTCCAAGGCCAGAACTCTCCATTCACCTGACGAAGAGGAGTCCCCTTGAAAGCTTGTGAGTTTACTATCAAATAAAATCGGTTGGACTAAAACCTGTTGTCAGACTTTTTACTGTGTTTACCCCAGTCCAATGCTGGCACATCCACAGCATAACTTATGCACAGTTAATAAAAATCACAGGGGCTATTTGATTAATGGGTGAGTGCAGGATTTATTTCCCAAACAGGGCATATATAGACAAACTCAATTACAAGATAATGGTTGGAATGCAAGTCTTAACAATTCACACCTCTTTAACCTGTGCTTAACCCCCTCTCCACTCTCACTGTCTGCACCTGTAAAGACTCATATTCCAACCATTATCTTGTAATTGAGTTTGTCTATACATGCCCTGTTTGTAAAACAAATCTTGCACTCACCTGAAGGAGCAGTGCTCCAAAAGCTTGCACTATCAAATTCACCTGTTGGATTTTAACCTGGTGTTGAGGCTACTTACTATGCCCACCCCAGTCCAACGTCAGCAACTCCACATATTTGATTATTACAAGTGAGTCATAAGTTACCCAACTTAACAAAACAATCATTTTTATAACTAAATAGCAATTTTTCCAAAAATCACACCACCAGTCAAACGATGTAGGGATCAAAATGATTGCAAAATCAAATCATGTGATACTCATACTTTTCCCTAGAAAGACAGGCTTTGGTCTGAGCGCTCACGTTAAAATGAAATACACACCTGAATGCGACACTTCACCAGATCCAAAGGCACAACAGCTGTGTGCGTTATACCACAACTCAGGATACCTCCAAATCCACACAAAGCATAAAACTTGGCGGAGCCATATTCGCAGCTGTATTCTTCTGCAGTTATAATAAAACAAAAGACACACCATGCAGTTAGTTACCTCAACATGCAGCACACAGGAGGATTGGGTTTCTGGCATCAGAAGAGCAGCATCTTTAGCAGAGGAGGCCCTGAACCCAATGTCCAAAGACCAAGCTGGGCATTCCAGTTCCTCCAACCCCAGTGCCAGGAGACCATGCACCATACCACAAACCTGAATTCTGCACTTCACCAGATCCAAAGGCACCACAGCTGTGTGGGTTGTGCCGCAGCTGAGGATCCCACCCAGACCACACAGGGCATAGAAGTGAGCGGAGCCATATTCACAGCTATACTCTTCCTGCTCTGTGTGGGAAAGAAGAGTATGAAAATAAAGGGGATGCAAAGGTGAGATAGAGGTGGGGAGGGGGCAGGAAAGAGGAGAGAAAGCCGGGGTAGAGTAAAACAGTCCTATTGAAAGCTTTATGGTACATAAAAAAGAGCCCATGGCGTTTGCACTGGCCATCAACCATCATTCTAATTCCACTTTTCAGCACTTGGTCCGTAGCCTTGTACACCATAGTGATCTTTACCATTGCCACAATGAGTCTTTCAGGTCATGATTTATGGACTCCCAACACCTCTGGATGAAAGAGGTCTTTTGCAAATCTCCTTTAAATCTTCAGTCCCTTACCAAGGGGAAAAGGTTACTTTCCACTTGTGCCTCTCAATCTTGTGCACCTGCTTCCAGTTTCAGTCTTCTCTGCTCCAAGGAAAACAATCTCAGATTAACCAGTCTCCCTTCATAAAGAATTGTTCCATCCAGACAACATCCTGGTCAATCTCCTCTGCACCCTCTCCAGCCTGTAGTGTGGTGACCAGAACTGTACACAGTGCTTTAGCTGTGGATTAACCAGTGTTTTAGACGGATCCATCACAACCTCCCAGCTCTTATAGTCAACGCTTTGGTTAATAAAGGGGGAGTATCATGTTACCTTACCCACCTTATCTGTTTATAGTGTCCTGCTGGCTTGTGCGGGGGTTAGGAACATTTATCCCAAGTTCTCTCTAGCAGCCTTTCAGACAGAGTTCCAGCCCCACCACCCGGAGAGTTTCCTCACAATCTCCAGCCCCGTCCCCCTGTTACTAACCCCCCCTCCACCTCCCCGGGTGAGGGGTAGTCTTATTCCTCCCCACCCGCTCTGGCTCTCTCACCATGGAGGAGCCGCCTAGCGCAGAGGTCACCGGCCAAGGGCAGCCCAGGCCTGACGCTAATGTTAGGCCGCGGGACCCTCACCACCGCCAGCGGGACTGAGCTGGGCCCGGAGCGGTAGGCCAGCCTCCCTTCCTCCCCCCCGGTGGGGGGCCTTACCTGTAGCAGCGGCAGCAGCAGCGAGGCGGCGGCGGCCAGCGGGAGCCGCGGTGAGGGGGCTGGAGCCTGCGGCCTGGGCCGTGGGAGCTGCTCCGGTGTCAGGAAGCAGCTGGAAACGGGGCGAGTTGAAGGGATTAGCCGCGCCGACAGCGAGCAGGGCTGAGGAGATCATACCGGGGAGGGGGTGACCAGGAGCCGGAGCGGCACGGTGCACAGAACCGGGAACCTGCAGCAACCGCGGAACAAAATGGCGGCGGCCGGGGGCGTGATTATACACGTCACAGCGACGCAGCGCCCGGCACCGCCTCTGATTGGCTGCGGGGAGGGAGAGCACGTGGACCGGAAGCTCAGTGCGCAGCCGCAGAGGCAGTCCCAGTGCCTGTCACATGGCCACCCTGCGCAGAGTCAGAGGTAGGCTTACATTAACACTGCAGTGAAGTTACTGTGAAAATCCCCGCGTCAGCACACTCCGGCGCCGGTTCGCGTTCCACCGAGGGAGCATTTAGCATGGCCAACGTACCCAACCAGCACATCTTTCAGACTCTGGGAGGAAAGCGGAGCACCCAAGGGAAACCCATGCAGACACGGGGAGAACGTGCAAACTGCACACACTGACCCGAGCCAGGAACCGCACCCAGTACTGATAACCACTGTGCTGCCCAAGAGGGGTTAGCAAGAGATGACTTTGTAGAATGTTTAAGTGGTAATTTCCTGAATTTGTTTGTTTAGCACCATCTTACTCTATTTGTAATTATCTCTCCACCTTAAATGATCACAATTTAGGTCATCCCTTCATTTGCTATACAGCCTGTTGACACTTTACATTCAGCTTGGGTTCAATTCCTGTACCGGCTATCTTCTCCTATCTTCTCAACCTTGCCCCTAGCCTGAGGTCTGGTGATCCTCAGGTTAAATCACCAGTCAGCTCTCCACCCTCAAGAGGGATAGCAGTCTATGGTGATCTGGGACTGTGGTAAAAGGTAACTTTTGTTACTTGTTCTACAAGCCAGAGGTCCATGTCACATGACTCCCACCTCTTCACCAATTCTTTGACAAAGGACGTGCATCCATTGTCTAGATTCCAAACACTGTTAAATCTCTTAGCCCTGAGCAATGGAAAGGAAGGTTGTGGGATATTTATCTTAGCAGATGTCCCATCTCCTTCAGACCAGCCTGGGTTATTAAATGCAGATAGCTCTTTGAACTTGCTCTTGCTCTTTGGGACTACTTTTCTCCATTTTAATTTCTTTCTCTCCTGTCCTGAGCATATTCCTTTTAGTGACGGATGTCTCATGCCCCTTCACCTCTTATCCATCATGAGCAGCCTGAGGGTGCTGTCCTTCCTTTGAGGTTCAACTAGTCTGCATCCTCCACCACCGTTCTCCAGGATGTAAAGGCATTAGTATAGATGCAGGAAATGTTTATAGAATGGCTTCCTTCTGTGCTATAATTATTCAATCCATCATATCCATACCAGCTGTCCGCAAGAGCAACTCAACTAGCTCCACTCTGCTTTTTCCTCTTTTGTCTCACAGTTGCCTTTTGAAGGCCATGGTATGTCACAGAATCATACAGTACAGGAGGCCATTCAGCCCATCGAATCTGTACCAACCACAATCTCACCCAGGCCTTATTCCCATAACCCCACACGTTTACCCTATTAGTTCCCCTGACAGTAAAGGTCAATTTAGCATGGCCAATCCACCTACCTCAGTGTGGGAGGAAACTGGAGCACCCAGAGGAAACCCACACAGATAAGGGGAGAACGTGCAAAATCAGCAGTGACCCGAGGCCAGAATTGAACCCGGTTCCGATGGTGCTGAGAGGCAGCACCATACCGCCCACACTGCTCTGATGAAGTTCAGTAGAAGATTCAGGAATAGCATCCTATCATTTGATTGGGCACTTTACAGCCTTTGTACTCAACACTGTTCAATAATTTCAGATCATAACCAGTGCGTTCCAGTTTGTTGGCAGCAGCTGTTAGTAGATACTGAGATTTAATATTTTTCTTTACATGTCCCATTATTATAATTTCTCATTTTACCTTGCACCAGTAAAAATTTCAGAATAACTTCAGCCCACTCCCGGTCCTTTGGCTGTTTCTCCATTACAGCTGTTTTACTGCTTCTTTTACTCCACTAGCCATGTGGTTACATTTACAGATAAAGCTGGTCTCAAACTACTTTATGACATTGCCACAGAATACCATTTGACCCATTGAGTCTGCACCATATCTCCAAAGTGCATCATATCCAGGTCCAGCCCCACCACCACCCTATCCCTGTATTCACTCCACTAATCTGCACATCTTTGGACTATGGGAGGAAAGTGGAACACCCCTCACCTCTATTGATCTATCCACTAGCCTAATATCACAGTTCAATTCAGTAGCTCAGCTTTCATGCACCCCTAGTTGCCCTTATAGGTAAATTGACAAAATACTTGTATGAATACTGGACAAATCATTACAATGAAAAGTTCCAACGTAGAAATATACATCACCGTTAATTGTTCCCCAACACGGCACGGTAGCCCAGTGGTTAGCACTGCTGCTTCACAGCTCCAGGGTCCTGGGTTCGTTTCTTGACTCGGGTCACTGTCTGTGTGGAGTTTGCACATTCTCCTCGTGTCTGCATGGGTTTCCTCCAGTTTCCTCCCACAGTCCAAAGATGTGTAGGTTAGCCTGATTGGCCGTGTCAAGAGATTGCCCCTTAGTGTCCAGGGATGTTCTCTGGAGCAGTGTACTGGTGGCTGGCGAGTGTACTTTTTTTTTTAAATTGCATTGCTGGGTCGTGGGTTTTTTTTTCCTTTTGTGCTTTCCGTAGCGGGTCCTAGGTGCAAGGGCTGTTGGGAAGGGAGCGTGTGAGTATAAAAACAAGGCCACAGTAGACAGCGGGCAGCGGAGTGAGGCGATTGCTGAGTGAGTACTGTAAGGGCTTTGGCAAGGTGAGATACTGGTCAAATTTTTCTAACTGTGTCCATAGGTCTAAGGGTAGTCAAATAAATGGCAGGGACCATGGGGAGATGTGTCAGCTGTGTAAGGTGCAATATGTGGGAGTTCTTGGAGACACAGCATCTCCAGAGAGTCCACATCTGCACCAAATGTCTGGAGTTGCAACGTTTGAGGGCCCGGGTTAGGCAACTGGAGCTGAGGCTGGAGGATTTATTTTTAGTGAGGGGAAAATGAGGCATTAATGAATAGGAACCAGATTCAGGAGGGGACCTCAGAGTCAAGGAGGGGGGAATGGGTGGGTTACAGTTAGGGAGGGGAAAAAGAAGAGTAATGTTCCAAAGGCTACCCCAGGGGTAGTCTCTCAAGATAGCAGGGGTAAGGCACCAACTGAGGTGGAAAGGGCATGAGGGGAAGAGGAAAATGCCTCAGAGGGAAGGAAGGGGGCTGGATGTGAGATAGTGGTGGGGGATGGGAGGGTTAGAGGAATTGCTAGGTGGTTCTGTGGGCAAAAGCGGGAGTCCAGGATGGTGGTCTGCCTTCCTGGAGCTGGGGTACAGGATGTGTCGGAGAGGGTAGAGGGAATCTTGAAGGGCCAAGGGACCCAGGCGGATGTAATTATACATGTAGGAGAGAAGGACATAGGAAGGAAGAGTAGGGGGGAAATACGTACGCAGTTCAGAGAGTTGGGAGCCAGGCTGAAGTGTAGGGCCTCCAGGGTGGTGATCTCTGGGCTGCTGCCAGTGCCCAGCAATAGCAGGGATAAGAATAATGAGATCCTGCAGCTGAATGCATGGCTAAGGGATTGGTGCAGGACAGAGGGTTTTAGTTTTGTTGACCATTGGGAAGTCTTTGCAAAGGAAGGGCACTTGTATAAGAGGGATAGGGAACACTTAAATGGGAAGGGGACACATATTTTAGCTGGGAGGTTGGCTGGAGTGTTTAGGCAGGGTTTAAACTAGTATGGAGGGGGGGTGGGGAGGAGAGAGACAGCTCACTCACTGGGAGCGAGTTGGAGGTCAGGGTAAGTCTAGATGATAGGAAAATCCCCCAGGAGAAGGAGGATCCGAGAGGGCCTGAGGGTCTTAGGTGCATCTGTTTTAATGCGAGGAGTGTGACGGGAAAGTTGGATGGATGAACTTAAGGCCTTGATGTTCGTGAGGAATTTAGATGTGGTGGCAGTGACAGAGATGTGGTTAAAGGAGGGGCAGGACTGGCAGCTAAATGTTCCAGGGTATAAGTGTTTTAGGTGTGATAGGGGAGGGTTGAAAAGAGGAGGGGGAGTGGCACTCTTAGTTAGGGAGCAGATCACAGCGGTGCAGAGGGAGGATAACATGGAGGGGTTGGAAATTGAGTCTCTGTGGGTGGAGTTGAGGAATAGGAAGGGGGCCATTACTATGCTAGGAGTGTACTATAGGCCACCTGATACCCCACGGGCAGTGGAAGAGGGTATATGTAGGGACATTTTGGATAAGTGAGGGAAGAATAGGGTTGTTGTTGTGGGAGATTTTAATCTCCCTGGGGTGGATTGGAAGGTGCCTAGAGCTGGGGGTTCTGATGGGGAGGAATTCGTAAGATGTGTATTGGAAGGATCCTTGCAACAGTATGTAGATAGCCCGACTAGAGAGGGGGCGATACTGGATTTAGTTCTGGGCAATGAGCCGGGTCAGGTGGTTGAGGTTGCGGTTGGCGAACATGTGGCTAATAGTGACCACAACTCCGTCTACTTTAGGACACGAATGGAAAAAGACGAGAGCTGTCCTAAGGGGAGGGGTGCTAAATTGGGGGAAGGCTAGATACAGCTGGATTAGGCAGGAGCTGAGGGATACAGACTGGGATAGGCTGTTGGAAGGCAAGTCCACGTTAGGCATGTGGGAGTCTTTCAAGGGAAAACTGCAAAGGGTGCAGGAAAGGCATGTGCCGGTTAGGAGAAGGGATGGGAAAGGTAGGATTAGGGAACCGTGGATTACTAGAGATATAGAAGACCTGGTTAGGAAGAAACGAGAGGTGTATGTCAGGTCTAAGCAGCTGGGAACGGAGAGAGCGTTGGAGGAATCCACCAAGATTGGTGGAACGGCAAATTGTGCGGAGGGTGTGGAGAGTCTGCAGAAGGATCTAGATAGGCTGGGCGAATGGGCCAGGAACTGGCAAATGGAATTTAATGTTGGCAAATGTGAGGTGGTCCACTTTGGTAGGAATAATGGTAGGAAGGACTATTACTTACGTGGCGAAAAACTGCAGCATGTGACGGTGCAGAGGGACCTCGAGGTCCTTGTGCATGAGTCGCAAAAACCCAGCCTGCAGGTGCAGCAGGTAGTCAGGAAGGCGAATGGGATGCTGGCCTTCATAGCGAAGGGGATTGAATATGAAAGTAGGGAGGTCTTGCTACAGCTGTATAGGGCACTGGTGAGGCCGCAGCTGGAGTACTGTGTGCAGTTTTGGTTGCCGCACTTACGCAAGGATATTTTGGCCTTGGAGGGAGTGCAGAGGAGGTTTACTAGGCTGATTCTGGAGTTGAGGGGGTTGAACTATGAGGGGAGGCTGAATAAACTAGGCTTGTACTCGTTAGAGTTTAGAAGAATGAGGGGAGATCTCATTGAGATGTATAAGATGTTGAATGGGATGGATAGGATAGAGGTGGAGAGGCTCTTCCTGCTCAGAAAGGACAGTAGGACTAGAGGGCACAGCCTCAGGTTTACAACAGAGTTGAGGAGGAACTTCTTCACTCAAAGGGTGGTGAATCTCTGGAATTCTCTGTCCGTTGAAGTGGTGGAGGCTGGCGGGGCAGGCTCGAAGGGCTAGATGGCCTATTCCTGCTCCTATTTCTTATGTTCTTAGGAATACAGACAGAGTAGGAGGGATCTCAAACGGGGAGTTAGGAGAGCAAAGAGGGGGCATGAGATGGCTTTGGCAGGTAGGGTTAAGGAGAATCCAAAGGCGTTTTACTCCTATCTTAAGAACAAAAGGGTGGCTAGGGGTAAAATCGGTCCACTCAGGGACAGACAAGGGGAATTGTGCTTAGAGACAGAGGGAACGGGGGAAGATCCTGAATGAATACTTTGCGTCGGTATTCACGAAGGAGAGGGGCTTGATGTCTAGTACGGTCATTGAGGGAGCGGTAGACCAATTGAAAGATCTATCGATTACGAGGGAAGAAGTGTTAGGGCTTTTAGATGGCATTAAAACCGATAAATCTCCGGGGCCCGATTGCATTTATCCTAGGCTGCTTAGGGGGGCGAGGGATGAGATTGCTGGGCCTCTGACGCAAATCTTTGTCTCTTCTTTGGACACAGGTGAGGTCCCAGAGGACTGGAGGATAGCGAACGTAGTACCATTGTTTAAAAAGGGTAGGAGGGATAGCCCAGGTAACTACAGGCTGGTGAGCTTAACGTCAGTGGTAGGTAAGTTGATGGAGAGGATTCTTCGGGATAGGATGTATGCGCACTTAGAGCGTTGTGATCTGATTAAGGATACGCAGCATGGCTTTGTCAAGGGGAAGTCTTGCCTTACAAATCTGGTAGAGTTCTGAGGAGGTGACAAAAACGGTCGACGAAGGACGAGCCGTTGATGTCGTCTATATGGATTTCAGTAAGGCGTTTGACAAAGTCCCTCATGGTAGGTTAGTACAGAAGATTAAAGCTCATGGGATATGTGGCCAGGTATCTAGATGGGTAGGGAACTGGCTTGCAAAGAGGAGTCAGAGTAGTGGTGGAGGGGTCCTTTTCTAGCTGGAGGTCTGCCACTAGTGGTGTGCCACAGGGCTCAGTACTGGGACCTCTTCTCTTTGTAGTGTATATAAATGATTTGGAAGAGGGAGTAGGTGGTGTGATCAGCAAATTTGCTGATGACACCAAGATGGCTGGATTGGCGGGCAGTGAGGAGCAGTGTCTGGCAATACAGCGGGATATTGATAGGCTGGTTGATTGGGCAGCTACGTGGCAAATGGAGTTTAATCCGGATAGATGTGAGGTGATGCATTTTGGCCAGAATAATGTAGGGGGGGAGTTATATGGTAAAGGGTAAGCCCGTAAGGAGTATAGAATCGCAGCGAGACCTGGGGGTGCAAGTGCACAAGTCTTTGAAGGTGGCAGTGCAAGTGGAGAGTGTGGTGAAGAAAGCCTATGGTATGTTAGCCTTTATAGGAAGGGGTATAGAATATAAGAGCTGGAGTCTAATGTTGCAGTTGTACAGTGCATTGGTTAGGCCGCATTTAGAGTACTGCGTCCAGTTCTGGTCGCCTTACTACCGGAAGGACGTGGAGACTCTGGAGAGAGTGCAGAGGAGGTTTACCAGGATGTTGCCTGGTACGGAAGGACTGGGTTATGAGGAAAGATTGAACAAATTGGGGCTCTTTTCCCTTGAAACACGCCGACTGAGGGGGGATCTAATAGAGGTATATAAGATTATGAAGGGTATAGATAGAGTAAACAGAGGTAAGCTATTTCCTATGACAGAGACACGTAGGACAAGGGGCCATGGACATAAGGTGATGGGGGAGAGGTACAACACAGATATTAGAGGGAGGTTTTTCACACAGAGGGTAGTGGGGGGTATGGAATGCTCTGCCAAGTAAGGTGGTGGAGGCAAACACACTAGAGTCATTTAAGAGTAACTTAGACAGGCACATGACTGAGTTGGAGATGGGTGGATATAGGAGATTGTTTTAAATAAGGGTCATTAGCTTTGGGGCATCCCTGGTAAGGTAAATGGATATGGTATAATAATAATGTTTTTTTTCCCCTTTTCATTCACAGGTTATAAGTCAGTCCAACGAGGGGCATACACGCGATGGGTTGTACTGGGGCTGCTCTTAGTTGTTCGAGATTGGCCTAGTGCTTCATGTCGTTAATGTGTGCCTAAATTGGACAAGATACTGGGCAAGACAACAGCTCAGTGACTGTCGCTGCTTGCTGTGCAGACACATGGATTTGGGCCGGTGTCTGTGAGTTTGCGCATTCTCCCTGTGCTTGCGTGGGTTTTCTCCGGGTGCTCCGGTTTCCTCCCACACCCCAAAGATGTGCTGTTAGGCTGATTGGCAGGAATAAATTGTCCCTAAATCAGTTTCCCTCAATCTGGATGGCCATAAAACATTAGACAGCAATCGTGGGTGGAGAGGGGGACTGGTGGTGCGGGCTTGTTGGGCCGAAGGGCCTGTTTCCCGGGCTGATTTTGTTCTTTGATGTGTGGATTAGTGGGTATAATAGGTAGGGATGGGGGGGGGTAGGGCCTGGGTGGGATTGTGTTTGGTGCAGACTCGACAGGCCGAAGGGCCTCTTTCTGCACTGTAGGGTTCTATGATCTGATCAACACACAGCTAAGCACATTTAAAGACTGTAAAACCAAGTACTGTCAAACATTCAACAGAGCAAAGCATTCAGCACCAAAGACAAGGGCTGGCCAAATGGCCACTGTAATCTTGGTAGAAACACCAGGCTATCCACAGAAACATAGACAATGCTGGAAAAACCATGCAAGTTTGGCAGCATCTGTAGACAGAGAAATAGAGTTAACATTATGAGTTCACGTTGAGTTCAAAGGACTCTTCATCAAAGCAGGATATCCACACGATCTGGATTCCAGCAAATATATAGTGACCAATGAGGTCAATCACAAAGGACTGTTGGAGTCAAAAGCAGAAAATGCTGGAGAAACTCAGCAGGTCTGACAGCATCTGTGGAGAAAATAGAGCCAAAGTTTTGAGTCTGGATGACCCTTTGTCAGAGCTCAGCAGAGTGTGTTGGAATGTTGTCCAGAAAGAAAAATGCCATTAGTAAACTGTATATGAGCTACACGGTAACCATTATTTTAGTCATTTTATTTTAACATGAACATTTAGTATTGCTAATAAATAGGACTTCTAAAAAGACATGGTTCCAGACAATTAAAATACACAAGTATACTCATGTAATCTAACATTAAATAATGAAATTGTCACAGTAAAGACAGCAATGAACAATAAAGAATATCTGATGCCACAGATTGGTATGTGCCAGGACTCATGATGTAATTTGTAGTTCGATCCAATTAAATTCTTTACTGAAAGATGCAACATTTTTCAAACATGTTGTCAAAGTGGATGTACTTCTGTCATAAGTAATAATGTAGAACACCTTTATTCTAGTTCAATCCTCATTCTACAAGACCAACACAATTCAACATTACCTGCATCACAGCATTAATTTTAGAACACAGATCATTGACCTCGTGCCCAGTCTAACCACATTTCAAAAGGTATAAAAGATTTAACATTACTATTGACTTTACCATCCTCATTAATCACTACTTAAAATGGCTACAAATACACTTTGTAGCATCTCATTGTACCAATTATGCCATGATCAATTAAAAAAAAGAAATTCTAAGTTTAGAAAAATAGTTTACAAAAAAGTCTGAGGTTGTAATTTTTAAATGTTTTTCCTTATATGGCACAGAGATTTGATACAGTCCATCTCTAAAGCAGAAATCAAATGTCCATTTTCCTCTTCTGCTTTTATTAAACATGCTCACTTTCCTCCCAGTAATCCCCCTACTCCCCAATCTCTGTTCCAATACAAAAAACAAAACTGTATGTTCACATCTGAACTTGAGGATATATTACTGATGATTAAGCTTCCTCAATGGTGACTGCCAGCCGCTGCCTTAGAGGAATCTTCAGGGATGACAGTGAACGGATTCCTTTTGTTTGTTTCCATAGCTTGATAAACCAAGAACAGGAAGAAAGCAACAATGAGAAGCACCACAATTTGCATCCAAATGGAGACAGAGCGTTGATTTTTACTCTTCTCTGGCTTGACCTGTGTGACTGGCTGAACTTTAGGGACAGGCCTTCTTGGAAGTGCATCCTTGAACATGAACTCAACTGGTCTCCCAGCAGCCCCTCTGATTGGTTTCCGGCAAGTGGCACTATGAAGTCAGGCAGAATGCAGCAAATAAAAAATTAGGATATCTTAAATTTGATACAGTTCTTAAAACTTTCAACTGCACTTAGCTTTTTAAGAGCAATGGGCTCATTTAAAAATTTTATATATTTGCTTGATCTCTTAAATGTTTCCAGTGAGTAGTAACCCAGCCCTGAAAGGCTCCAGATTCAATCCTTTTTCAGGACACCAAGAATTATTGAGATGAGCTTGATCCGCTGGGAATGTACATTTGTGTGCGTGCGCAAGTATGCGAGCATGCATGTCTGTTAAGGTTGAATTGAGCTCAGCTAGGAAGGCTCCCACAATAAGTAGACTGCCAAATAGATTCAGTTCTACAACTGTAATAAATCATATTTAGAATATTACCAGACTCTCCCTTTTCTCTATCATTCTAGAATACCTGGTAACCTAGAATATTAAGATTCCATTCCTGACTGAGTGAATTATACCTGCTATACAGTGTAGAATGAGAAAGTTTTTAAAGTATTACATTAAATTGTAGCATTTAATCACAAATGGCCACTCAATAGTTATGTTGAAGCTACTGGATTTGGGTGGACAAAGTTGGGGATACAAGAATAACTGGTCTGTTTCTTGCAAAAAAAGACCTTCGTTATTTAGAACGTTAAAGTGCTGAGTAAAATTTAAGTTAATTACCGACTATCAGCACAACTACACAACCTCTGTCAGATACTGGCAGAATCTCAAACAAGGTGTGTGATTCTGAGATAATGATAGTGCAGCTAGTTGATGACTCCACAATAATTTTCACCCATTGTGGTGAGAAAATCAAAACAAAAATTCATTGGCACAGCACATTGTCAATGTAAAGAACTGGCAGTAGCAGCACATGCTGATGTCTATCTCTTTGATACAAAGTTCACATCAAAGTATGGAGCGAGTGTAGGATTATAATTACCAAGTCCAATGCACGATACACGTCACTGAACAAATTCCAGAAAGTAATTCACTGGACTGAGGGACATTTGTACATTGAATTGCAACTGACTGGGAATTGGTTATAGACAGAATGAAGATAACAGGGATACACGCTCCAGGCAAAACCTAGCTGGTGGCTACAGATCAGCAGATTTTCCACTATGTTTGTAAATGTCTTAGATGAAAGTATAAAGAACTGCATTTTCAAGTTTGATAACATTAAGTTAGTACCACAGTAATACAGGGGAGAGCAGAAAGTTGTAAAGGGACATTGATAGATTGAGTAAATGATAACTCTAGTAGATGAGAGTTCATTGTAGGAAAAATATCATCTGCTTTGAAGTCAAGAAATTTAGATCAGAATATATTATAACCTGTGAGAAACTAGGGACTGCGGAGCAGCAGAGAGATTTAGAGGTCAGAGTAGAGGAATCATTAACGTGGGTGGATATTTGTGACGATACTGTGCTAATGATATGGGTTATGTTTCTGTAGACGGTTTTAAGATTCAGTTTTTTTCTACAGGCAGTCAATATGTCTGGTAGGAATGCAGCTCAGATGCTGAGAAAGCAGGATAATTACTCATTTCAGCTGTGTAGTGTTTATTTAACAGAAGGCTAATGCACTCTTGTTTTAAATAGAGGGGATCCCTGGGTTTTTTGATTAAAGTAATGGAAGGTGTGTTAAGGTACACAGGGTCATATGATCATAAGGTTGAAGGGAGGAGCTTCTTTTGTAAGAGAGAAACAGCTGTGTTGGTTGCCGACTGGAGCTGCTTAAATACATCGAGGATATATTGGCCTTGGAGAGGATAGCACAGACCCACCAGAATGATGTAGGGGCTAAGAGAGCTGAACAATGAGTACAAGTTGCATAAGCTAGGCCAATATACACACACACACATATATTTTGAGGGTTACTTTTTGATATTCAGGGACCTTTTCCAGTGCCCCCCAAGGCCGTGTTCTCAGCCTTTACTATACTCTTTATACATATATGACTGTGTGGCCAAATTCCACTCCAATTCGATTTTCAAGTTTGCCGACGACATCACTGTAGTGGGTCGGATCTCAAACAATGAAAAGACAGAGTACAGGAATGAGAGAATCTGGTGAACTGGTGCAGCAACAATAATCTTTCCTTCAATGTCAACAAAACGAAGGAGATTGTCATCAACTTCAGGAAGCGTAGAGAAGAACATGCCCCTATCTACATAAACGGGGACGAATTAGAAAGGATCGAGAGTTTCAAGTTTTTAGGTGTCCAGATCACCAACAACCTGTCCTGGTCCCCACTGTAGTTAAGAAAGCCCACCAATGCCTCTACTTTCTCAGAAGACTAAGGAAATTTGGCATGTCATCTACAATTCTCACCAACTTTTACAGATGTACCACAGAAAGCATTCTTTCTGGTTGTATCACAGCTTGATATGGCTCCTGCTCTGCCCAAGACTGCAAGGAACTACAAAAGGTCATGAATGTGGTCCAATCCATCACGCAAACCAGCCTCCCATCCACTGACTCTGTCTACACTTCCCGCTGCCTTGGCAAAGCAGCCAGCATAATTAAGGACCCCACGCATCCTGGACATTCTCTCTTCCACCTTCTTCCGTTGGGAAAAAGATACAAAAGTCTGAGGTCACGTACCAATTGACTCAAGAACAGCTCCTTTCCTGCTACTGTCAGACTTTTGAATGGACTTACCTTGCATTAAGTTGATCTTTCTCTACACCCTAGCTATGACTGTAACACTACATTCTGCAATCTCTTGTTTCCTTCTCTATGAACGATATGCTTTGTATAGCATGCAAGAAACAATACTTTCCACTGTATGTTAATACATGTGACAATAATGAATCAAATCAAATTAAATCAAATGCGAGTGGGTAAACCCTAGCATGTTGATATGAACTTTAGATTTTACATTGGCCTGTGTTTTCCAGGAGATCAGGACTCAGAATGATAAAAGCGAGGCCGGACATTTAACTGCTTAGCAATGTTCAGGATCTATGTGCTTACATCCACCAATAAGCTTGACTACGTGTACATCAATCATAGTTTCTGTACAGGTTAGCAGTTCATTCAAATTACTTTTTGCTTGCTGACAAAATTTTAAAGCAAATATTAATCTTCCTAATTGTTACCAAATGGAGATTCAGCACTGGCACATATCAAAAACAACTAGCTGACAGAATTTGCATTACAAGGAAGCATGGTTCATTAGCTGCTTTGTGACTTCACCCTCTATGTTAAACATAAAATATTTATCCATGAACAAAGTAGGAAAATGGATATCTATTGTACTAAAATCAATAATCACAAAATATGTATTGTGGATTGCTATATATAAGACCATTCTTATTAATCCTAACAATCAGGATTTTGTTGACCTTTTCACCAATGGCACTCATGAGGCGACATGGTGGCACAGTGGTTAGCACTGCTGCCTCACAGTGCCAGGGACTCGGTTTACTGTGTTGAGTGTGAACTTTCTCCCCATGTCTGTGTGGGTTTCCTCTGGCTGCTCTGGTTTCCTCCCACACTCCAAAGTTGTGTGGGTTAGGTTGATTGGCCATGCTCAATTACCCCTTGGTGTTAGGGGGACTGGTTGGGTAATTATGTGGGGTTATGGGGATAGGGCCTAGGTGGGATTGTTGTCACTGCAGTCTTGATGGGCTGAATGGCCTCCTTCTGCACCGCAGAGATTGTATGATTCAATGACCTGTTCTATTTGCATTCATTATCAGCCTCAAATGGATGTTTTACTTCTCACTGGGTACAAGCGATCAAGCAGGCAGTACCGACTGTGTTGTAAAAATGTACAGGAGTTTAAGACACGACCATGCAGAGCAGGCCACTTGACAAATAACAAAAATGGCAGCCACCCTGATCAGTGGTTCACTTCCATACTTTTTTGGATGGATTTTGTTTGTGGGTCAGGTGGGGTAGTTTCTAGTCTGGCCAATACACCAACATCTATGGTAGCCAACATTCACTATTTGAATTTGTAGGATTGCTGTACAGAATACAAGTAGTGGCAGTAAACCAAATGGTCCAACTAACCTGCTCCGCCATTCAACTGGATCATGGTCGAATCAACTCCACTTTCTCACCCTATCCTCGTATTCATTGATTCTAAGAACGCTTAAAATCAATCAACTCAGTCTTGAATACATTTGACAAATGAGCATGAGATAAGAGTATTCCAAAGATTCACAACACAGAATGAAGGCATTTTTTATTTCATCATACCTTTTATTCAAATTCCCCATTTTCCCTTAGCCAATTCACCTCTTAAAACTTAACACCTGACTTTGCTTAAATTTAAGGCCACAAGTTTCTGATTTAACCACTTCATTCATAAGCTTGAAGTGAAATTCTATCACGATCACTCTCCCCCCAGAAGGTGCATTGTGAGAAAATGACAAATTACTCCTTTCTCATTACAAAACCTTCATCTAACAACACATTCTTCAACATATTTTTCCAGGAAACTGTCTCAAAGACATTCTTAGACGTGTTCTTGGAGTCACTTTCACCAATTTGGTTCACCCAGTCTATGAAATTAAGACCCGCCAGGATTAAAGGGCAACAAGGATAATGTAATAATTTCTTGATTTATACATTTGTACTGTGTTTAACTGCAGGTGCTAGGTGTGTGTGTGCGTGTGTGTCTGTTGGTGGTGTGTGTGTGTGTGCGCACGCGCGGGGGTGCAATGTGCAGCTACAACCTATTCCCACCAGTATTATGACTTGCCTTTTTATTTCATAGCTTCAGTCATTCTGAATCAACATCCTGATTTTCTGCATTGAGTCCTTTCTTTATATTGCCTTTACCTCATCTTTTATTACCCTTCTCCTTTTCCATTTTTTCTAGCTCCCAACCTTGATTGTCCTAAAACCATGTTTCAGTAAAGGCTAGTAGATTAGTCCATTTATCACTACTTGTGCATTAAGTCATCTGGTCACATGTGATTTGTGCATTCATATCTAGCACCTTTAATTTTAGCTTTTTATTACGATTTCCCTGTAAAGATATTCCATTTTAGGTACAACAGGTGGAAATGTTTGTGATGTGACTGAGGAGACACCACAGTAACTAGCTTCCAAAACATTACTGATGGACTTAAAAAGAACAGCAACCTCTATGGTTATGGGCTCTATAGTTAGGGGTGCAGATAGGTGGACGTGAAAGAGACTCCAGGATGATATGTAGCCTCCCTGGTGCCAAGATCCAGGATATCTCTGAACAGGCAGAAAGCTTTCTGAAGGGAGAGGGTGAACAACCAGAGGTCATGGTACATATTGGTACTAACAATATAGGCAGGAAGAGCGATGAGGTCCTGTAGCAGCAGTTTAGGGAGTTAGGTAGAAAGTTAGGGTTGTAATCTCAGGATTACTCCCTGTGCCAAGTGCCTGTGAGGCTAAGAATAGGCAGATGGTGCAGCTTAACACATGGCTAAACAGCTGGTGTAGGAGGGAGGGTTTCGGATATCTGGACCATTGAGGTCTCTTCTGGGGCAGATGGGACCTGTACAAGAAAGACAGGTTGCATCTAAACTGGAGGAGCACAAATATTTTGGCCGGGAGGTTTGCTAGTGTCACATGGGAGGATTTAAACTAGTTTGGCAGGGGGGTGTAACCCAAAGCAAGGGTGAATTAGCTGAAAGTGAACGAGAAAATAGGGCCTGTAAGACTCAGAGAAACAACAGGCAGGGTGGGATTGCAAATCAGACAGGGTCTGGTAGTGAAGTGCATTTGTTTTGATGCGAGAAGTGATGAAGTTAGAGCTTGGATTAGTACTAGAAACTATGATGTAGTCGCCATTACAGAGACTTGGTTAAGGGAAGGACAGGCTTGGCAGCTTAACATTCTGGGACATAAATGTTTCGGGCGTGATAGAGTGGGCCGTAAAAGGGGTGGGGGAGTTGCACTACTGGTTAAGAAGAATACGTACTCCGGGAGGACAGCTAGGAGGGCTCATGTAGCAAAGCAATATGGATAGAGCTCAGGAATAGGAAAGGTGTAGTCACAATGTTGGAGGTTTACTATAGGCCACCCAACTGCCAGCAGGAGGTTGAGGACGTAGGCAGATTTTGGCAAGGTGTAAAAGTAACAGGGTTGTTGTGGTGGGAGATTTTAATTTCCCCTATATTGACTGGGACTCACTTAGTGCTAGGGGCGTGGATGGGGCAGGATTTGTAAGGAGCATCCAGGAGGGCTTCTTGAAACAAAATGTAGATAGTCCAACTAAGGAAGGGGCCATACTGGGACTGGTATTGGGGAATGAGCCCGGCCAGGTGGTCGATGTTTCAGTAAAGGAACAGTTTGGGAACAGTGATCACAATTCAATAAGCTTTAGGTACTGATGGATAAAGATAAGTGCAGTCCTCAAGTTAAGGTGTTAAATTGGGGGAAGGTTAATTACAACAATATTAGGCAGGAACTGAAGAATGTAGATTGGGGGCAGATGTTTGAGGGCAAATCAACATCTGGCATGTGGGAGGCTTTCAAGTCTAAGTTGATGGGGATTCAGGACTGGCACATTCTTGTAAGCATGAAGGATAAGTTTGGCAAGTTTTGGAACCTTGGATAACGAGAGATATTGTGAGCCGAGTCAAAGAGAAAAAGGAAACATTTGTCAAAGCTAGGAGGCTGGGAACACACGAAGAGTGGAATACAAGGAAAGTAGAAAGAAACTTAAGGAAGAAGAGCTGAAAGGGGTCATGAAAAAGGACTGGCCAGTAGGATTACGGAAAATCCCAAGGCTTCTTACACATTTATAAAGAGCAAGAGGGTAGCCAGAGGGTTGGCCCACTCAAGGACAAGGGAGGGAATCTATGCGTGGAACCAGAGGAAATGGGTGAGGTATTAAATGAGTACTATGCATCAGTATTCACTAAGAGAAGGACTTGGTGGATGATGAGTCTGGGAAAGGATGTGCAGATAGTTTGAGTCATGTTGAGATCAAAAAGGAAGAGTTATTGGGGTTCTTCAGAAACATCAAGGTAGACATGTCTCCAGGACCGGATGGCATACACCCCGGAATACTGAGAGGCAAAAGAAGAAACTGCTGGGGCCTTGAGAGAAATCTTTCTATCCTCACTGGCTACAGGGGAGGTCCCAGAGAATTGGAGAATAGCCATTGTTGCTCCTTTGTTTAAGAAGGGTAGCAAGAATAATCCAGGTAATTACAGGCTGGTAAGCCTTACGTCAGCGGTAGGGAAATTATTGGAGAGGATTCTTCGAGACAGGATTTATTCCCACTTGGAAATAAGTGTATGTATTAGTGAGAGGCAACATGGTTTTATGAAGGGGAGTTCATGTTTCACAAACTTAATACAGTTTTTTGAGAAAGTGACGAAGATGATTGATGAAGGGAGGGCAGTGGATGTTGTTTACATGGACTTCACGTCCCTCATGGCAGACTGGTGCAGAAGGTGAAGTCACATGGGATCAGAGGTGAGTTGACAAGGTGGATACAAAACTGGCTCGGTCAAAGAAGGTACAGTAAAAAGTCTGACAACACCAGGTTTTAGTCCAACCGATTTATTTGATAATAGACTCACAAGCTTTCGGGGTTAGTCCCTTTGTCAGGTGATGAAGGGACTAACCCCGAAAGCTTGTGAGTCTATTATCAAATAAATCGGTTCGACTAAAACCTGGTGTTGTCAGACTTTTTACTGTGTTTACGCCAGTCCAACGCTGGCATACCCACATCATGACTACTATCGGTCAAAGAAGACAGAGGGTAGCAGTGGAAGGGTGCGTTTCTGAATGGAGGGCTGTGACAAGTGGTGTTCCTCAGGGATCAGTGCTGGGACCGTTGCTGTTTGTAATATATATAAATGATTTGGAGGAAAATGTAACTGGACTGATTCGTAAATTTGCGGACGACACAAAGATTGGCGGATTTGCAGATAGCGATGAGGACCATCACAGGATACAGCAGAATATAGGTCAGTTGGACAGAGAGATGGCAGATGGAGTTTAATCCAGACAAATGTGAGGGAATACATTTTGGAATACATGTAGGAAATATACGATAAATGGCAGAACCCTTAGGAGTATCGATAGGCAAAGGGACCTGGGTGTACAGGTACACAGGTCACTAAAAGTGGCAACGCAGGTGGACTAGTGAAGAAGGCATACGGCATGCTTGTCTTCATTGGCTGGGGTATTCAATTTAAACATTGACAAATCATGTTGCAGCTTTATAGAGCCTTAATTAGGCTGCACTTGGAAATAAAATGTTCAATTCTGGTTGCCACACTATCAGAAGGATGTGGAGGCTTTAAGAACATAAGAAATAGGAGCAGGAGTAGGCCATCTAGCCCTTCGAGCCTGCCCCGCCATTCAATAAGATCATGGCTGATCTGTCGTGGCTCAGTTCCACTTTCCCGCCCTCTCCCCATAACCCTTAATTCCCTTGCCTATCAAAAACCTATCAATCCGCGTCTTAAAAATATTTAGCGAGGCAGCCTCCACCACGTCAACGGGCAGAGAATTCCAGAGATTCACCACCCTTTGAGTGAAGAAGTTCCTCCTCAACTCCATTCTAAACCGCCTCCCCTTTATCTTGAGGCTGTGCCCTCTAGTCCTACTGTCCTTTCTGAGCGGGAAGAGCCTCTCCACCTCTATCCTATCCATCCCATTCATCATCTTATATGTCTCAATGAGATCTCCCCTCATTCTTCTAAACTCTACAAGCCTAGTTTATTCAGCCTCTCCTCATAGTTCAACCCCCTCAACTCCGGTATCAGCCCAGTAAACCTCCTCTTGCACTCCCTCCAAGGCCAAAATATCCTTGCGTAAGTGCGGCGACCAAAACTGCACACAGTACTCCAGCTGCGGCCTCACCAGTGCCCTATACAGCTGCAGCAAGACCTCCCTACTTTTATATTCAATCCCCCTCGCTATGAAGGCCAGCATCCCATTTGCCTTCCTGACCACCTGCTGCACCTGCAGGCTGGGTTTTTGCGACTCATGCACAAGGACCCGGAGGTCCCTCTGCACCGTCGCATGCTGCAGTTTTTCGTCACGTAAGTAATAGTCCTTCCTACCATTATTCCTACCAAAGTGGACAACCTCACATTTGCCAACATTAAATTCCATTTGCCAGTTCCTGGCCCATTCGCCCAGCCTATCTAGATCCTTCTGCAGACTCTCCACACCCTCCGCACAATTTGCCGTTCCACCAATCTTGATGTCATGAGCAAATTTCGACACCATACACTCGGTTCCCTCCTCCAGATCATCTATATAAATGGTAAATAGCTGAGGCCCCAGCACCGACCCCTGGGGCACTCCACTATTCACCAACCGCCAATCCGAATAGCACCCATTGACCCCCACTCTCTGCCTCCTATTTAACATAGAACATAGAACACTACAGCACAAACAGGCCCTTCGGCCCACAAGTTGCGCCGATCACATCAATACCTACCAATCCATAGACCAATCTATAACCCCCAATCCCATTAAATCCCATATACTCATCCAGAAGTCTTTTAAAAGACCCCAGCAAGTTCGCCTCCACCACCACTGACAGCAGCCGATTCCATTCACTCACCACCCTCTGAGTGAAAAACTTACCCCTAACATCACCTCTGTACGTGCTTCCCTGCACCTTAAATCTGTGTCCTCTCGAAGCGACTATTTCAACCCGGGGAAATAGCCTCTGAGAATCCACCCTATCTATTCCTCTCAACATTTTATAAACCTCTATCAGGACGCCTCCCAACCTACGCCTCTCCAGGGAGAAGAGTCCCAGCTCCCTCAACCTATCTTCATAAGGCATGCCTCCCAATCCAGGCAACATCCTTGTAAATCTCCTCTGTACCCTTTCAATAGCTTCTACGTCCTTCCTATAGTGAGGCAACCAGAACTGGGCACAGTACTCCAAGTGGGGCCTGACAAGTTGCAGCATTACCTCCCAACTCAATCCCTCGATTAATGAAGGCCAGTACACCATACGCCTTCTTGACCACATCCTCCACCTGCAAGGCCGATTTAAGAGTCCTGTGGACCCGGACCCCAAGATCCTTCTGCTCTTCAACACTGCTAAGACTCCTGCCCTTGATAGTGTACTTGTTCATCCCATTGTTCCTGCCAAAATGGACCACTACACATTTATCCGCGTTGAAGTCCATCTGCCACTTCTCCACCCAGTCTTGCATCCTATTTACGTCCTGCTGCAACTTCTGACATCCTTCCAGACTATCCACAACACCACCAACCTTCGTGTCATCGGCGAACTTACTAACCCATCCCTCCACTTCCTCATCTAGGTCATTTATGAAAATGACAAACAGGACGGGTCCTAAGACAGATCCCTGGGGCACTCCACTTGTGACCGACCTCCATGCAGAAAAAGACCCACCCACAACCACTCTCTGCCTTCTGCAGGCAAGCCAGTTCTGGATCCACAAGCCAAAGCCCCTTGGATCCCATGCCCTCTCACCTTCTCAAGAAGTCTTGCATGGGGGACCTTATCAAACGCCTTGCTGAAGTCCATGTAAACCACGTCCACTGCTCTTCCTTCGTCAACGTGTTCAGTCACATTTTCGAAGAACTCAACTAGACTCATAAGGCACGAACTGCCCTTGACAAAACCATGCTGACTATTTCTGATCATGCTAAACCTCTCCAAATGCTCATAAATCCTGTCCCTCAGAATCCTCTCCATCAGCTTACCAACCACTGAGGTCAGACTCACCAGTCGGTAATTTCCCGGGCTATCCCTGTTCCCTTTCTTGAAAATAGGAACCACATCCGCAATCCTCCAATCCTCCGGAACCTCTCCCGTCTCCATCGATGACGCAAAGATCGTCGCCAGGGGCTCTGCAATCACCTCCCTCGTCTCCCACAGTAACCTGGGGTACATCCCATCTGGTCCCGGCGACTTGTCTATCTTGATAGAATTCAAAAGTTCTAACACATCCTCTTCCTTAATATCCGCATACTCAATCTTTTCTATCTGCTGCAAACCTGTAGCAAAATCTCCCAGATCAGTTTCCACCGTGAATACTGAGGCAAAGTACTCATTATCACCTCCGCCATTTCTTCTGGTTCCACACAGGCCTTTCCCCCTTCACCTTTTATAGGTCCTATCCCTTCTCTTCTCATCCTTTTACTTTTCACATATTTGTAGAAGGCCTTGGGATTCTCCTTAATCTTACCCGCCAAGGCCTTCTCATGACCCCTTCTGGCTCTCCTAATTTCCCTTTTAAGTCCTTTCTACAATCCTTATACTCCTCTAGATCCTTAACATCTCCTAGCTCCCTGAACCTTTTGTACACCTTCCTTTTCTTCCTGACTAGGTTCACCACAGCCTTTGTGCACCACGGTTCCCGCGACCTACCAAAACCTCCTTGTCTCATCGGAACGTTGTCGTGCAGAGCTCCAGACAAACATTCCTTGAATATCCGCCACCTTCCTTCTGTACTTTTCCCCAAGAATGCCTCCTTCCAGTTTATTTGTCCAATTAACTGCCTGACGTCTTCGTATTTCCCCTTACTCCAGACAAACGCCTTCCTAGCCTGCCTGATCCTATCTCGTTCCAATGCAATCGTGAAGGAGATAGAATTATGATCACCATTCCCAAGATGCTCTCCTTTGACAGCCAATCCTCTATCCACGCTAACACCCTACCCCCAACTCCATGTCCCTCAACCTTCTACAATAACCTCTTGTGAGGCACCTTGTCAAACGCCTTCTGAAAATCAAGAAACACTACATCCACCGGCTCTCCTCTATCCACCGCCCTCGACACATCCTCATAGAACTCCAATAAATTTGTCAGACACGACTTCCCCTTAACGAAACCGTGCTGCGTTTGCTCTACCAAACAATTCTCCTCAAGATGCCTCGCTATTTTCTCCTTGATCACGGATTCTAACATTTTACCTACAAGACGTTAAACTAACCGGCCTACAATTCCCTGCCTTTTGCCTGCCACCCTTCTTAAACAACGGCGTAACATTAGCCATTTTCCAATCTTCCGGCACTTCCCCGGAATCCAGCGACGTTTGGAAAATAATCACCAAGGCATCCACTATCACCTCCGCCATTTCTTTCAGAACCCTTGGATGCATTCCATCCAGTCCTGGGGACTTGTCCACAATCAGTCCCTCCAGTCTGTCGAGCACCGCCTCTCTAGTAACAATAATGTCATTCAGAGGGAGAGGGTAGAGGAAAGATTGACCAGGATGTTGCCATGGAGGGCATTAGCTATGAGGACAGGTCAGAGAAACTTGATTTGTTCTCACTGGAGCAACGGAGGTTGAGGGGCGACCTGATAGAAGTCTAAACGATTATGAGAGGCACGGACAGAGTGGATAGTCAGAAGCTTTTTCCCAGGGTGGAGGAGTCAATTACTAGGGGACATAGGTTTAAGGTGCGAGGTTTAAAAGAGATGTATAAGGCAGATTTTTTACACAGAGTGGTGGGTGTCTGGAACTCGTTGCCAGGGGAGGTAGTGGAAGTGGATACGGAGGTGACTTTTAAGGGGTGTTTTGACAAGTACATGAATGAGATGGGAATAGAGGGATATGGTCCCCGGAAGCATAGAGGGATTTAGTTAAGACAGGCAGCATGGGACACTAGTTTTCCACAGTGCTCTGCTCACTATCACCGGGTTCAGTCTTGGAGGGTCTAAGGGCCTGTTCCTGTGCTGTAATATCCTTTCTTTATTCTCTAGCCTACCTGATTCCAGTAGGTGTTGGTGCCTGATTAGGGAACATTTCTTCCAGCAGATTGTCCTTTATTACTTCTTTTTGTTCAACCTATAAAATGAAACATGATTGTAAAGCTTTCATTGCAAATTTAGATGCAGTAAGTGAACTTAAAGCAATAAAAACAAAAGATCCACAACCCCAGGGAGGTGCAATTAAAGGAGCAGAGAGTCCGCTCTGCGATACAGGAGTTAGCAACTTCCCTGCTCAGAGTTCTCATTTACCAGAATGGCTGCTTTTCGGTACAGCAGTTCAACAGTTCCTCTGCTCTGTTTCTCCTGCAGAAAACATTTGTTAAGATTTACAGAAGTTATCCCACATACTATTCAAGCATTCTGATACAAAGAAAAAAACAAAATTAAATCACTTTTCCTCTACCAAGGCTGGGATACAAGACCAGTATTAATCATGGCAGCTCAATTTGATCTCCCCTCATTCTAAATTCCAGTGAGTATGGGCCTAAACTGTTCGATCTTTCTTTATATGATAAACCCCTCATCTCTGGAATCAATCTAGTAAACCTCCCCTGAACTGCCTCCAATGCCACTATATCTTTCCTCAAATAAAGGAACCAAAACTCTGCACAATACTCCACGTGCAGCCTCATCAATGCCTCGTATAGTTACAACAATACTTTCTTACCTTTATATTCTATTCTTTTAGCTATAAATGCCAACATTCCATTTGCTTTCTTTATTATCTACTCTACCTGTATGCTTGTTTTCTGTCACCCATTTACAAGATCCCTCTGCACTGGAGCATCCTGAAGTCTCTCCCCATTTAGATAAGTCACCTTCCCATTTTTCCTACCAAAATGCATGACCTCACACTAGTTGCCAAATACTGCTTTCCCTGAACTCCAATGCACTATTCTACACATAAGGATCTCAGTTTATTTTTCACCTCAGTTCCAGTGTCCTGTACACAATTATCTCCAATCCCAACAAGATTTAAATAAGTTTATATGGAAAAACTGCATTCAAAACAAAAGGTAAACAAGAGTACACACACTAGCAAGATTCGAGAAATTAAAATAAATCAATCCAAGGTCAAAGGAATGGATGATGAAAGATGTAAAGAATGCAATAATTGCATGCAGTTAATTTTCCAACACTCCATTCGAACTAGCAATGGATTAAAGGAGTACTTACAAAAAAAAATGATTTCAGGGTTACTAATGATCCTGAAACTGGGATCACTGTCAGCTCTCCCTACTTGTTACACCTGTCAATCATAGTTAAATATTTGAATCCCTAAAGTTGAGAGAACGTTTTCCAGAAAAGCCTCAAATTTTGCAGTTTATCATTCAAGTATAACAAATATAAACTTTGAAGCTTTGCAGTGCCCAAATCCCTAACAAAACAAAACAAAAAATTTATACTTGGGCAGCACAGTGGTTAGCAATGCTGCCTCACAACGCCAGGGACAAGGGTTCAATTCCGGCCTTGGGCGACTGTCTGTGAGGAGTTTGCACATTCTGCCCATGTCTGCGTGGGTTTCCTCTGGATGCTCCAGTTTCCTCCCAAAGGTGTGCAGGTCAGGTTGGTTGGCCATGATAAATTGACCGTAGTGTCAGGGGGATTAGCAGGATAAATGTGTGGGGTTGCGGGAATAGGGCCTGGATTGGATTGTGATTGGTGCAGACTCAATGGGCCAAATGGCTTCCTTCTACACTGTAGGGATTCTGTGAAATCCAGGAGACAGAGAAAAAACATAAAGCAAATCTAAAGAATGATAATTTATTAAATGTGATGCTGTGATCTCATTTTCAAAAAGGTAAATTGACGTGCAAGATTTGTACATATACCAGTTTAAGTCACAACTAAATATCACATTTATACCAGGAAGTTCCAGATAGTTCTGGCTTGGTTCAGTGAGAGCTACCCTCAACTGTAGCAAAGAGGAAAAAATCCAAAATGCCGGAAACGTCCAAGTAAGTCAGCATTTACCTTGGTAAGTTAATGAGTAAGGTGCCTATGATACAGCATAGAAAAGATAGGCTGAAGGCCAATCATATCTGCACCAGTTAAAAACAAATTGCTTAATTATTCTAATCCCATTTTCCAGTTCTTGGCCCATAGCATGCCTTTGCAATGCAAGTGCACATCTAAATACTTAAATGTTGTGAGGGTCTCTGCCTCCACCACCCTTTCAGGCAGTAAGTTCCCCTCATCCTCTGGCTGAAAATGTTTTCCTCACAACCACGCAAAACCTCCCGCACCTTACCGTAAAACAATGCCCCTAGTCATTAATCCCCCATCAAGGAGAAAAGTTTCTTCTTGTCTGCTTTATTTATGCCCCTCATATTTTACACATCTCAGACATGCCACCCGCTGCCTCAGTCTCCTCTGCTCCAAGGAAAACAACTCCAGTCTATCCAATCTCTCTTCATAACTAAAGCTCTCCAGCCCAAGGGACATCCTGGTAAATCTTCTCTGTGCCCTTTCCAATGCTATTACAATTGTCAGTAACCCACATCGCTACTTTACAGATTCTGCCTGAACTGCTTCACATTTCTAGTACTTTATTTTTATTTCAGAAAGCATGAATGTCCTTTTAACTGGTTGCAACCAAATTGTTGTTCTGATTAATAGTTATCTATTCACCATAAACCTAAAACAAAACTAGACAATGATCTGATAGTACAAACAGTAATAAAATGCACAAACTTGTAGTGTGCTGTGTGCAAATTGGTCATCACATTTCCTACATTTACACCAGTGACAATAATTCAAAAGCACTTTAGGATGTGTGGTGGTTGTGAAAGACAATATATAAAATACACCCATACATATATTACTGGTAGAAATGTGCTCTCTCTCCTGCTACATGCACTAGTGCTCCACATTTTAACATATTTACATATAATTCAGCAGACCACGCTCCATGTGTAATTAATCTACTAGTCACTGTGTAGTACACTATGCATGTTTAAAGTGCAAGTGCACTTAAGGGCAAATTAGGTTAGTGCACAAAGGAGAAAGGAATAGAAGGACATGTTCATACAGTCAGATGAAATAGTGTGGTGGGAAGCTTATATTAAGCATTAACAACGGATTAACCAACTGTCTGTTACATGCTGAACATTCCATGTAAATGGTTATATGGTCTTAGTAATTAGCTGATTATTAAGTAGCATTCTAATGATATTTCTCTCTTCTATTGTAGCAGATGCTAACTTAACAAAAGTAAATAAATGAATCCACATAAGCACATTCACTGTCTGAGATCACCTTGAATCATTTCCAGACTTTGAAGTGATAACAGATCAGGAACACTTCTACTTGTATGCTGTAAAAGTCAAATCCCTAATATTAAAAGCAGTTCAATTCTGCAAAAACATCCTAATAATAATTACTAAATGATACCCTAGAAACTTCTACTTGAGTTGCTCCAGCAAATGCTTTAATTATAGCCACAAAGAATGTAGTGCCTCATTAAGACATCAATAAAACATTCTTAATGATTCTGTTTCACAAACTACTGCAAGCTATTTTACACTCACTCTCAAATAGCACAGATGTGCACAAAATATTTTAAAAAACACTAATCAGAATGTATTTCTCTCAATTTAAATGACCTGAAAGATTATTGTTTTTAGCGATAAATCCCATTCTGTTATTTGTGTGGCTTAATTCAAATTATTTATCAATTTCTACTCTGTATATAATTATTGAAATTTATATTTGGGTTTTTGACAGTGAAAGATTCATGGCTGAAAATGTTCTGCAATAATCCATCTAAATCACTTACCCGACTGTATTCAGTTTTTCTATGCCTGGTTATTGCGGGAGTCTTGACCTTGCTTGTAAACAGCTCCTTATTTTCATTTATGATCTCTGAATATCAAAAGGTTATTACAAAGTTAAGTAATTCACTAAGTTTTAGAACTACTTTCTGATCACAGAAATCTACAATCTTCTTGGGTTCCAACACACCTGATCTATCACGGAGAGAAAAAACAAGCAGAATTTTAGACAGCAGTTACACAGCACTGAACCAGTCCAACCTAGGCAACCGACAGGATAAATTTAAAAATATTTAATTGACATTGAACACACATTTGGCAGTGCTAATGTGAACTGTGTCAATGGGAAAGCTTATAGTGTACTGTGTACAATTAAAAGTTGGTAGGTTTTATCAACCTAAAATATTAGGGACTTGAGAAACTGAGTTACAGAGAAAGGTTGAATAGGTTAGGACTTTATTCCCTGCAGCGTGGACGAATGAGGGGAGATTTGATAGGGGTGTATAAAATTATAATAGGTATAATAAATAGTGAATGCAAGCAGGCCTTTTCCACTGAGGCTAGGGGAGAAAAAAACCAGAGGACATAGGTTAAAGGCGAAGGAGGAAGAGTTTAAAGGAATATTAGGGGGGCCTTCTTCACACAGAGAGTGGTGGGAATGTGGAATGAGCTGCCAGATGAAGTGGTAAATGCAGGCTCACTTCTAACAATTAAGAAAAACTTGGACAGGTACATGGATGAGAGGGGTGCGGAGGGATATGGTCCAGGTGCACGTCACTGGGACTAGGCAGAAAAATGGTTTGGTACAGCCAAGAAGGGCCAAAAGGCCTGTTTCTGTGCTGTGGTGTTCTATGGTTCACTCCATTTCTCACTTTACAGATAACATGCATGTTGAGTATTTCCAGCATGTTCTGCTTTTTCTTGAGGGATCAAAATTCTATGGAGTCAAAATAAATGGTTAATTTGTACTTGAACCAGCTTTAAACACAAACCACTGCTTCAGTGCCGATCCATCAATTCAACTGAGTTCCATTAAAAGTGGTATCATAATAAATTTAAAGTTCAGAAATACTCCAACTTTTATTAACATTTATAAATTATTGGTTAGGCTACATTTATGACACAGCACTTGATTACTGGCACCTTGCTTTAGGAAGGATGTCATAAGAACATACGAAATAGGAGCAGGAGTAGGCCATCTAGCCCTTCGAGCCTAACCCGCCATTCAATAAGATCATGGCTGATCTGAAGTGGCTCAGTTCCACTTTCCCGCTTTCTCCTCATAACCCTTAATCCCCTTGCCTACCAAAAACCTATCTACCCGCATCTTAAATACATTTAGCGAGGAAGCTCAACCACTTCAACGGGCAGAGAATTTCAGAGATTCACCACCCTTTGAGTGAAGAAGTTCCTCCTCAACGCCATTCTAAACTGTGCCCCCCCCCAATCTTGAGGCTGTGCCCTCTAGTCCTGCTGTCCTTTCTGAGCGGGAAGAACCTCTCCACCTCTACCCTATCCATCCCTTTCATCATCTTGTATGTCTCAATGAGATCTCCCCTCATCCTTCTAAACTCTTAACGAGTACAAGCCCAGTTTATTCAGCCTCTCCTCATAGCTCATCCCCCTCAATTCCAGTATCAGCCTAGTGAACCTCCTCTGCACTCCCTCCAAGGCCAAAATATCCTTGCCTAAGTGCGGCGACCAAAACTGCACATAGTACTCCAGCTGCTGCCTCACCAGTGCCCTGTACAGTTGCAGCAAGACCTCCCTACTTTTATATTCAATCCCCCTCGCTATGAAGGCCAGCATCCCATTTGCCTTCCTGACCACCTGCTGCATCTGCAAGCTGGGTTTTTGCGACTTATGCACAAGGACCCCGAGGTCCCTCTGCACCGTAGCATGCTGCAGCTTTTCGCCATGTAAGTAGTAGTCCGTCCTACCAAAGTGGACCACCTCACACTTGCCAACATTGTATTCCATCTACCAGGTCCTCGCCCACTCGCTCAGCCTATCTAGATCCCTCTGCAGACTTTCCACACCCTCCGCACAATTTGCCGTTCCACCAATCTTTGTGTCATCAGCAAATTTCAACACCTTACACTCGGTCCCCTCCTCCAGACCAGATGGGAAAAGTACAGCAGAGGCTCACTAAAGACAAATGGAGAAGTGAAACTAATTTGTTATAAAAAGGGATTATAGAAACTGGCCTCTTCATAACAGTAAAAAGAATGGGAGATGTATGCACCCATCTCTGCTCTTAAATGACTCCATCATTCACTATTGGAGCAGTTAACATCTCCTGTCAACACATTTCCTATTACTCACGCACCTTTTGGTAACTTCACTGCAAATCTGTTCCTCCATCTTCCTCATAAATTTAAGGCAGGTATGAAATAAGAATAAATGGTTCAAAGACTGTTTAACTGTACAGGGTTGTTATATGGATATGGAAGATATGGAACAGCCAATGATGACAGAATAGTACGGAAGTTTTTTTGAAAAAAGGAATTGGACTGTCACCGTTCACTAGAACAGAGATTGGTTCATGATGATCTTCTGATCCAAACTGAAGATTCAGATCCCTTTGATTTGATTCAGTTAAATACAAACTCAGATTAACAGGAGAAGAGAGAGAATCAGAGTGAAATGTATGACTAATATTGGAGATGGAAACTTTGTTATGGGATGGGTATTAGAAGCAGTTTTTCTGTTCTCAAGTACTTTTGTAAGCATCAGGAATTCATATTTCAAATATATGTAATACAAGAATGAAAGCTCATGGTAAACATTTCCCTTTTGAATGGAAGTCCAGGAATCCAAGCCTTTAAATTGAGTGCGAGTTGCACTGTAGCAGTGCCACAGAGCATCCCTTGTTTTCTTTCCATAAACTGGCAGTTATGAGCAAGGTAACATGTTGGAAAAACTCAACAGGTCTGGCAGCATCTGTGACGAGAGAAACAGAATGAACACTTAAAATTTGCGTGACTCTTCTTCAGAGTTAAAGAGAGAGAAAAATAAGTTGTGGAGTAGCTGGAACAGAGTAGAAAGTCTGTGACTACTGGGAAATCCTTCCAATCACTGACCTCCCTGCTCTCTTTAGCTCTGAAAAGTCATACCGATTACAAATATTAACTCTGTTTTCACTGCAGTCTAAAAGTTTTTAAAGTTAAAGTTAATTTAATAGTGTCAGAAGCAGGCTTACATTAACACCGCAATAAAGTTACTGTGAAAATCTCCTAGTCATCACACTCTGGTGCCTGTTCGGGCACACAGAGAGGATTTAACATGGTCAACGCATCCAACCAGCAAAGACCATGTGAGGAAACCGGAGCATCTAGAGGAAACCCACGCAAACATGGGGAAAATGTGCAAACTCCACACAGACAGTGACCCAAGCCATGAACTGAACCCAGGTCCCTGGCTCTGTGAGGCAGCAGTGCTAACCACGGTGCCATTGTGCCACTCTATTTCACTCCATATATGCTGCCAGACTTGCTGGGTTTTTCCAGTAACTTTCTGTTTTATTTACAAGAAGAAAGTTTCCATTAAGCCGGGTCTATTCACCTTCTTCTGTGTCACTGTATTGATCAGAATCCGTGCTCCCATTTGGCTGGTTTTCCTCAGTTACTGAGCGCTGGTGCATCAGCTGCTCCAGCTTCTTCTCATAAATCTTCCTAGTGGTAGCTGCACAACAATGAGGGTGACAATAAGGACATGTTATTCAACTCACCAGCAACTTTTCAAAGCAAAATGGCCTTTTGACAAAACTGCTTTGTACAACACAGAAGCGCATTATTGGAAGATACAACACTGATCAGTATATGTAACACTATTTCAGCTCGGTAGCGGAGTGTTAAGTGGAAAGATAACTTGCACAATCAGGAATGGGACTCTGTTTTTCCCCTTTACTTAGCCCTTTGTTATCTGCACATCAGTTGGGTTTTCACCCAGTGAACCATGGGTACACGATGAAAAACAGAATTCCCAATCTCAACCACACAACACAAAGTGATAGTGACAGGAGATCAGGCATTTTTCACAAAAGGCAAAGGCTGCTTCCATCAGGTTACGTTTAACTATATCCAAGAGCTAGCTGCCAACAGTTGTGGTCTGGGGTATTGCTTGTGGAATTAAACAATTTGCTTGTCCTAACAGATTTCCTGAGCAGTAATTAAAACACAGCATTCAAACTTAGCATTATCCCAGCATTGTGACATGTATTCTTGAAGGCAAGACCAGTCCATTGTTACTTGCTTCCTCAGACCGAAGTATAACACACAGTGCACGGAGAGTCAGATGTGACATGCACCATGTTGGGCACTTCGCCTTTTACCCCACAAAGTTTGTAAATTTCTGGATACCAAACACAACCAAACAGCAAAAAGATCTACTGAAGATATGAGGGAAGATTTTCCACTCATTGGAAATCTTTACTGGGGGTTGAGGATATGTAGAAAGGGTGGAACGGGATGGGGTTTGTAATTAGAAAGGGGTGGGCTGATCAATGGAATGACGATATGAGAAAGATGAAAGTAATGGGATGTACATGTTGCGAAATGGCTGACACTGTGTGGAATGGCATGGCATTTAAAGAAATATTGTTGCAATAATGGTAATTTCACCACACATTTCAAGGTTTTGGCTAGTAGTTACTTAATAGGTACACAGATGGATCAATCCTACTCATGAGCAGCACTGAACTAGGTACCCAGGGAGTTACTCTACAACTCCTTAACCGCTAGTGACTACCATCATCTGCAAAGGATCAGGCCATGATCAGGGCGGCATGGTAGCACAGTGGTTAGCACTGCTGCTTCACAGCTCCAGGGACCTGGGTTTGATTCCCGGTTGGGTCACTGTCTGTGCGGAGTTTGCACGTTCTCTTCATGTCTGCGTGAGTTTCCTCCGGATGCTCCGGTTTCCTCCCACAGTCCAAAGATGCGCTTAGGTTGATTGGCCATGCTAAAATTGCCCCTTAGTGTCCTAAAATGCGTAGGTTAGAGGGATTAGCGAGTAATAATATATAGGGATGTGGGGGTAGGGCCTGGGTGGGATTGTGTTCGGTGTAGACTCAAATGGGCCGAAGGGCCTCTTTCTGCACTGTAGGGTTCTATGATTCTATGAGCATACAAGTATGAATGCTGGAAAATCCTGTCTGTAAAAATGGAATACATGCCTTATGTATTATAACAGGAGTGGTACGTAGAAATTAAAACTTCTAAAGCGTTACTTAGAGAGCTGTTAATGAATGATTCAAGGTGATTTAGTTGTGTAACCTCAGACTATAACTGCTATGCTTACTGACATTAATAACACTACAAAGAGGTCATTTACAGGATTGACACGGATAGCATTTAACATTTGAACATTCAGTTTCCCCACAGGAAATAACTGCTTTGCAACGGAAACACAATTCATGTACTAATTAATAACAAATTCACCCAAGTGGATAGTGTCTGGAGTTTGAGTTGAGGAAAGGCAGGAGCTTTTCACACTGATGGGAAGAACCTGAGAGCAGATCTTAAGACAGGGATACAAGGTAATTAAGGAAATGGCAGAAAGAGATTCCAAGTAATGTATGAAATGGAACCGAGAGAGAATAATAGGGTCGCAGATTCAAACAAACAGAAGATTAATTCAGGTTACATCATGAAAGAGTTTCTGGATGGTGGAACTGAAAGCTCTGGAATAATCTAAAACAGAGCTGGATGTTTCAATGGATAACTTTCTGTTGGAGATACCAAAGTCAGCTGGATGGCTTTTCTCATCCATAATTCCTGCCAACTATCTGTGTCAAGACTCTCAACACTTGGAAGAGAGAAAGACAGCCTGTTTGAGCCATTCACTGCATAACTGCACAATTCAGTATTAATACTCACCCACAATAGGACCTGCAGAAAATCCATATTTTATAAGCTGCTCTTTTAACTCTTCATCTGACAACTCAGTCACATCTACGAAATCTCTCTCTTCCTCATTGTTTTTATCCGTCTTCCTCGTTGCCTTCTGTGTAAGGAAGGCAACATTAAAGTCAACAAACTGATATAAATGAAAATGTTTAAGTCATAGATTCTTTAAAGATCCAGCATTGGTGCACTGATCCCAGGCTGTATTCCTCTCCCCAGTGTCCACTGCAGGGTTACTTTCTGCACTCTCCACTTCATCAGCTGAAGTTACATTTAAACCCGAGTTTGCAGCTCAGCCTGAGCACTGGGTGAATGGGCCAGGAAATGGCAAATGGAATTTAATGTTGGCAAGTGTGAGGTGGTCCACTTTGGTAGGAAGAATGGTAGGAAGGACTATTACTTACGTGGCGAAATACTGCAGCAGGCGACGGTGCAGAGGGACCTCGGGGTCCTTGTGCATGAGTCGCAAAAACCCAGCTTGCAGGTGCAGCAGGTGGTCAGGAAGGCGAATGGGATGCTGGCCTTCATAGCGAGGGGGATTGAATATAAAAGTAGGGAGGTCTTGCTGCAGCTGTATAGGGCACTGGTGAGGCTGCAGCTGGAGTACTGTGTGCAGTTTTGGGCGCCGCACCTGCGCAAGGATATTTTGGCCCTGGAGGGAGTGCAGAGGAGGTTTACTAGGCTGATACCGGAGTTGAGGGGATTGAGCTATAGAACATAGAACATAGAACACTACAGCACAAACAGGCCCTTCGGCCCACAAGTTGCGCCGACCACATCACCTACCAACCTACAGACCTATCTATAACCCTCAATCTCATTAAACCCCATATACTCATCCAGAAGTCTTTTAAAAGACCCCAGCGAGTTCGCCTCCACCACCACTGACGGCAGCCGATTCCATTCACTCACCACCCTCTGAGTGAAAAACTTACCCCTAACATCACTTCTGAACCTCCCTCCCCGCACCTTAAATCTGTGTCCTCTCGTAGCGACCATTTCAAACCGGGGAAATAGCCTCTGAGAGTCCACCCTATCTATTCCTCTCAACATTTTGTAAACTTCTATCAGGTCGCCTCTCAACCTTCGTCTCTCCAGGGAAAAGAGTCCCAGCTCCCTCAACCTAACTTCATAAGGCATGCCTCCCAGTCCAGGCAACATCCTTGTAAATCTCCTCTGCACCCTTTCAATAGCTTCTACATCTTTCCTATAGTGAGGCGACCAGAACTGCGCACAATACTCCAAATGAGGCCTGACAAGGGTCTTATAAAGTTGCAGCATTACCTCCCGACTCCTAAACTCAATCCCTCGATTAATGAAGGCCAGTACACCATACGCCTTCTTGACCACCTCCTCCACCTGCGAGGCCGATTTAAGAGTCCTGTGGACCCGGACCCCAAGATCCTTCTGCTCCTCAACACTACTCAGACTTCTGCCCTTAATAGTGTACTCGTTCATCCCGTTGGTTCTGCCAAAATGGACGACAACACATTTATCCGCGTTGAAGTCCATCTGCCACTTCTCCGCCCAGTCCTGCATCCTATCTATGTCCTGCTGCAACTTTTGCCATCCTTCCAGATCATCCACAACACCACCGACCTTCGTGTCATCAGCGAACTTACTTACCCATCCCTCCACTTCCTCATCCAGGTCATTTATGAGGTCATTTATGAGGAGCTATGAGGAGAGGCTGAATAAACTAGGCTTGTACTCGTTAGAGTTTAGAAGAATGAGGGGAGATCTCATTGAGACGTATAAGATGATGAATGGGATGGATAGGATAGAGGTGGAGAGACTCTTCCCGCTCAAAAAAGACAGTAGGACTAGGGGGCACAGCCTCAAGGTAAAGGGGAGGCGGTTGAGAACGGAGTTGAGGAGGAACTTCTTCACTCAAAGGGTGGTGAATCTCTGGAATTCTCTGCCCGTTGAAGTGGTGGAGGCTGCCTCGCTAAATATTTTTAAGAAGCGGGTTGATGGGTTCTTGATAAGAGAGGGGATTAAGGGTTATGGGGAGAGGGCGGGAAAGTGGAACTGAGCCACAACAGATCAGCCATGATCTTATTGAATGGCGGGGCAGGCTCGAAGGGCTAGATGGCCTACTCCTGCTCCTATTTCTTATGTTCTTATGTTCTCACTCCAAACCTTCTCCTCAGTCTGCTATCTTCCTCCACACATTGGGAGATTCTAAAAACTTTTCCTTTATTTATGCTCTTTTTGTTCTGTTATCCTCATTTCCTTCATGTTTTACGTCCAATGTTTTCTCCACTCGAAGTTCTCATGTGTGCAAACAGCTATAGAAATTAAACCTATTGATAACTGTGGGAGAATTTCACCACCTGAATATCGGTGATCTTTTTGGCGAGAGCTTCAATTCCCTTACCACCCCGGCTTCCCGTTCAGGCATGTTTGCTATACCTGCATGCTGACTGTATGTTCTCTCTGCATATTAACATATACAAGTTTCACACCTTTTAAAACTACTGATTTTTAATTTCTTATGAATAGTGAATAACCTCATTTGCCCACATTATATACCATCTACCACTTTGTTCTCCATTAATTTAACTTGTCTGTATCTCTTTGCAGCTGCTCAATGTCCTTCTCACAATTTACAATTCCATCTAGTTTTGTATCATCAGAGAATTGAGATACGTTATTTCTTCCTTCATCCAAGTCATTAATTCAGATACCATGTGGTACTCCGCTAATTACAGCTAGCCAACCTGAATATGTCCCATTTATTCCCCTGTCCTTCTGCTTCCTGTCAGGTAACCAAACCTCAAAGTCACCCTCAACTTGAGTAAAATTCCTGTGATGCAGAAGGAGGCCATTCAGGTCATCGAGTCTATACTGACTCTTCAAAAGAGCATCTTACCACATCCAAACTCAAATGTATCCCCATAATCCCATGATTTTAGCATGGCCAGTCATCGGTGGTCATCTTCCAGGATTCTACAGACGCTGGAACAGTCCCTGCAGTTTGGAGGGTAGCTAATGTCACTCCAATATTATAAAAGGGAGGCAGAGAGAAAATAGGGAATTATAGACATAGAACATAGAACATTACAGCGCGGAACAGGCCCTTCGGCCCACAATGTTGCGCCGACCAGTCTTATTTTTAAAAAAAAACATTGACCCACTAATCTAAACCAATCCCTTTTCGTCCATAAACCTATCCACCAATCTCTTAAACGCCCCCAAACTAGGCGCATTTACAACTGCAGCAGGCAGGGCATTCCAGTAGTAGTCCCAGACTACTAAGCTTAATGTCTGTAGTGGGGAAAATGCTTGACTCCATTATTAAGGACTTTATAGCAGAGCATTTAGAAAGCAGTGGCAGGATCAGACAGAGTCAGCATGGATTTCTGAAGGGGAAATCATGTTTGACAAATCTGTTGGAATTCTTTGAAGATGTAACAAGTTGACAAGGGGGAGTCAACCACTGTGGGATATTTGGACTTTCAGAAAGCATTTGATAAGTCCCGCACAAGAGATTATCATGCAAGATTAAAGTGCGTGGGAATGGGGGAAGTGTATTGACATGGTAGAAAACTGGTTGGCAGAGAGGAAACAGAGTGGGAATTAATGGGTGCTTTTCAAATTGGCAGGCAGTAATTAGTGGGACGTCACACGGATCAGTGCTGGGACCCCCAGCTATTCACAATATATATTAACGATTTGGATGAGGGAACAAAATGTAACATCTCAAAGTTTGCTGATGATACTAAGTTGGGTGGGAGAGTGAACTGTGACGAGGATGAAGAGATTGGCAGCACGGAAGCACAGTGGTTAGCACTGCTGCTTCACAGCCCCAGGGACTTGGGTTCGATTCCCGGCTCAGGTCACCGTCTGTGTGGAATTTGCACATTCTCCTCGTGTCTGCGTGGGTTTCCTCCGGGTGCTCCGGTTTCCTCCCAGTCCAAAGATGTGCAGGTTAGGTCGAATGGCTATGCTAAATTGCCCCTTAGTGTCCTGACATACTTAGCTTAGAAGGATTAGCGGGTAAAATATGTGGGGATATGGGGGTATGGCCTGGGTGGAATTGTGGTCGGTGCAGACTCGATGGGCCGAAGGGCCTCGTTCTGCACTGTAGGGTTCTATGAAACTTCAGAATGATCTGGGCAGGTTATGCGAGTGGGCAAATCAATGGCAGATGCAGTATAATTTTGATAAATGTGAGGTTATTCACTTTGCAAGCAAAAATAAGAAGGCAGATTACTATCTGGAAGGCTGTAAATTGGAGAGGGGAGTGTGCAGTGGGACCTGAGTCGTCTTGTGCACCAGTCACTGAAGATAAGCATGCAGGTGGTAAAGGAGGCAAATGGCATGTTGGCCTTCATTGCAATAGGTTGAGTACAGGAGCAGGGATATTTTATTGTAATTATACGGGGCCTTGGTGAGGCTACAGAATATTGTGCGCAGTTTTGGTCTCCTTTTCTGAGGAAGGACGTTCTTGCTCTCAAGTGAGTGCAGCAAAGGTTTTACCAGGCTGATTCCAGGGATGGTGGGACTGATGTATGAAAAGAGATTGACTAGATTAGGATTATTTTCATTAGAGTTCAGATGAATGAGGGGGGGAATTTCATAGAGACTTATAAAATTCCAACAGGTCTAGCTAGACAAGATAGCAGGGAGGATATTCACAATGGTGGAGGAGTCCAGAACCACGTGTCACAGTCTGAGGATTCAGGGTAGACACAGTAAGAAGTCTGACAACACCAGGTTTAAGTCCAACCGATTTATTTGATAGTAAACTCACAAGCTTTTGAGGTTTCCCTCTTCATCAGGTAAATGGAACGCTCTGGCCTCAGACAGTGCATACAACAGCACAGACAGTTTACAGATTACTGATTAGAATGCAAATCTTTACACCTAATCTGCTATTCAAGTCTTAAAGTAGCCGACAATGTGAGTGGAAGGAGCACCGAGCACAGGTTAAAAAGATGTGTATTGTCTCCAGGCAGTACAATAAGTGAGGTTTTGCAAACCCAGGCAAACCTCGGCTCTGTCGAGGGCATCCTGAAACCCATTGTACAAAGAACCCCCAGCTTTTGTCGTGACACTTACGGAAACTCAGCACACATGGAGCAGTTGAACCAGGGACACTCCTCGTCACAATGGATGTCTCGGCGCTCTACACCAACATCCCCCACGACGATGGCATTGCTGCGACTGCCTCAGTACTCAACGCCAACAACTGCCAGTTTCCAGATGCAATTTTACAACTCATCTGCTTTATCCTGGACCACAATGTCTTCACCTTCAACAACTAGTTTTTCATCCAGCCATGGGGACCAAATTCGCACCTCAATATGCCAACATCTTCATGCACAGTTCAAACAAGACTTCTTCACCGCACAGGATCTTCAACCGATGCTATACACTAGATACATCGATGACATTTTCTTCCTTAGGACTCATGGTGAACTATCACCGAAACAACTATACGATGATATCAACAAGTTCAATCCCACCATCAGACTCACCATGGACTATTCTCCAGAATCGGTTGCATACTTGGACACACGCATCTCCACCAAGGACGGTCACCTTAGCACCTCACTGTACTGCAAGCCCACAGACAACCTCACAATGCTCCACTTCTCCAGCTTCCACCCTAAACATGTTAAAGAAGCCATCCCCTATGGACAAGCCTTCCGTACACACAGGATTTGCTCAGATGAGGAGGATTGCGACAGACACCTCCAGACACTGAAAGATGCCCTCATAAGAACAGGATATGGTGCTTGACTCATCGATCGACAGTTCTGATGCACCACAGCGAAAAACCGCACTGACCTCCTCAGAAGACAAACATGGGACACGATGGACAGAGTACCCTTCGTCATCCAGTACTTCCCCGGAGCAGAGAAGCTACGACATCTTCTTCAGAGTCTTCAACATATCATTGATGAAGACGAACATCTCGCCAGGGCCATCTCCACTTCTTGCCTTCAGACAACCGCACAGCCTCAAACAGACCATTGTTCACAGCAAACTACCCAGCCTTCAGGAGAACAGTGACAGCAATACCACACAACCCTGCCACAGCAACCTCTGCAAGACATGCCGGATCATCGACATGGATGACATCATCACATGTGAGAATACCATCCACCAGGTACATACTCTTGCAATTCGGCCAACGTCGTCTACCTAATATGTTGCAAGGTAGGATGTCCCGAAGCACGGTACATTGGGGAGACCATGCAGACGCTATGACAACGGATGAATGAACATTGCTTGACAATCACCAGGCAAGACTGTTCCCTTCCTGTTGGCGAACACTTCAGCGGTCACGGGCATTCGGCCTCTGACCTTCGGGTAAGCATTTTCCAAGGCGGCCTTCACGACACACGACAGCGCAGAGTCGCTGAGCAGAGACTGATAGCCAAGTTAGCCACATGGCGAAAAAGTGCAGCATGCGACGGTGCAGAGGGACCTCGGGGTCCTTGTGCATAAGTCGCAAAAACCCAGCCTGCAGGTGCAGCAGGTGGTCAGGAAGGCGAATGGGATGCTGGCCTACATAGCGAGGGGGATTGAATATAAAAGTAGGGAGGTCTTGCTGCAACTGTACAGGGCACTGGTGAGGCCGCAGCTGGAGTACTGTGTGCAGTTTTGGTCGCCGCACTTACACAAGGATATTTTGGCCTTGGAGGGAGTGCAGAGGAGGTTTACTAGGCTGATACCGGAGTTGAGGGGGTTGAACTATGAGGAGAGGCTGAATAAACTAGGCTTGTGCTCGTTAGAGTATAGAAGAATGAGGGGAGATCTCATTGAGACATATAAGATGATGAATGGGATGGATAGGATAGAGGTGGAGAGGCTCTTCCTGCTCAGAAAGGACAGTAGGACTAGGGGGCACAGCCTCAAGATAAAGGGGGGGGGGGGGGGGGGGGGGGGGTGTAGAACAGAGTTGAGGAGGAACTTCTTCACTCAAAGGGTGGTGAATCTCTGGAATTCTCTGCCTGTTGAAATGGTGGAGGCTGCCTTGCTAAATATTTTTAAGACGTGGGTTGATGGGTTTTGATAAGCAAGGGGATTAAGGGTTACGGGGAGAGGGCGGGAATGTGGAACTGAGCCACGACAGATCAGCCATGATCTTATTGAATGGTGGGGCAGGCTCGAAGGGCTAGATGGCCTACTGCTGCTCCTATTTCTTATGTTCTTATGAACTTCTTCACTCAAAGGGTGGTGAATCTCTGGAATTCTCTGCCCATTGAAGTGGTGGAGGCTGCCTCGCTAAATATATTTAAGACGCGGGTTGATAGGCGAGGGGATTAAGGGTTATGGGGAGAGGATGGGAATGTGGAACTGAGACACGACAGATCAGCCATGAACTTATTGAATGGCAGGGCAGGCTCGGGGGGCTAGATGGCCTACTCCTGCTCCTATTTCTTATGTTCTAAGTTCTACGCACATGAGGATGGTCTCAACAGGGATCTTGGGTTCATGTCACACTATCGGTAACCCCCATGACTTGCCTGGGTTTGCAAAACCTCACTTAACTGTACTGTCTGGAGACAATACACATCTCTTTAACCTGTGCTCGGTGCTCCTTCCACTCACATTGTTAGCCACTTTAAGACTTGAATAGCAGGTTAGGTGTAAAGATTCACATTCTAATCAGTAATCTATAAACTGTCTGCACTGTTATATGCTCTGTCTGAGGCCAGAGCTCTCCATTCACCTGACAAAAAGGGAAACCTCGAAAGCTTGAGAGTTTACTATCAAATTAATCGGTTGGACTTAAACCTGGTGTTGACAGACTTCTTACTGTGTTTACCCCAGTCCAACGCTGGCATCTCCACATCACGATTCAGGGTAGACCATTTAGGACAGATGAGGAGATATTTCTTCACCCAAAGAATGGTGAACCTGTGGAATTTATTACCACAGGAAGTAGTTGATGCTAAAACATTGAATGTATTAAAGAGGCGGAGGGATATA
>NC_137341.1:56507187-56537187 GCF_965287045.1 Carcharhinus amblyrhynchos | reverse complement strand
ATGACCCACCCTAACCCCCTAACCCTAACCCTAACCCTAACCCTAACCCTAATGCACCCTAACCCTAACCCTAATCCTAACCCTAACCCCTAACCCTAACCCCTAACCCTAACCCTAACCCTAATACCCTAATACCCTAATACTAACCCTAACCCTAATGCACTAACCCTAACCCTAACCCTAACCCTAACCCCTAACCCTAACCCTAATGCAGAGTAACCCTCACCCTCACCCTCACCCTAACCCTAACCCTAACCCTAACCCTAATACCCTTATACCCTAACCCTAATACCCTAACCCTAACCCTAATACCCTAACCCTAACCCTAATACCCTAACCCTAACCCTAGCCCTAACCCTAACGCAGAGTAACCCTAACCCTAACCCTAGCCCTAACCCAAACCTAACCCTACCCCTAACCCTACCCCTACCCCTACCCCTAGCCCTAACCCTAACCCTCTAACCCCTAACCCTAACCCCTAACCCTAACCCCTAACCCTAACCCCTAACCCTAACCCTAATGCATCCCTCACCCTCACCCTCACCCCTAACCCTCACCCCTAACCCCTAACCCCAACCCCCTAATACCCTAATACCCTAACCCTAACCCTAACCCCCTAATACCCTAACCCTAACCCCTAACCCTCACCCCTAAAACCCTCACCCTAATGCCCTAACCCTCACCCTCAACTCTCACCTGCATCACTAATCCTAACCCTCAAACTAACCCCCAAACCTCAACCACTAACTTTACCCCCCTCACCTTGATGCCCCAATCCTAACCCCTGACCGCAACCCATAAACCTAATCCCTAACCCTAACACCCTAATCCCAAACCATAACCCTAATCCTAATCCTAACCCTTGTCCAAACCCTCACCCCCTAACCCTAACCACCTAACCCTAACGTAGAGTAACCCTAAGCTGAAACCAAACCCTAATCCTTCAGACAAACCATAATGCAGCTAGACGTCCCTGCTCCTGTACCAAGATCATCTCACTATGAAGGGATTTGGGTAGATTCCCCCCGCCCCCCCCTTCCCATTTAAAAGTTACTCACCTCAAGGAATCAACCTCATTGTTCCTTGGGAGCACTGAAGAGAGGCAGTGATTTGTAGGAGGAGAGCTTGAAGGTGAGTTAAAGCTAACTGTGCTAATTTCTTCTGACTTTTATACCAGAAACAGGAAGCAGTTTGCAAAGGGACTTGGGTAGTTCCAGCCCAGCCCCGCCCTGCCCATTTAAAAGTTACTCACCTCAGGGAATCGACCTCATTGTTCCTTGGGAGCACTGAAGAGAGGCAGCGATTTGTAAGAGGAGAGCTTGAAGGTGAGTTAAAGCTAACTTTTCTAGTTTTTATTTGAATTTTATAGCAGAAACAGGAAGCAGTTTGCAAAGGGACTTGGGTAGTTTTTTTTCCTTACCATAAATTGGTCTGGTGAGGCATCCCGATACTCTACACAGGTAGATTATCCCACCCTCCCACCTCCTCTAACCTAAAAAAGAGAGAGAGGGGCTTGGAGTGAGAACAGATAAGTTGGTTTTTGTGATCTGTAAGGGCTTTGGCTCACAGGGTGTGGCAATGTAAGTTTATAAGTTCCTATTACTTTTTTCTCTGTATTTCTAAAAAGGGCAAGTATGGGTGTGAGGCAACTATGTGGTTACCAATGTAATATGTGGGACGTCCTGGAAGCTTCTGGTCTCCCAGACATCCATATCTGTGCTCGGTGTGTGGAGCTGCAGTCCCTAAGGGACCAGGTTAAGGAACTGGAACTGCAGCTCGAGGACCATCATCTCATTAGAGAGAATGAGGAGGTAATTGCCAGGAGCTACCGGCAAGTGGTCACACCGGGGCAACGGGAAGAAGGCAAGTGGGTAACCTGGCTAATTTATAACTCTCCAGTGTCCTAACTGAGCCTCCACGTCTCAACTTTACATAAGCCTCCTTGTTCCTCTTCACCAGAGATTCGACTTCCTTAGTACGCCACGGTTCCCTCGCTCGACCGCTTCCTCCCTGCCTGACAGGTACATATTTACCAAGAACTCGCAGTAGCTGCTCCTTGAATAAGCTCCACGTTTCAGATGTTCCCAGCCCCTGCAATTTCCAACTCCACCTTATGTATCCTAAATCTCACCTAATAGCCTCATAATTACCTTCCCCCAGCTATAACTTCTGCCCTTCGGTATACGCCTATCCCTTTCCATCACTAAGGTAAACGTAACCGAACTGTGGTCACTATCACCAAAGTGCTCACCTACCTCCAAGTCTAACACCTGGTCTGGTTCATTACCCAGTACCGAATCCAATGTAGCTTCACCTCTTGTTGGCCTATCTACATACTGTGTCACGAAACCTTCCTGCACACATTGGACAAAAACTGACCCCTCTAACATGCTTGAACTATAGCTTCTCCAATCGATATTTGTAAAGTTAAAGTCCCCCCTAAAGATTACCCTGTCATTTTCGCACCTATCCAGGATCAACTTTGCAATCCTTTCTTCGACATCTCTGGAACTTTTTGGAGGCCTATAAGCAATTCCCAGCAGGGTGACCTCTCCTTTCCTGTTTCTAATCTCAGCCTCTACTACCTCAGTAGACAGGTCCACATCAAACGTCCTTTCTGCCACCGTAATACAGTCCTTGACCAACAATGCTACGCCTCCCCCTCTTCTACCATCTTCTCTACTCTGACTGAAACATCTGAACCCCGGAACCTGCAACAACCATTCCTGTCCCTGCTCTATCCGTGTCTCTGAAATGGCCACAACGTCAAAGTCCCAGGCACCAATTCAGGCTGCAAGTTCATCCACCTTTATTGCGTATGCTCCTCGCATTAAAGTATACACGCTTCAAACCACCCTCCCGCCTGCCAATACACTGCTGTGACCTAGAAACCTTATCCGTGACCTTCCTACTCTCAACCTCCTGTACGCTGGAGCTACAATTCAGGTTCCCACCCCCCTCTGAATCAGTTTAAACCCCCCTGAATAGCATTGGCAAATTTTCCCCCCAAGGTATTAGTTCCCCTCTGGTTCAGGTGCAGACCATCCCTCTTGTAGAGGTCCCACCTACCCCAGAATGAGCCCCGATTGTCCAAGTATCTGAACCCTTCCCTCCTGCACCATCCCTTTAGCCACGACTTCAAATGTTCTCTCTCTATTCTTCTCCATGCTATCCCGAGGCACAGGTAACAAACCAGAGATAACCACTCTGTTTTAGCTCTAAGCTTCCACCCTAACTCCCTGAAATTCTGTTTTATATCCCCGTCCCTTTTCCTACCTATGTCGTGGGTGCCTACGTGGGTGAGGTATGAAAATCTTGTTTCTTCGGGGGTCTTTAATTAGATGTAAATTTATTCAAGTGATTGGAAATCAGGTTTTCACAGCTTCCAACTTGTATCTGTGTCAGATCGTCAAGGACTGTGTGAATTACGATAGATTAGAGATCTGAGTGACACTTAGACAGCACGGTTTTGCTCATTCCTCCATGATATACACAACCTGTCTTCTAAGAATCCTTGATTTGTATCACCTCAACTGACCTGACATGATCAATTTGAAAGCATTGCTGACTGGGATGATGTTACTTTAGATGTACAGTGAACAATTCAGCACCAGAGGTGGAATTCTACAATCTTTAACTGGATACTTCAGCATTCAGCCTTTCTGTCTACGTGATACTAAGTTATGTCTCAAATTGTTTTAAATAGTTACGGCCTGCAAGGAAGTACACAGTGCAAAAAAAATAAAAAGTGTGATGGTTTCAGGACTGTACTAAGGGCAGGTGCAGTCAATTAATACAAAGAACATCGTGGTTACAGAGATTTTAACATTTGAAGTAATTTCTAACGTACTATAAGAATGGTAATGGAACTACAAACCAAGTGCAATAAACAGAGCACAACCATTGTTGTACTTACGGCTGCAAACGGGGAAAGAGCTATTGATTTGTTCCATGACATCTGTGAGGTCTGAACTCCTGTCCTGGGGCGGAATCAATAAATCATCTGGAAACAGGACAATCGGAAATCAAGAAAATCAGAAGGCCGTCACTCAAATAGAATTCTATCTTTAATCTGAAGGAAAATCTCCTGTACAGTCACTCGCATCACTGCAATCCCAAGTAACATGATATAAATATCGGTGACATTTCAGAAAGAAAAAATGTATAAATATATGGTGTTTTTCATGTCCAGGCATCACAAAGTGGATAAAACCAGTATAGTTTTTCTTGATTATACAAACATATTATCATAGAATCATAGCAACAAAGGACCACCGGGTGGAGTTTTCTCAATTCTCAGCCAAGATGGTTTAAGCTCCTAAGGGATATTCTCTGTTTCCTCTGAAGCCGGCCACTGTGCGCTTTACTTTGAAGACACTACCGATCTGGCCAGTCAGATACAGGCAGGACACGTATTTGCAGAATGGATAGAGCAGGAGAGAATGCAAGAGAGACCTCAAATTATCTTCTCGTTGTTACCCACTCATTATCTATCTGATTCCAACCATAATGCAGTTTCTTCTCTAATTGAAATAGTTAGTTTGCTATCATGTGATTAACTGCCCAATTACTGAATATGGTCACAGAAGCTGAGGAAGCTTCATTCGAGGTGCATTGTTTATAATGACTGAATTAAATGGTCTGTGAAGCCCTCTTCTCAGCCAGGGTCCATTGTCCAAAGTGATTGAGTTTAATAGCACAGTCCACACCCACCTGGACAAACACATTGGCCAGAGTTGTCCCATCCCGCCTGCTGCTGGAATTTTAGCGGGTGGGTTGCAGCGAATGTGAAACCCCGTTGACGGTCGGGTGGGAATTTCAGGTTTTTAAACCGGTGCGGTCGGAGAATTCTGCCCATTGTATCTGGATGTCTGTGAATAGTTCAGGGGATAGACCACTCTTGAATAAATCAATTTTCTGGGTGGGCTACTTTCAGACAGCGTAATTCCTTTCTAATGGTTTTGTAATTTTGCAAGGTGAAGTCGTGTAAATATTTCGCTATTTTAAGAACTGCTGTTTAAGCCACCTGGGGACATTGACAAAGTACGAATGGATTTCCATTGACTTCGATTTTGTGAAGTCTCTTTGATGCAACACATGGTCAAATGGTACTTTGATGTCAAGGGCTCTCATCTCATCTCACCTCTGGAGTTCAGTTCTTTTGCCCATGTTTAGACCAAGGCTGTAATATGGTCTGGAGTCAAGTGGCCCTTGCTGAACCGAAACTGAACATTAGTGAGCTGATTATTGCTGAGTAGGTGCCATTTGGCAGTGTTGTCAATGACACCTTCCACCATCTTGCTGAAAAGCAAATTGATGGAAATATAGTTGGCTAGATTGGATTTGTCCTGCCTTTTATGGACAAGAGATACCCAGGCAAAGTATGACATTCGTGCCAGCGTTGTAGCTATACTAGAACAGCTCATCTCGGAGCAGTTAGTTCCAGACCGCAAGTCTTCAGTACTACTATTGAGATTTTGTCAGTGCCTTCAGCAGGTAGCTGGTAGTTAGCAGGAGGTTTCCTACTCCACGTTTGACATGAAACCACAAAACTTAATGGGATCCGGAGTCAATATTCAGGACTCCCGTGGTCATTCCTGAGTGCATAACAATGTACCGTCAACTCTGATGGATCTGTCCTGCTAGTGGGGCTGGACGTACCCAGGTATGGTGATACAGCAGTCCGGGACATTGGTTGTAATCTGTAAATAAGCCATGCACGTTGACAAAAATGAGTGTACATTGGCTGGATTACATGTTCAAATTCTTGAGTTAGGTTTGAACCATTAACGTTCTGACAATGTGGTAAGGTTTCAACTATGGAGTCAAACTGTAAGCTATAGCATGCTTTACTATGTTAAAGATACTAAGTGCAAATAGGTGTTGTTGTAAATGGAACGTGCCATTTTTGAATCTATCGATCAGAAGATTGTTTACAATATTCAATTATGAAGGTCACAAAAGGTCTCAATGCACCCAGAGCCCACCCTGCCTCCATCTGCTGGTGATGCTGTCTCAATGCACCCAGAGCCCACCCTGCCTCCATCTGCTGGTGATGCCGTCTCAATGCACCCAGAGATCACCCTGCCTCCATCTGCTGGTGATGCTGTCTCAATGCACCCAGAGATCACCCTGCCTCCATCTGCTGGTGATGCCGTCTCAATGCACCCAGAGCCCACCCTGCCTCCATCTGCTGGTGATGCCGTCTCAATGCACCCAGAGATCACCCTGCCTCCATCTGCTGGTGATGCCGTCTCAATGCACCCAGAGACCACCCTGCCTCCATCTGCTGGTGATGCCGTCTCAATGCACCCAGAGATCACCCTGCCTCCATCTGCTGGTGATGCCGTCTCAATGCACCCAGAGATCACCCTGCCTCCGTCTGCTGGTGATGCCGTCTCAATGCACCCAGAGATCACCCTGCCTCCGTCTGCTGGTGATGCCATCTCAATGCACCCAGAGATCACCCTGCCTCCGTCTGCTGGTGATGCCGTCTCAATGCACCCAGAGCCCACCCTGCCTCCATTTGCTGGTGATGCCGAGAGACACAAATACAGAGATATATACAGAGATACAGAGAGAGACACCAATAGTGAGAAATACAGAGACAGAGAGAGACACACAGATACACAGAGATATACGCAGGGATACAAAGAGAGAGGCACAAAAAGAGAGAAATAGAGACAGAGAGAGGGATGCACAGATAAGCAGAGAGATATACACAGAGACAGAGAAAGACACAAATAAAGAGAAATACAGAGAGACAGAGAGAGACACACAGATACACAGATATATACAGAGAGACAGAGACAGACACATATAGCAATACAGAGACAGAGAGAGAAACACACAGAGAGGTATATACAGAGAGACAGAGAGGGGGAGAGAGAGAGAGAGACAGATACAGATAGAGACAGAGAGATGTACAAGTAAGAAAGATGAAATAGAGAGACACACACATAAATACACGAATCGAGAAATACAAAAAGAGAGATGGAATTAGGCAAAGTCAGATCTAGCTTTGCATTCAATGTTTATTTAAAAATTCAGAGAGTATTTTACAGGAAAATTGATTTTAAAGTTAACAAAAGTACATCTGTCCTTTTCAGCTTCACACTGAGATCAGAACCCATGCGATCTGAGCTGCCCGGTATCTGTACAACTGTAACAGAGACCAGAAAGAGAAAAAACAGAGCTCAACATCACGGGAAATGAACAATTGTGAATAAGGTACAAGAAAAGTTCTTTATTTATACATGAAACTTAAACTCCAAGAAAACTATTAACTACAATTACATTACAACAAAAATCCCCTTATACATTTCACACTGAAAACTGCAATCCCGTCCACGATTGTCTCAGTTCCAGATTCAGAATGACAAACAGAGACAATTTGACTGTTACAGTCACTGAGAGCAGATATTGTGTTTGTGTCACTCAGAGATCTTCATAATCAGCTGAGGGAAATCTACAGCGTCCAAAATTCAACCCATCACTTGATCTGTAAAAGAGAGATACACCAATGATCAGATATTTATGATGTGGGACATTAGAGTTTTTAATCAGTGAAACATTGAGAGATTTTTCAAATCCCTTCTGTCAGTTTAATAACCCAGTCTGACAGCAGTTCCATTTCACACTCTCTGCTCAGTCCTGTGTTGGGGGGGGGGGGTTAGTGTGGGATCAGTGTTTGCTTTTCTCAAACTGCAGTGAGATCCCCAACAAGGGTAACAGACGTTTAAAAACTTAAACATTACAAAACTAAACCAGACAGAGAGTGATTGGGCCTCCTGCCTTCAATACAGCGATCTTCGCTCCAGAGATTGTGGGTTCAGCTCAGAGCTGAAAATACTAGGCCCTTAGCATCAAAACACACAGACACACAGAGAGAAAAACACAGAGACAGAGACACAGACAAAAAAACACACAGAGAGAAAACACAGAGACAGAGACACAGAGAAACACAGAGACAAGAGACACACAGAGAGATAGAAACCAAGAGAGACACAGATACACAGAGGGGATAGAGACAGACAGATATGGATACAGAGAAATAGAGAGATAGAGAGGCAGAGCGATAGAGACAGAGACACAGATACATAGAGATAGAGAGTCATAGATACGGAGAAATACAGAGACACAGAGACACACAGATACAGACAAGGAAACAGAAAGAGACACAGATACAGAGAAATACAGAGACAGAGAGATACACAGATACAGACAAAGAGACAGAAAGAGACACAGATACAGAGGAATACAGAGACACTGAGAGATACACAGATACAGACAAGGAGACAGAAAGAGACACAGATACAGAGAAATACAGAGACACAGAGAGATACATAGATACAGACAAGGAGACAGAAAGAGGCACAGATACAGAGAAATACAGAGACAGAGAGATACACAGATACAGACAAGGAGACAGAAAGAGACACAGATACAGAGAAATAGAGACACAGAGATACACAGATACAGACAAGGAAACAGAAAGAGACACAGATACAGGGAAATACAGAGACACAGAGAGATACACAGATACAGACAAAGAGACAGAAAGAGAAACAGATACAGAGAAATACAGAGGCAGAGACACACAGATATGTAGAGAGATATTTAGAGAGACACACACACAAATTCATACTAACAGAGATATAGAGAAAGAGAGATGGAGTTAGACAAAGTCAGAATTAGTTAATTTTGCATTTAATGTTTATTTAAAAATTCAGAGAATATTTTACAGGAAAATTGATTTTAAAGTTAACAAAAGTGAATCTGATCTTTGAGTTCACACTGAGATCAGAACCCATGCGATCTGAGCTGCCCGGTATCTGTACAACTGTAACAGAGACCAGAAAGAGAAAAAACAGGAGCTCAACATCACGGGAAATGAACAATTGTGAATGAGGAACAAGAAAAGTTCTTTATTTATACATGAAATTTAAACTATAAGAAAACTATTAACTACAATTAATAGACACTCTGTTATTACAATCTGGGCCTTGTATCAGTAACCTCTGCCCTAAACCTTTCCCATTATTACAATCTGGGCCTTGTATCAGTAAATACTGCCATAAAACTTTCTTGGTTATGACAATCTGGGCCTTGTATCAATAATCTTTGTTGTAAACCTCTCTCAGTTATGACAATCTGGGCCTTGTATCAGTAATCTCTATCCTAACCTCTCAGTTATTACAATCTTGGCCTTGTATCAGTAACCTCTGTCCTAAACCTTTCCCATTATTACAACCTGGGCTTTGTATCAGTAATCTTTGCCCTAAACCTCACTCAGTTATGACAATCTGTGCCTTGTATCAGTAACCTCTGCCTTAAAACTCTCTCAGTTATTACAATCTGGGCCTTGTATCAGTAATCTCTGCCCTAAACCTCTCTGTTATTACAATCTGGGCCTTGTATCAGCAATCTTTGCCCTAAACCTCTCTCAGTTATTACAATCTGGGCCTTGTATCAGTAATCTCTGCTCTAAACCTCTCTCAGTTATTACAATCTGGGCCTTGTATCAGTAATCTCTGCTCTAAACCTCTCTCAGTTATTACAATCTGGGCCTTGTATCAGTAATCTCTGCTCTAAACCTCTCTCAGTTATTACAATCTGGGCCTTGTATCAGTAATCTCTGCCCTAAACCTCTCTCAGTTATTAAAATCTGTGCCTTGTATCAGTAATCTCTGCCCTAAACCTCTCTCAGTTATTACAATCTGGGCTTTGTATCAGGAATCTGAACACAGGGATGTGGTTTCCTCTGGTATCTCAATCTGTGAACGATGACGGAGCCTCCACAGCCCTCCGGGATAGAGAATTCCAAAGATTTCCCATCCCGGAATTCTGGGAAAGTTGGGGAGACGGATTGGAAACTGGTTTAGGATTTGGACACAGAGGGTGGGTGGTAGAAAGCTGTTTGAGTGACTGGAGGCCTGTGTCCAGTTGTGGGGTCCCACAAGGCTCAGTGCTGGGGGGTTTATTATTGTTCTATATCAATGTTACAGAGGATAAACTGGGGGCAATGATCAGCAAGGTGTCCAGATGAGACCAAGATTGGTGGGATGGTTAATCGGGGAGAAGGTTGGAGGTTACAGGGAGATAGAACTGGGTTGGGTCAGATAGGCAGAGCAGATGGGATTGAACCCTGATAAGTGGGAGCTGATGCCGTTTGGAAGAAGTAACAAGGTGAGGGAGTATTTAATGAGTGGCGGGACACTGGGAAGCTCAGAGGAACATACGGATCTCGGGAAATGATTCCCAGATCCCTGAAGGCAGCAGAGCAGGTGAATCAGGGGGTAAAGAAGGCAGATGAAACACTTGCCTTTATCAGTCATGGTGTAGAGAATAAGAGTAAAGAGTTCAGGTTGGAGTTATACAGAGCGATGGGGAGGCTGGAACACTGTGTGCAGCTCTGCTCACCTCACTATAGGAAGGATGTGAGTGCACTAGAGGGGGTACAGAGGAGATTCAACAGGACGTTACCTGGGGTGGAGGGTCTGAGCGATAAGGACAGACCGGGTAGGCTTAGACTGTTTTCACTGGGGCAGAGAAGGCTGAGGGGGGACAGGATGGAGGGGGAGAAGATTATGGGGACAGAGTGAAGAGGGGGCAGTCGTTCCCCTGGGTTGAGGGGGGGGTCAGTCACGAGGGGACAGGGTTTTAGTCGGAGTGAGTCGGAGGGGAGTTGTGAGGAACGTTCACTCAGGGTGGGGAGAATCGGGGACACGCTGCCTGGGAAGGGAATGGAGGCTGGAAACCTTCCAATCTTTCAAAAACATTTGGATGAGCGCTCAAAACATCCCAACATTCCCAGATACGGGACAAGAGATGGAAAACTGGGCTAGCACAGCTTTAGTGGGAGTTCCTGTTGGTGCAGAGTCGATGGGCCAAAGGGCCTGTTCTTCACTGTGTGACTCTATGACTCTGAGGGAAGAAATTCCTCCTCATCTCAGTCCTAAACATCCTACCCCCTCCCCTTACTCTGAGACAGTGCTGGGGTCGCTGTCTGTGTGAAGCTCGCATATTCTCCCCGTGTCTGCGTGGGTTTCCTCCGGTTTACTCTCACAGTTTGAAAGGTGGATCAGCAGTGCTAAATTCTCCCTCAGTGTAACCCAATCAGGTCCCAGAGCTTGGTGACTACAGGCTTTTCACAGTAACTTCATTGCAGTGTTAATATAACTCTACTTCTGACACTAATGAATCCATTTTCAAACCTGATACCAGATTCCCCCATGTTGGCCTTGTTCTGTCAGGGTTCATGTGGACGTTTAAAGATTAGTCAATAATTCTTTAAGGACAGATTAAAGAAATTCTCGTTTCCTCCCACAGTACAAAGAAGTGCGGGTTAGGTTGATTGGCCTTTTGTCTGTGCAGTGTGCAAGAAACCAAACCTTTCACTGCATCCCAGTACATGGGATAGGACAGCACGGGGACACGATGGTTAGCATTGCCGCCTCACAGCACCAGGGACCCGGGTTCAATTCTCGGCTTGGGAATGGAGTTTGCACATTCTCCCCATGTCTGCGTGGGTTTCTTCCTGGTTTCCTTCCACAGTCCAAAGATGTGCAGACCAGGTGGAGTCTGAGACACGGCAGAAGCAGGGTAAAGATTTGAAAATGGAGGACTTCTAACAGACTTAAGAGACAGGGTTTAAAAATGTAAAGATTACAAAACCAGACAGAGAGTGATGAGGCCTCACACCTTCAATGTTGATCTTCCCTCAGAATCAGAGAGATTGTGGGTTCAGCACAGAGCCTGTGTCTCGATGCCCTTAGCATCGAGACACAGAGACAGAGACAGATATAGAGAAATGCAAAGACACAAACACACACAGATACCCAGAGAGGTATAGACACAGAGACAGAGAGAGAAACACAGAGAAAGATACACAGAGATACAGAGAGACACAAATAGAGAGAAATACAGAGACAGAGAGAGACACACACAGATAAACAGAGAGATATATACAGAGAGACAGGGAGAGACACAAATAGTGAGAAATACAGAGACAGAGGGAGAGACACACAGATAAACAGAGAGATATACAGACAGAGAGAGATACAGATACATAGAGGCAGAGGGATGTACAAAACCACATAAAGATAGAGGTAGAGAGACACACACATAAATACACTAATCAAGAAATACAAAAAGAGAGACAGAATTAGGCAAAGTCAGGTCTAGTTTTGCATTCAATGTTTATTTAAAAATTCAGAGAGTATTTTACAGGAAAATTGATTTTAAAGTTAACAAAAGTACATATGTCCTTTTCAGCTTCACACTGCGATCAGAACCCATGTGATCTGAGCTGCCCGGTATCTGTACAACTGTAACAGAGACCAGAAAGAGAAAAAAACAGCTCAACATCACGGGAAATGAACAATTGTAAATAAGGAACAAGAAAAGTTCTTTATTTATACATGAAACTTAAACTCCAAGAAAACTATTAACTACAATTACATTACAACAAAAATCACCGTATACATTTCACACTGAAAACTGCAATCCTGTCCACGATTGTCTCAGTTCCAGATTCAGAATGATAAACAGAGACAATTTGACTGTTACAGTCACCGAGAGCAGATATTGTGTTTGTGTCACTCAGAGATCTTCATAATCAGCTGAGGGAAATCTACAGCGTCCAAATTTCAACCCATCACTTGATCTGTAAAAGAGAGATACACCAATGATCAGATATTTATGATGTGGGACATTAGAGTTTTTAATTGGTAAAACATTGAGAGATTTTTCAAATCCCTTCTGTCAGTTTAATAACCCACTCTGACAGCAGTTCCATTTCACACTCTCTGATCAGTTCTGTGTTGGGAGGGGTTTAGTGTGGGATCAGTGTTTGCTTTTCCCAAACCGCAGTGAGACTCCCAACAAGGGCAAGAGGTTTCAGTGTTTAAAAATGTAAAGATTACAAAACTAAACCAGACAGAGAGTGATTGGGCCTCCTGCCTTCAATACAGCGATCTTCACTCCGGAGATTGTGGGTTCAGCTCAGAGCTGAAAATACTAGGCCCTTAGCATCAAAACACACAGACACACAGAGAGAAACACAGAGAGACAGAGACACAGAGAAACACAGAGACAAGAGACACACAGACACACAGAGAGAAAAACACAGGGAGACAGAGACGCAGAGAAACACAGAGACACACAGAGAAAAACACAGAGAGACAGAGACACAGAGACACGCAGAGAGATAGAAACCAAGAGAGACACGGATACACAGATATGGATACAGAGAAATAGAGAGATAGAGAGGCAGAGCGATAGAGACAGAGAGACACAGATACATAGAGATAGAGAGTGATAGATACAGAGAAATACAGAGACACAGAGAGACACACAGATACAGACAAGGAAACAGAAAGAGACACATACTGAGAAATAGAGAGACAGAGAGATACACAGATACAGACAAGGAAACACAAAGAGACACAGATACAGAAAAATAGAGAGACACGCAGATACAGACAAGGAAATTGAAGATCCTCAGAGTTATGGACAGGTTAAAGAGTGAGAAACTCTTCCCTCTCAAGAGATGGTGATGAACTAGAGGGCCCAGATTGGAAATGATGGGGAAGTGAAATGTGGAAAATCACTTCACCGAGAGGGTGTTTGGAATCTGGAACAATCTTCCTGAAAGCCTGTTCCAATATTCAATAAGATCCTGGCTGATCTGTGATCGAACTCTCTTTCTCTTTACCCCTTTGGACTAAGGGAAATCTATCAAACCCCAGATTGAAAATAATAACAAGTGTCTGAGCATCAATAGCCATTTGCAGAAGATTGTTTCAAACTAACCCCACACCACATCTGGCAATGTTTTCATTCCTACAATTCTCAAATTCCAAACTGAGGCTAACCCCCAAATATTCCCAAATCCTGGAATCCCCAACCAGCAGAAAAAAACTTGTTCTTTATCAGCCTCTCCCTTTCCCTCATTGTTTTCAATGTTTGATTCAATCAGCCCCCAACTTCAATTCCAGCGGTTTGGAATAATGTTTAATCTGCACCCTTCCTCAAATGTTCCCAACACAAATTCTGGAATGGGCTAAATCCAGAGTCAAATTCCCTCTGCTCTGTCCAAGGAATGTTTCAGCACAGATTTTTATTTTAAAAAAACAGGAATCAAATAGTTCAGCATCCCAGTGTGGCCTGGGGTTTATTTCACATTCAAACATGAAGTTGAAGCTTGGAATACTGTCTGTGGCAGCGTTTGTGGATTCAGTTGTTCTCCTGCTTTTTCACTTGCCTGAAGGCTTTGAATTGTAGACAGTGTTTAATCATTCCTGTCTCTCAGCACATGGAACTGGGGAATCTTCAAAGCCGACAGTCTCATGTAATTAACATCAAACTGCATCTTTATTCATCCATCCATTTCCTATCTCTGAATAGATCCCACACATTTCCAGAATGCAGGAAGCTCTCAATGGAAACTGCTTCCAATGATTCCCCAATACAATTGTTCACACTTGCCTGGAAACTACATCCCACTGACATTCCCCAAAGCAGCCACAGAAAAGGGACTGGTTATTTTAAACATTGAACCTGAACTCACTGAGTTTACAATTCACTCACATTGTACAGAAATGTGGATCCTGTTTTGATGAGAGTGATCAGATTAACTCTGGAACATGAAGGCAGCCTCCGGACTGAGATGAACCACATTTCCAACAGTTCCACTATATCAGAGACATTGCTGTGTGTATTGTGTGAATCCAGCTGTGAAATATCGGGACACTTGGAGCTTCCACGGTTTCTGTCTTTTCATCATTTATTAAAGTATGTTGTTCTATCCCTTTTCAATCTAAGTTGTGTCAATTTACATTTCCCTGCTCTGAAACATCACCACCAGTTTTGTCCATTTACTAAACATGAAAAACTCTTTGCAATTTGATATTTCCAGCTACACTGCTTACAATGCTGTCTCATTTTTTGTGTCTATGGCAAACCAGGATGTGAAGCATTCAGTCACATTAACAGGTCAATAAATACATCCAAACTACCTGTATATTTCTCTGTGTGTGTTTACCATGATCTGTTTGAGTGGGGGAGCAGGCTCAATGGGGCATTTGGCCTGAAACTGCACATAATTGAGATTTAAACACTCATACATGCTGACACACACACACACACATGCACAGACACACACTTATTGACAGAGACAGATGCACACACACAGACACAAACACAGATGCATAAACACACACACTCATTGACACAGACAGACGCACACACACACACATTGACACAGAGACAGATACACACATACACACACACACACTCATTGACACAGACAGATGCACACACACACACATTGACACAGAGACAGATACACACACATACACACTCATTGACACAGACAGATGCACACACACACACACACTCATTGACACAGACAGACGCACACACACACACATTGACACAGAGACAGATACACACACACACACACACACACACATTGACACAGAGACAGATACACACACACACACACACTCATTGACACAGACAGATGCACACACACACACATTGACACAGAGACAGATACACACACATACACACTCATTGACACAGACAGATGCATGCACACACACATTGACACAGAGACAGATACACACACACACACACACACACACTCATTGACACAGACAGATGCACACACACACATTGACACAGAGACAGATGCACACACACACACACTCTGACACAGACAGATGCACACACACACACACACACACACACACTCATTGACACAGAGACAGATGCACACACACATGCACACACACATACACACACACATACACACACACAGACACAAACACAGAGGCACTCACATAGAGACAGAGAGACACACACATATTCACAGAGAGACACAGACACAGATACACACACACACCCAGACACAGAGAGACAGACATACACACACACACACACACACACACACACACACACACACATTCACTCACAGACACAGAGACACACACACACTCACAGGCACACAGAAACACATGTTGACATACACACACACATACAGAAACACACAACCACTCACAGACACATAAGCTCACACACAGGGAGACACACAAGCTCACACACACACACAGAAATACGTGCAGACACTTAGAATCTCCCCCTCACACACACAGAAACACAGAAACATAACCACACCGACACTCACACACACTCATTCCTATTTCTGTTTTACTCCTCACTGCCCCCAGCTATAACGTACTGGGATCTGAGCTTGAAATGCTGGAACTGATCCTGGAGGAATGAGTGGGCTCTAATAGACACCCAGAGGGTCACTTGTGTGTGAATCATAGAATGGGGACAGCACAGGAGGCCATTCAGCCCGTCAATCCAGGATGGAGAGCCTGCAAGAGCAGTTTGACTATTCCCAGTCCCCGTAACCCTGTCAATATTTTCCCCTCAGCTTCCCATTCAATCTCTTCCTGATGGAATCTCCTTCCCCCTCCGGCTCAGACACAACATTCCAGATCCCAGCATTTCCCCATCACACAATCCCAGATTCCCACAGTGCAGGAGAGACCCCTCGGCCCATCGAGTCTGTACTGACCCATCAGAACCACCTAACATCCCCACCCAACCCCATTTCCCAGCACTTGGCCCACAGCCCTGAATGTGATGATGGGCCCAGTGATCATCCAGGGACTTTTTAAAGGGTGTGAGACAACTTGCCTCTACCCCCCGCCTCCCAGGCAACACATTCCAGACCCTCCCCACCCTCTGGGTAAAACAGTTCTTCCTCACATCCCCCCTCAACCTCCTATCCCTCACCTTGAACCTGTGTCCCTCTCATCACTGACCCTTCAACTAAGGGGATCAGCTGCTCCCGATCCACACTGTTCATGTCTCTCTCAGTTATTACAATCTGGGCCTTGTATCAGTAATCTCTGCCCTAAACCTCTCTCAGTTATTACAATCTGGGCCTTGTATCAGTAATCTCCGCCCTCAACCTTTCTCAGTTATTACAATCTGGGCCTTATATCAGTAATCTCTGCCCTAAACCTCTCTCAGTTATTACAATCTGGGATAGTATCAGTAATCTCTGCCCTAAACCTCTCTCAGTGATTACAATCTGGGCCTTGTATCAGTAATCTCTGCCCTAAACCTCTCTCAGTTATTACAACCTGGGCCTTGTATCAGTAATCTCTGCCCTAAAACTCTCTCAGTTATTACAATCTGGGCCTTGTATCAGTAATCTCTGCCCTAAACCTCTCTCAGTTATTACAATCTGGGATAGTATCAGTAATCTCTGCCCTAAACCTCTCTCAGTGATTACAATCTGTGCCTTGTATCAGTAATCACTGCCCTAAACCTCTCTCAGTGATTACAATCTGGGCCTTGTATCAGTAATCTCTGCCCTAAACCTCTCTCAGTTATTACAATCTGGGATAGTATCAGTAATCTCTGCCCTCAACCTCTCTCAGTTATTACAATCTGGGCCTTGTATCAGTAATCTCTGCCCTAAACCTCTCTCAGCGATTACAATCTGGGCCTTGTATCAGTAATCTCTGCCCTAAACCTCTCTCTGTTATTACAATCTGGGCCTTGTATCAGTAATCTCTGCCCTAAACCTCTCTCAGCGATTACAATCTGGGCCTTGTATCAGTAATCTCTGCCCTAAACCTCTCTCTGTTATTACAATCTGGGCCTTGTATCAGTAATCTCTGCCCTAAACCTCTCTCAGTTATTACAATCTGGGCCTTGTATCAGTAATCTCTGCCCTAACCCTCTCTCAGTGATTACAATCTGGGATAGTATCAGTAATCTCTGCCCTAAACCTCTCTCAGTTATTACAATCTGGGTCTTGTATCAGTAATCTCTGCCCTGAACCTCTCTCAGTTATTACAATCTGGGATAGTATCAGTAATCTCTGTCCTAAACCTCTCGCTGTGATTACAATCTGGGCCTTGTATCAGTAATCTCTGCCCTAAACCTCTCTCAGTTATTACAGTCTGGGTCTTGTATCAGTAATCTCTGCCCTAAACCTCTCTCAGTTATTATAATCTGGGCCTTGTATCAGTAATCTCTGCCCTAAACCTCTCTCAGTTATTACAATCTGGGCCTTGTATCAGTAATCTCTGCCCTAAACCTCTCTCAGTTATTACAATCTGGGCCTTGTATCAGTAATCTCTGCCCTAAACCTCTCTCAGTTATTACAATCTGGGATAGTATCAGTAATCTCTGTCCTAAACCTCTCTCAGTTATTACAGTCTGGGTCTTGTATCAGTAATCTCTGCCCTAAACCTCTCTCAGTTATTACAATCTGGGATAGTATCAGTAATCTCTGCCCTCAACCTCTCTCAGTTATTACAATCTGGGCTTTGTATCAGTAATCTCTGCCCTAAACCTCTCTCAGCGATTACAATCTGGGCCTTGTATCAGTAATCTCTGCCCTAAACCTCTCTCTGTTATTACAATCTGGGCCTTGTATCAGTAATCTCTGCCCTAAACCTCTCTCAGCGATTACAATCTGGGCCTTGTATCAGTAATCTCTGCCCTAAACCTCTCTCTGTTATTACAATCTGGGCCTTGTATCAGTAATCTCTGCCCTAAACCTCTCTCAGTTATTACAATCTGGGCCTTGTATCAGTAATCTCTGCCCTAACCCTCTCTCAGTGATTACAATCTGGGATAGTATCAGTAATCTCTGCCCTAAACCTCTCTCAGTTATTACAATCTGGGTCTTGTATCAGTAATCTCTGCCCTGAACCTCTCTCAGTTATTACAATCTGGGATAGTATCAGTAATCTCTGTCCTAAACCTCTCGCTGTGATTACAATCTGGGCCTTGTATCAGTAATCTCTGCCCTAAACCTCTCTCAGTTATTACAGTCTGGGTCTTGTATCAGTAATCTCTGCCCTAAACCTCTCTCAGTTATTATAATCTGGGCCTTGTATCAGTAATCTCTGCCCTAAACCTCTCTCAGTTATTACAATCTGGGCCTTGTATCAGTAATCTCTGCCCTAAACCTCTCTCAGTTATTACAATCTGGGCCTTGTATCAGTAATCTCTGCCCTAAACCTCTCTCAGTTATTACAATCTGGGATAGTATCAGTAATCTCTGTCCTAAACCTCTCTCAGTTATTACAGTCTGGGTCTTGTATCAGTAATCTCTGCCCTAAACCTCTCTCAGTTATTACAATCTGGGATAGTATCAGTAATCTCTGCCCTCAACCTCTCTCAGTTATTACAATCTGGGCCTTGTATTAGTAATCTCTGCCCTGAACCTCTCTCAGTTATTACAATCTGGGCTTTGTATCAGTAATCTCTGCCCTAAACCTCTCTCAGTTATTACAATCTGGGCCTTGAGAGTAAGAGAGAGAGAGCGCGAGAGAGAGACAGGATAGAGAGAGAGAGAGACAAAGAGAGAGACAGAGAGAGAGACAGGATAGAGTGAGAGTAACAGAGAGAGAGAGACAGGATAGAGAGACAGAGAGACAGACAGAGACAGAGAGAGAGAGACAGGTTATAGAGAGAGAGTGTGTAACAGAGAGAGAGAAAGTAACAGAGAGAGAGAGACAGGATAGAGAGAGAGAGTAACAGAGAGAGAGAGTAACAGAGACAGGATAGAGAGAGAGAGAGACAGAGAGAGAGAGACAGGATAGATAGAGAGAGTAACAGAGAGAGAGGATAGAGAGGGAGAGTAACAGACAGAGAGAGAGAGAGCAACAGGATAGAGGGAGAGAGTAACGGAGAGAGAGAGAGAGGAAAGAGAGAGAGAGTAACGGAGAGAGAGAGACAGGAAAGAGAGAGAGAGTAACGGAGAGAGAGAGACAGGATAGAGAGAGAGAGAGTAACAGAGACAGGATAGAGAGAGAGGCAGAGAGACAGAGAGAGAGAGACAGGATAGAGAGAGAGTAACAGAGAGAGAGAGAAAGGATAGAGAGGGAGAGTAACAGAGAGAGAGAGAGCGAGACAGGATAGAGAGAGTGTCACAGAGAGAGAGAGACAGGATAGAGAGAGAGCGAGACAGGATAGAGAGAGTGTAACAGAGAGAGAGAGACAGGATATAGAGAGAGAGAGTAACAGAGAGAGAGAGACAGGATTGGGAGAGAGAGTAACAGATAGACAGAGAGAAAGAGGATTAAGAGAGCGAGTAACAGAGAGAGAGAGACAGGATAGAGAGAGAGAGTAACAGAGAGAGAGAGACAGGATTGGGAGAGAGAGTAACAGAGAGAGAGAGGATAGAGAGAGAGAGAGAGACAGGATATAGAGAGAGAGAGTAACAGAGAGAGAGAGAAACAGAGAGAGAGTAACAGAGACAGAGAGAGAGAGACAGGATAGAGAGAGTAACAGAGAGACAGAGAGAGACAGGATAGAGAGAGAGTAACAGAGAGACAGAGAGGATAGAGGGGGAGAGTAACACAGAGAGAGAGAGTAACAGAGAGAGAAAGAGAGAGAGAGACAGGAAAGAGAGAGAGAGTAACAGAGAGACAGAGAGAGACAGAGAGAGAGAGAGAGACAGGATATATAGAGAGAGAGTAACAGAGAGAGAGAGAGGATAGAGAGAGCGAGGATAGAGAGAGAGAGTAACAGAGAGAGAAAGAGAGAGAGAGTAACAGAGAGAGAGAGAGGATAGAGAGTGAGAGGACAGAGAGAGAGAGAGTATCCTAACAGAGCGAGAGAGACAGGATAGAGAGAGAGATTAACAGAGAGAGAGAGAGGATAGAGAGAGAGAGTAACAGAGAGAGAGACAGGATATAGAGAGCGAGTAACAGAGAGAGGATAGAGAGAGGGTGTAACGAAGAGAGAGACATGAGAGAGAGAGAGGATAGAGAGAGAGTAACAGAGAGAAAGAGAGAGAGGATAGAGAGAGAGAGACAGAGAGAGAGACAGAGAGCTAGAGAGAGAGAGGATAGAGAGAGAGTAACAGAGAGAGAGAGAGATACGGGATAGAGAGAGAGAAACAGAGAGAGAGAGAGAGATACGGGATAGAGTGAGAGAGAGTAACAGAGAGAGAGAGATACAGGATAGAGTGAGAGAGAGTAACAGAGAGAGAGAGACAGGATAGAGTTTGAGTAACAGAGAGAGAGTGATTCAGGATAGAGAGAGAGAGTAACAGAGAGAGAGAGAGAGATACAGGATAGAGTGAGAGAGAGTAACAGAGAGAGAGAGATACAGGATAGAGTGAGAGAGAGTAACAGAGAGAGAGAGACAGGATAGAGTTTGAGTAACACAGAGAGAGTGATTCAGGATAGAGAGAGAGTAACAGAGAGAGAGAGAGAGAGAGGATGTAGAGAGAGAGAATAACAGAGAGAGAGACAGGATAGAGAGAGAGAGACAGGATAGAGAGAGAGACAGAGAGAGAGAGACAGGATAGAGAGAGAGAATAACAGAGAGAGAGAGAGAGAGAGGATGTAGAGAGAGAGAATAACAGAGAGAGAGAGAGGATAGAGAGAGAGAGTAACATAAATAGAGACAGGATAGAGAGAGAGTAACAGAGAGAGAGAGACAGGATAGAGAGAGAGAGAGACAGAAAAACAGACAGGATAGAGAGAGAGTGAATGACAGGAGAGAGAGAGCAACAGAGGGAGAGAGACATGATAGAGAGAGAGTAACAGAGAGAGAGAGAGAGACAGGATATAGAGAGAGTAACAGAGAGAGAGAGAGTGAGAGACAGAGACTGAGAGACAGAGAGAGAGAGTTAGGATAGAGAGAGAGAATAACACAGAGAGAGAGACAGGATAGGGAGAGAGAGAGAGGATAGAGAGAGAGAGGATAGAGAGAGAGAGGGTTACAGAGAGAGAGAGTTACAGAGAGAGAGGGTTACAGAGAGAGAGGGTTACAGAGAGAGAGGGTTACAGAGAGAGAGAGTTACACAGAGAGGGTTACAGAGAGAGAGGGTTACAGAGAGAGTTACAGAGAGAGAGAGTTACAGAGAGAGAGGGTTACACAGAGAGAGAGTTACAGAGAGAGAGGGTTACACAGAGAGAGAGAGGGTTACAGAGAGAGAGAGTTACAGAGAGAGAGGGTTACAGAGAGAGAGGGTTACAGAGAGAGAGGGTTACAGAGAGAGAGGGTTACAGAGAGAGAGGGTTTCAGAGAGAGAGGGTTACAGAGAGAGAGAGTTACAGAGAGAGAGGGTTACACAGAGAGAGAGGGTTACAGAGAGAGAGAGTTACAGAGAGAGAGGGTTACAGAGAGAGAGGGTTTCAGAGAGAGAGGGTTACAGAGAGAGAGGGTTACAGAGAGAGAGAGTTACAGAGAGAGAGGGTTACAGAGAGAGAGGGTTTCAGAGAGAGAGGGTTACAGAGAGAGAGAGTTACAGAGAGAGAGGGTTACACAGAGAGAGAGGGTTACAGAGAGAGAGAGTTACACAGAGAGAGAGTTACACAGAGAGAGAGTTACACAGAGAGAGAGGGTTACACAGAGAGAGACGGTTACAGAGACAGAGGGTTACAGAGAGAGAGGGTTACAGAGAGAGAGAGTTACAGAGAGAGAGGGTTACAGAGAGAGAGGGTTTCAGAGAGAGAGAGTTACACAGAGAGAGAGGGTTACAGAGAGAGTGAGTTACAGAGAGAGAGGGTTACAGAGAGAGAGGGTCACAGAGAGAGAGGGTCACAGAGAGAGAGAGTTACAGAGAGAGAGAGTTACAGAGAGAGAGAGTTACAGAGAGAGAGGGTTACAGAGAGAGAGAGTTACAGAGAGAGAGAGAGTTACAGAGACAGGGTTACAGAGAGAGAGAGTTACAGAGACAGGGTTACAGAGAGAGAGTTACAGAGAGAGAGGGTTACAGAGAGAGAGGGTTACAGAGAGAGGGTTACAGAGAGAGAAGGTTACAGAGAGAGAGGGTTACAGAGAGAGAGAGTTACAGAGAGAGAGGGTCACAGAGAGAGAGGGTCACAGAGAGAGAGAGTTACAGAGAGAGAGAGTTACAGAGAGAGTTACAGAGAGAGGGTTACAGAGAGAGAGTTACAGAGAGAGAGAGTTACAGAGAGAGAGGGTTACAGAGAGAGAGAGTTACAGAGAGAGAGAGTTACAGAGAGAGAGGGTTACAGAGAGAGAGGGTCACAGAGAGAGACAGGGGGTTACAGAGAGAGAGAGTTACAGAGAGAGAGGGTTACAGAGAGAGAGAGTTACAGAGAGAGAGAGTTACAGAGAGAGAGGGTTACAGAGAGAGAGAGTTACAGAGAGAGAGAGTTACAGAGAGAGAGGGTTAGAGAGAGAGAGTTACAGAGAGAGAGAGTTACAGAGAGAGAGAGTTACAGAGAGAGAGGGTTACAGAGAGAGAGAGTTACAGAGAGAGAGGGTTAGAGAGAGAGAGTTACAGAGAGAGAGAGTTACAGAGAGAGAGGGTTAGAGAGAGAGAGTTACAGAGAGAGAGAGTTACAGAGAGAGAGAGTTACAGAGAGAGAGGGTTAGAGAGAGAGAGTTACAGAGAGAGAGGGTTACAGAGAGAGAGAGTTACAGAGAGAGAGGAAGTGATTGAGATGGAGAGGGTCACGCAGTGTTCATAGAATCCCAACAGTGCAGAAAGAGGCCATTCAGCCCATTGAGGCTGTATTGTCACCAATCCCACCCAGCTCCTATCCCCATAACCCCACATATTTAATCCCCCGACAAATTTAGCACGGCCACTCCACCTAACCCGCACATCGAGAGCTTCAAGTTTTTAGGTTCCCAGATCCCCAACAACCTGTCCTAGTCCCTCCACACAAAACTATGGTTAAGAAAGCCTCACCAACGCCACTACTTTCTCAGAAGACTGAGGGAATTTGACATGTCAGCTACAACTCTCCCCATTTTTTACAGATGCCCCATAGAAAGCATTCTTCAGAGAGAGAGAGAGAGATCCAGAGACAGAGACAGAGAGAGAGAGACAGAAACAGGATGGGATTGTGCTGTGCGTGTTACAGAGCTGACACTGAGACACACACGAGATGGACAGTCACAGACCAGAGTGAACCATTCTCTGTAACCTGCAGTGTCCCGGACATGGACAGACGCTGACACTCACACACAACAACAACAACTTGCATTTATGTAGCACCTTGAACAGAATTGTCCCTGAGATGCTTCACAGGAACCAAGAGTGAAAAATTGAGTCACAGGCGAGTTTAGGGACAGACGCCCCACAGATTTGGTGAAAAGTGATTGGTTTTAGGAATGATCCTAATGGGGGAAAGGGAGGTATTAAGCGGCAAATGTGAGGTTCTCCACTTTGGGAGCAGAAAGGGGGAGGCGGATTACTGTCTGAATGGCCATAAATGAGGAGCGGGGAATGTACAAGGAGACCTGGGTGTCCCTCACACACCAATCGCTGGAGGCAAGCACGCAGGGACAGGAGGCTGGAGAAAAGGCCAACGGGATGTTGGCCTCCATAGCGAGAGGATTGGAGAACAGGAACAGGCTCTTGCTGCAATTAGACAGGGCCTTGGTGAGACCACAGCCTGAATATTGTGGACAGTTTGGCTCTCTGTATCTGAGGAAGGATGTTCTTGCTCCAGAGGGAGCCCGGAGAAGGTTTACCAGACGGATTCCTGGGATGGAGGGACTGACGAATGAGGAGAGATTGAGGGGGTTCGGATTGTATTCACTGGAGATCAGAAGAGTGAGGGGGCGATCTCATCGAAATCAATAAAATTCTAACAGGACCAGACAGGGTAGGTGCCAGAAGGATGATCCCGCTGGTGGGGGTGTCCAGAACCAGGGCTCACAGTCTGAGGATACAGGGGAGACGGTTTAGGACAGAGATGAGGAGAAATCTCTTCACCCAGAGAGGGGTCAGCCTGTGGAATTCACCAACACAGAAAGTAGTTGAGGACAAAACATTGAATGTTTCCGAGGGGCTGTTAGATACAGCACTTGGGGCAAAAAGGATCCGGGGAACGTTCCCTTTCCTGGCTAATCCCCCCTAACCTACACATCCCCTGACAATCAGGGACAGTTTAGCACGGCCAATTCACCGAACCTGCAGATCTGGGGCCTGGGAGAGGAAACCGGAGCACCCGGAGGAAACCCACGCAGACACGGGGAGAATCTCCGTACAGACAGTGACCCAGGGCTGGGATTGAACCCCGGTCCCTGGCGCTGGGAGGCAGCAGTGCCAACCACTGTGCCAATGCCTGCTCATCAAACACTTCCAACCCAAATACAGGACACAGAGTACAATTCCCTCTGCTCTGTCCAGGGAATTTTTCATTGCAGATTTTTAGATTTATTTTAAGGAGAGAACAAACAGAACTCAGATTGTTCAGCATCCCAGTGTGAACTCGTGTTTAATTCAACCAGGATCTCAGCTCCTCAGATTGCAACATGGAGTTGAAGCTGTGAATACAGGTGTGTCTCTCTGTCTCAGAGTTTGTGTATTCTGTCTCTCACTCACTTTGAAACTTATCTGAAGAATTTGAATGATGAACATTGCTTAATCCTTCCTGTCTTTGAACTCATGGAACTGGGGAATCTTCAAAGCTCACAATCTAATGTCATTAACAAAGAACTGTCCCCTTTATTCACCCATCCATTTCCTATCTCTGAATAAATCCCACACATTTCCAGAATGCAGGAAGCTCTCAATGGAAACTGCTTCCAATGATTCCCCAATACAATTGTTCACACTTGCCTGGAAACTACATCCCACTGACATTCCCCAAAGCAGCCACAGAAAAGGGCCTGGTTATTTTAAACATTGAACCTGAACTCACTGAGTTTACAATTCACTCACATTGTACAGAAATGTGGATGCTGTGGGGGTGACAGTTTGGGAGTAACATTTGAGAGAAACACACACACACAAAGAGAGAAACACACGCACACACAAAGAGAGAAACACACGCACACACAAAGAGAGAAACACACACACACACAAAGAGAGAAACACACACACACACAAAGAGAGAAACACACGCACAGACAAAGAGAGAAACACACGCACACACAAAGAGAGAAACACACACACACACAAATAGATGAGCACAAACACACAAAGAGAGAAACACACACACACAGAGTTAGAAACAGACACACACAAAAAGAGAGAAACACAGATACACACACACACACAGAAAAATACACACATACAAACAGATACACAAGAGAGAAATACACACACACACACAAACACACACAAATAGAGAAACACAGAGACACAAAGAGAGAAAAAAGACACACACACACAAACAAAGAGAGAAACACACACACACAAAGAGAGAAACACACACACACAGAAACACAAGCACACACATACAGAAACACACACACACAGAAAGACACAGAGAGAAGCACACGCACACACAAAGCGAGAGACACACACACACATAGAAAGAGAAACACACACGCAAACACACACAAACACAAAGAGAGAAACACAGATGCACAAAGAGACAAACACAAAGAGAACACACAGACACAGAAACACATGCACACAGAGAGAAACACACACACACAAAGAGAGAAACACACACACATACAGAGTGAGAGACACACAGATACAGAGTGACACACATATACAGACAGAAAGAGAGAAACACAGGGAGAAATACAGTGATAGACACACAGACGTGGAAACAGAGAGAAAAACAGAGAGGGACACACAGATACAGAGACACAGTGATACAGGGACAGAGACAAACAGATACAGAGAGACAGAGAAAAATACAGAGAGGGACACATATATAAAGAAACACACAGATACAGAGAGACACAGATACAGAGTGTCAAAGAGAGAGACACACACATAGAGACAGAGAGACAGACACACACAACAGAGTGAGAGAGAGAGACATAGACACAGATACTGAGAGAGACAGACAGACAGATAGAGAGAGAGAGACAGATACAGAGAAAGACAGACAGACAGAGAGGGAGAGAGACACACACAGATACAGAGAGAGACACACACACAGACACAGAGCGAGACAAACACAGAAAGAGACACACGCAGACACAGAGAGAGAGAGACAGAGATGCTGAGAGTGAGACAGATACAGAGAGAGAAAGAGACACACAGATACAGAGTGAAAGGGGCGACTCAGATACAGACAGAGAAACACAGACAGATAGAGAGACAGAGAGAGACACAGATACAGAGAGAGAAACAGATAAACAGAGAGACAGAGACAGAGAGAGACACACCCAGAGACAGAGAGATACCCACCCAGAGAGATAGAGAGAGACAGAGTGAGACACAGAGAGTGAAAGAGAGAGACGCAGAGAGAGAGAGTATCACACATACAGAGGCAGAGAGAGGGAGACAGAGAGAGAGGGAGACAGAGAGAGAAAGAGAGAGACAGGGGGAGAGTGAGAGAGAGAGAGAGACAGAGAGAAAGATAGAGCCACACACAGATACAGAGAGATGGAGACATAAAGGTAGAGCGAGAGACACACAGATACAAAAAGAGAGAGACACACAGATACAGAGAGAGACACACACAGTTACAGAGAGACACAGATACAAAAAAGACAGAGACACACAGATACAGAGTGAAAGGGGCGACTCAGATACAGACAGAGAAACACAGACAGATAGAGAGACAGAGAGAGACACAGATACAGAGAGAGAAACAGATAAACAGAGAGACAGAGACAGAGAGAGACACACCCAGAGACAGAGAGATACCCACCCAGAGAGAGAGAGAGAGACAGAGTGAGACACAGAGAGTGAAAGAGAGAGATGCAGAGAGAGAGAGTGTCACACATACAGAGGCAGAGAGAGGGAGACAGAGAGAGAGGGAGACAGAGAGAGAAAGAGAGAGACAGGGGGAGAGTGAGAGAGAGAGAGAGACAGAGAGAAAGATAGAGCCACACACAGATACAGAGAGATGGAGACATAAAGGTAGAGCGAGAGACACACAGATACAAAAAGAGAGAGACACACAGATACAGAGAGAGACACACACAGTTACAGAGACACACAGATACAAAAAAGACAGAGACACACAGATACAGAGAGACACACACACAGTTACAGAGAGACACAGATACAAAAAAGACAGAGACACACAGATACAGAGACCCAGAGATCACCCTGCCTCCATCTGCTGGTGACGCCATCTCAATGCACCCACAGATCACCCTGCCTCCATCTGCTGGTGATGCCGTCTCAATGCACCCAGAGATCACCCTGCCTCCATCTGCTGGTGATGCTGTCTCAATGCACCCAGAGATCACCCTGCCTCCATCTGCTGGTGATGCTGTCTCAATGCACCCAGAGATCACCCTGCCGCCATCTGCTGGTGATGCCGTCTCAATGCACCCAGAGATCACCCTGCCTCCATCTGCTGGTGATGCTGTCTCAATGCACCCAGAGATCACCCTGCCTCCATCTGCTGGTGATGCCGTCTCAATGCACCCAGAGCCCACCCTGCCTCCATCTGCTGGTGATGCCGTCTCAATGCACCCAGAGATCACCCTGCCTCCATCTGCTGGTGATGCCGTCTCAATGCACCCAGAGACCACCCTGCCTCCATCTGCTGGTGATGCTGTCTCAATGCACCCAGAGATCACCCTGCCTCCATCTGCTTCTGATGGTGTCTCAATGCACCCAGAGCCCACCCTGCCTCCATCTGCTGGTGATGCCGTCTCAATGCACCCAGAGCCCACCCTGCCTCCATCTGCTGGTGATGCCATCTCAATGCACCCAGAGACCACCCTGCCTCCATCTGCTGGTGATGCCGTCTCAATGCACCCAGAGCCCACCCTGCCTCCACCTGCAACAGATGTGTCGAGTATAGGGCTAACGGGAGGACTTTGAATAGTGTGGATGAACAGAGGGATCTAGGTGTATGTGTACATAGATCCCTGAAAGTTGGGAATCAAGTAGATAAGGTTGTCAGGAAGGCGTACGGTGTCTTGGCGTTTATTGGTAGGGGGATTGAATTTAGGAGTCGCAGTGTCATGTTGCAACTGTACACTACTCTGGTGCGGCCGCACTTGGAGTACTGTGTGCAGTTCTGGTCCCCACATTACAAGAAGGATGTGGAGGCTTTGGAGAGGGTGCAGAGGAGGTTTACTAGGATGTTGCCTGGTATGGTGGGGAGGTCCTATGAGGAGAGACTGAGGGATTTAGGGTTGTTTTCGTTGGAAAGAAGGCGGCTAAGAGGGGATCTTATTGAAACATATAAGATGATTAGAGGTTTAGATAGGGTGGATAGTGATAGCCTTTTTCCTCAGATGGAGAAAGCTAGCACGAGGGGGCATGGCTTTAAATTAAGGAGGGGTAGCTACAGGACGGATGTCAGGGGTAGGTTCTTTACCCAGCGGGTGGTGAGGGATTGGAATGCCCTGCCTGCTGCAGTTGTAAATGCGCCTAGTTTGGGGGCGTTTAAGAGATCTGTGGATAGGTTTATGGACGAAAAGGGATTGGTATAGGCTAGTGGGTCATTGTTTTTGTAACTGGTCGGCGCAACATCGTGGGCCGAAGGGCCTGTTCTGCGCTGTAATGTTCTATGTTCTATGTTCAATGCACCCAGAGCCCACCCTGCCTCCATCTGCTGGTGATGCCGTCTCAATGCACCCAGAGATCACCCTGCCTCCATCTGCTGGTGATGCCGTCTCAATGCACCCAGAGCCCACCCTGCCTCCATCTGCTGGTGATGCCGTCTCAATGCACCCAGAGATCACCCTGCCTCCATCTGCTGGTGATGCCGTCTCAATGCACCCTGAGCCCACCCTGCCTCCATCTGCTGGTGATGCTGTCTCAATGCACCCAGAGATCATTGAAACATCGGATCCCTGTCTTGCAGCAGGAGGTCATTCATCGCAACGAGACTGAATTCCCTCTCCAACAGAACATTTTACTCGGGCTTTATCCCTGAAACTCCACATATGATCTCGCTAAAACTGAATTCATAAATCGTGGGACGTTACGGAGCAATTAGTAATCGACCTAACATGCCCACCTTTCCATTGTTTTGGAATGGTTCAATTCCTTCGGACAAAGGATCATTCAATGCCTCTCTCTGCTCATTAAATTCTGACCGCGATGTGGAGGTGTTGGGGTTTGACTGGGGTCGGCTCAGC